>NC_134780.1:72961510-72999010 GCF_046742065.1 Oratosquilla oratoria
GTGACATAACGCATCCCTGACGAAGTCCCACCTTTACCTCGAACCACTCACTCTCTCCATTTCTAATCCTGACACAAGCTCTACTACTCTCATAAAAACTCTTGACAGCTCCCAGAAGCTTTCCTCCTATCCCGTATATCTGCATAACCTCCCACAGTGCCTTTCTGTCTCCCCTATCGTAAGTCTTTTCCAAATCCATAAAAGCCCAAAAAACATCCTCCCCCTTTCCTATAGCTTTCTCACATATCTGTCTTACCACAAAGATCTGATCTACACAACCTCTACCTGTCCTAAATCCACACTGTTCCTCACCAATTACTCCCTCTGTTCCTCTCCTAATCCTCTCAATCAAGATCCACCCATAAGCCTTCCCAACTACACCTAACAAGCTAATCCCTCTGAAACTACTACATTCACACTTGTCCCCTTTTCCCTTGTAAAGAGGAACTATACAGGCACTCCTCCAGTCCTCCGGCACTCTACCCTCTCTCCAGCAAACATTAAATAACCTCACCAGCCAGTCCACCATCACTGTGCCTCCCTTTTTCAGATATTCTGCATGGCATCCATCCAGACCAGGTGCCTTACCTGCTTTTATCATCTTAACAACTGCCTTCACTTCATCCTTCTTATTTCTCCTCCATTTTCCTCACTCATCGCGGTCATTTTCTTAGCAATTCCCACTGCAGCTATCTTTCCCTCCCTATCCTCCTTCACATTTAGCAACTCCCTAAAATACTCTGCCCATCTTCCCCTTATTAATAATTATCAGTATAATATTGATTGCCTCCTATAGATTTCTCTGGGAAGAAATTTTGGTCCTCTGTCTGTGTGGGAGAGTATATCTGTCACAGGTTTTTAGTAGTAGCAGGAGGAGGAGGAGGAGGAGGAGGAGGAGTAGGAGGAGGAGATGGAGGAGGAGGAGCAGGTGGAGGAGGAGGAGGAGGAGGAGGAGGAGAAGGAGGCAGTCACCGATTGTCAACTCTCCTTGTGTGAAGAATTTGAGGAAATACAGTTGAAATCAACCCCTTGAGCCTGCACTTCCAGATGGAGGTGGAGGGTGTTCACGGGTTTCGAAAATGGGAATTGGGAAAGTTATTCTCTCTAACACCACTCCTCTAAGACCTGCGCTAGCAGGTACCCGCCATTGGCCCTCGTTATCATGTCCTATGATGTCGAGATCGTAAGTCAGGTTTGGGTTCTCAAGAAAATAGTGCATGACTATAATTCACATTATGCATGTAATCTGCTCTCGAGAACAGTCTTAGAAAATCAGGTTTAATCAAAGTTGTTACAATTTCTTCCCAAGTGAAGATTCCAGGCTCTTGGCGCATTTCTCCGATACTAATTTTTCAACATTCCAGTCATCACCCACTCTGAGAAACGGTTAGGCTGAATGCCTTTGTCGGATCCAAGTGACAAATAAAGCCAAAAAAGAAGTTGGCTTGAGGACGATCAAATGAGATTGCATGAAGTCGAAACAACGTTTACTTTTGTGGGCGCCACTATCACGAAACATTTTTGAACGCCAGGAAGGCACAGGCATACAAAAACAGATCAGCGATATTTGTGGCGACTTCAACGGATTCCGCTGCAAAACAGGAGTTTAATGACGATTATGTACTATGGAAGTAGAATTGATATGAATGAGAAATTTGTTGCTGAGGAACAGAGAGAGAGAGAGAGAGAGAGAGAGAGAGAGAGAGAGAGAGAGAGAGAGAGAGAGAGAGAAAGAGAGATTTTTGTCAGTAATAAACAAAGCTTCTATCATTAGGGATAATATCGTGTTGAAGAGTTGTTGTAATGGAAGTGGCAAAGGAAATGTTTGAGGAGTTTGTTGTTGTTGTTGTTGTTTTAGCAGTGGGTTCCAAATGGCTGGTGACTTGATTCTGATTCTCACAGCATTCGCATTATGACAGAATAATCCAAGTGTTTGAGGAGTTTGTTGTTGTTGTTGTTGTTTTAGCAGTGGGTTCCAAATGGCTGGTGACTTGATTCTGATTCTCACAGCATTCGCATTATGACAGAATAATCCAAGTGTAGAGGCAATTCAGCCCTGGAGTCGGGAACGCATTCTGTTATTTTTGGTGTCCCCCGAGAGAGAGAGAGATGTATGAATAGCAATAACCTGCAAAGCCGATTTCTACTTTTTTGGTGCCAGCCCATTCCTCAATTCACTTGACCGTCAGTCTGTGATTCCAGCAAGCCCAGTGTTTTTACTGAGAAGACAAAATGTTGCTCTCTTTGAGGGAAACGCTTAAACGGAAGATTTCTAGAGTGCGGATGAGCAGTTGATCTAAGGCTTTTCAATATCATTAAGATATTCAAATACTAGTTATAATAGTTTACATTGGGTTATAATGAAGGAATGTCGACAGGAGACTTTTCGGTCCATAACAAGGTCGGATAAAAGAAAATATAAAGAAGAGGAAATTCGCTTGTAAAGGAAACTCAGAGATGAGTTTTTTATTTCCAGACGTTTTGTCACAAATGAAGCTTAATTTCAAACAAAAATGACGAAACGTCAGAAAAGCAGACTCGCATAGCAACTGTTCTCTAAGTTTCCTTTGACATTTGTCCAGAAGAATAGTAATTAATAAAGAAGTAAACAAAACACCCGAATATGCAAATTACAAATATTCAATTGATAGACTTTTCAGTATATTGCTTAGGTATTTGAAAAAAAAAAAAAATAATAATAATAATAATAATAAATAAATAAATAAATAAATAAATAAATAAAAGAAAATAAATAAATAAATGAATAAATCTTAATATACCCTAACCTAACTCTTGCTGCATGTCACATGCAACGTAAGTAATCTCACTTGAGTTATTGGGACCGCACGTACCATTCGCCTCTCCTTGCGTGTGAGCATGTCCACAAAATCGCGTTGCGAGTGGGTGTGACGACGGTACACTAGTCTCTAGTGCAAGGTTTCTTGACATGTTAGCTAGAACAAAACTGGCTGTGTGTAATCTCCCAAATGAATGGTTAACCAAAATATTCTTAATCTATCTATGCATAAACGGATTCATCAGGATAACTTTAATTGTCCGGAGTTTCCGCTCAGCTGAGTTAAATAGTCTGGTGTTAGAATGAAAGCAGCAAAGGGCAACACGGTCACGATGGTTCGAGATCAGATGGAACGAGACTAGGTTGACGAATCAGGTCAGGTCATTTGGGGTCTGGTGAGACCATGACCAGTCACGTCCTGCCGGAGGGTCTCCTGATGTTTTCTGGAGGCTGCCCAGGCCGCGTCATGACGTCACGTGCTGGGTTCGTCGACTTCCTCTTTGTAAAATTTCGGACTCGCTGAAGGGATGATGATGAAATGTAGGAGAGAAGACAGACGAAAATAGAGAATGGACAATAGGGAAAGTTTAATTGGATGATGTGGAGAAAATAGTCACATAAAGATTTCTTTTAGGGAAGAAGAGCTAGGGAGGGCGATGGGATGGAGGGAAAACAATATTCGATTTTTTTTTTTTTTCTTTTTGAGGGAGTAAGACCGAGGCGTCTACCTTGGAGGGAGGGAGAGCAAGGGAAAAGGACGGAAGAGATGGAAGGGAGAAAAGAGAAAAATGGAGCTAGAAAATTATGCACAGAAAGAGAAAGTGAAGGATAAAATAAATGAATAAGAAGTGAAACCGAACAATAAACCGATTTTGCTGAGGAAGAGAGAATGAGGGAGGGGATAAAAGAAGTATGGAGGGAGTTAGGAGGCGGAGAACGGAGAGGCGAAAGACCTCGCTGTGGTATTACATATACAAACAATGGATCTAGAGGAAAAATGAAGAAGTTATTGGTGAAAGAAATTTTACTTACAAGGAAATAAAGGTAATGTGACAAGAATTGGCGCCAATAAGAAGAGGAAAAAAGAGAGGAAAAAAAATAAGACACAAGGGGTGATGGGTGAGAAGACGGAAAAGAGGTGTAGTTCTAGGAGCTGATGAAAGAAAAGGGGAAAAACATTGAAAGACCCTGATAAGTTTGTCCAAACACAGAATGATATGAAGTAACACCGGCCTGCTGAAGGGATACGGGGAGGGCAGAGGTGGGGTGGTCTGAAAGTAATCTGGGTTGGTCCGCTACTTGAGGTGCTATGAAGAGGCAAATTGATGGGAAAATGGAACTGGCACTGAGGTCGGGGTTGAACTTGTTCTACATTTGACTTCAACTTCACTATAGCCTCTTATGTGGTAATTCAACAATAGCATTCTAGAGGTCCAGGGTATGCAATCCACCTAACCTTAATCTTTCTTGGAGGATTCTTGAGATTTCTTTCATAATAACTTATTAGGTCTTATTAAGTAAGGATTCTAAAGGGATGAATATACTCTAGGAATGGATATGCCTTCTAGGATCTGGGCTAGAGCTAGGAGGTCGGCCGGGAAATGAGGATAAAGTATTGGTTAAAGTCTGGATGTCTGTTGCGGATGGTAAGATGGAGCGATGTCGAAAGTACAGTTGGAGAAGAAAATTCCTTGTGTACTTGAGTGAATATACATCTTTCTTTCTTTAGCTGGAAATATGGTAAAGGTGTATGGACCTCCCCGAAGAACGGGAATTTTCTGAAGTATATCATGATTTATGACTTCATATTCCGATTTACTATTTCTCGAAGGGAAGAACGACGAAAGCACGGTCTCTTTTCTCAGGATGTCTTTTGTCAGAAAAACTTTTTGATAATTATAATAAAGACATACTTTGACTTAAAATCTGAAAAATAAAACGATGGAGTGACGTCATCAGTCAGTTCCTAAGATGACTTAGAAAAAAAATGGGTAAACGGCGGAATAGGTGCGGTCTCCTTCGATTGGCTGAGAAAATTGTTTCTGAAGTCCAAACGTTTTCAAACCAGCCATCGACCTCAAATTCAATTTTGAGGCCAAAAGCACCTCTTCTTGATGTCATTTCAAAAAGTACCTGATCGTTTGGACCAGTTTTCCTGGTGTTAAAAGCGTGAGATATTTACCTTTAAAGGTTGTGGTCGGTCAGAATAGAACGACGATTAAGATAGAAGAGGAAGCAGGGAAGTTGTGTTGAGTTTTCAGAGTCGTCGTCTTTATATACGCGGCCTGGGCCATCGCCCTTGCTCCTCCTCTTTTCTCCCTCCCCCTCCCTTCATCTCTTTACTCCCCTGACCCTCAAAGTCCGGTCCATTCTCCATTTCTTGTTCTTCCATGTCATTGCTCTCCTCCTCCCTCTTTCTCCTCTCTCTCCTCCTCCTCATTCATCTATTCCCCATTCTTTCTCTCTTCTTCTTTTTCTTCCTCCTCAGCATAGCCCTCCTCCTCTTCCTCCTACACCTTCTTTTCCCTCTTCCTCCTCCTCCTCCTCCTCCTCCTCCTTCTCCTCGTCTTTCTTCTTCTCCCCTTCCTCTCCCTCCTCTTCCTCCCACACCTCTTCCTCCTCTTCCTCCTTTTTCTTACCTTCTTCCTTCTTGCTCTTCTTTTTCTGGTCTATTCCTCCTCCTCCCCGTCTTCCTCCTACACCTATTTATCTTCCTCCTTTTCCTTTTTCTAACCGTCTTCAATTTCCTTTTCCTTATATTCCTCCTCCTCCTCCTCTGTTTCTTTTCCCATCTAACCTTCCTCCTCCATATTTCTCTTTTTTCCTCCACTGTATCTTCCTCCTCTTCCTTCTCCTTCTCCTCCTCCTCTTTTTTCTAACCTTCTTCCTTTTCCTCTTCCTTTTTCTACTCCTTCACCTCGTCTTCCTCTTCATCTTTCTCCTACTACTCTTCCTTCAACTCCTCTTTTTAAACTTCTTCCTTTTCCTTTTCTTGATCTTCCTCCTTTTCCTTCTTCTAACCTTTCTCCTTTCCCCCTCATTATTTTACTGCACTTTCCACTCCTTATCTTCCTTCTTCTCCGCCTCATCTTTCTTCTTCTTCTTCTTCTTCTTCTTCTTCTTCTTCTTCTTCTTCTTCTTCTTCTTCTTCTTCTTCTTCTTCTTCTTCTTCTTCTTCTTCTTCTTCTTCTTCTTCTTCTCCCCTCCTCCTATTCTTCTTATATCCTACTCCTTCAAATCTTTCTCCCTTTTCTGCTTCTTATTTCCCCCCTCCTGTTCCTTCTTATAATCTTCCCTCTTTCCACCCTATTATATTCCTCCTCCATATTTTTCTGCCCCCATTCCTCCTCTTATTCCTCCCTTTAGTCTTTAACCGTTGTTAAACCGAAGGCTGATATTGTCTCCCAAATCTATATTGATTGCATATGTAACTGTCTATTTGACTTCCTTTCATTTCCGCTTCATTTGTCTGATTTTTCGTCTCTCGCATCCGTCTAATCGTAAACAGTTTCCGTTCCCCAGGACATCTTTACGTGTTTGTCTCTCCACCCGTCAACCCTTTTAATTGGCGGATTCTTGTAAGGTAGCCATCCACTTTTCCGTCTGCATCTATTTTTGTTAGCAGCGTGTATCCTGCACCATCGCATCGTTATGGTCATCACAGCGGTCTTGGGCAAACCAAACCAAACCCTCTTTTCTTGCCTGACCTATCATGATTGCTTCATAATGACGCGCCTTGGGAGAAGAGATTCTGCGACAGTTTTGGAAGAGGATGTGATTGGCTGGGAAATTAAGATGGCCTGGCTTGTTTTGACGGAGACGGAAGAGGGTAACTGATTCCCTCCCCTTCTTCCCACTGCCAACAGCTAAACAGCGTCGCCTGGCGACAGAAAGAAAAAAGGTCTAAAGGTCATACTGCCAGATAAAGGGTTAGAGCAGTGGTTCTCAGCCAGGAGCCTATGGACCCCGGAAGTCCATTGAGTACCACAAGTGGGAGCACAAACCGAAAACTAGCGATAGCGATCCAACGATTATGATCTGTGTTGACCTACAGTCTCTTCAGGAGGTTAAAGAACAGCAATGCATATATATGAGATAAATGAAAAAATAATATAAAAACACCTGGATTAGAGAAAACAAAAGTCTTAGAAGTGAAGTCACTGAAATTCTTAGGGCAGATTTTATTTTTCTTCATGAATATATATATGTATATATGTATATAATATATATATATATATATATATATATATATTTATATATATATATTATATAAATATATACATATATATATAAATAGATAAATATATATATACACACACACACACACACACACACACACACACACACATATATATATATATATATATATATATATATATATATATATATATATATATATATATAGTTATGACTACAGACCCGTCGTAGTGAAGGGCTAAAACATTTACGTGAATATAGGTCTATTTCTCATGTGCGTGTGTGTGCGTATGTACACTTTTTGATAAGTTGTGAGTTATGCCGGCTTTCCTACGGTAGGCACGTAGCTCACCTTCCTGACCAAACCGTCAACGCGATGTATGAAGACTGTCAAAATAATTATGTCTACCTTTATATACGTATTTCGTCCTACTTTTGCTTTGTCAACATGTTCCATTCATTACATAAGGATTTATGTATGTGTATTATCTCATGGACCTATCTTGTCAATCTTAGGGACTGATTTACATAATATTTACGAAATTGCATATTTTTCATTGTTTTCGGAAGTCGCAATGCGTTGGTGTGAGAACGAGATGCTGCGCCTGCCTACGTGCGCTCTTGTTAAAAATTGCGTGGGAGCGTAAGTTTTGGCAACAGCGTTCCAACTTCCATTTACGTATGTATCAATGTATAGATTTTCATATAAATACTATTAAGTTTCTTCTTGTATCTAAGATTGACAAGGTAAATTTATCATATATTATTTTGTATAGCTTTTTTTTTTTTTTTAAAGAATATCCATGTACATACGTGGAGATATTTTAAAACCCCCTTGTTGTTCATTGCATCTGGCGACACTTGGCAGCCCTTCGTGGCCTAGCAGAGAAATGTATATATATTGGTGTTTGCAACGGAAAATTGGTCTCTTTTTATACAGAGTCCCTTGCTAACTAATCTCACACTTATTCTAGCCTTATGCTAATACTTTTTCCACTTTGCTGGACCTAGACTTTTAGTCGTAGAATTTTCTCGACTTTGTATTTTTTTTTACGTAAACTATTACGTAGGACTTAGTTTCCATTCTAATTGTCGATATTTCTCGACCTTACTACGTATTGTCTTTGTGAAGACTATTTTCCATTGAATGTCGATATTTGATCGACTATTTATATTTACATATGTCCTGGCAAATTTAGCCATTTATGTCCTAAAGGGACCCATTGACTGGTATTTATATATTTTATTTGGATATTTCGTATGTGAACATTACTGTGTATCGGATCTTGTAATTTTTGCTTGCTTGGCGACCTCTATTTTTCGATCTTGTTTGTTTTAGTTTCTATTTGAAGGAAATGATTATTCTTTAATCAGAACTCTAGTTTTTTTTAATCTGGCCCTTCCCCTAGTCGTCACAGGGAGCAGGGAAAAGTCTGGCGACCTTGCCAGGATATATGTAAATATAAATAGTCGATCAAATATCGACATTCAATGCTTGAGAAACTCTCCTGCAACCTATCAACGTTTGATAAACACTCCTATTACAGGTTTGCCAGGAGTAAGGAGTTACTTAGATGATATAATCATCTACAGTAACACGTGGGAGGAGCATCTAACCCAACTTTATACTTTCCTCAGCAGAGCTGATCAAACTCACCTCACCTTGAACTTGGCCAAGAGTGAGTTTGGACAAGCCCAGGTGGCTTATTTGGGACATGCAGTCGGCCATTACCAACCTACCTAGACCTACTAACCGCAGGGAAGTAAGAAGAATATTAGGTATGTTTGGTTATTATCGGCGTTATTGCAAAAATTTTGCAGAGATAGCTGAGCCCCTGACAAATCTACTGAGAAAGGACCAACGGTTTCAGTGGACCCCGACATGCGATCGGGCCTTCGCGCATCTAAAATCCCTATTAAAGCATAGTCCAGTGCTGATAACCCCAGACTATTCTCTGCCCTTTCATCTCTATACAGATTCCAGTTAAGTAGGGATTGGGGCGGCTCTACTACAGGAACGTCACGGTACCATACGTGTGGTGGCATACTTCAGCCGTAAACTGAAACCTTCACAGCACCATTACTCCACTATTGAGAAGGAATGCCTGGCCCTCATAGAAGCGTTCCGGCACTTCGAACCCATCATCGAAGGTCACTTCGAGATACACCTCCACACGGATTACAATCCTCTGGTGTATCTCCACCGAATGGCGAATACGAACCAGAGGCTCACCAGGTGGAGCCTGGAACTTCTTCCCCATCAGCTTCCATCACGTAAATGGATCTCAGAACGTTCTAGCCGACACTCTCTCCCGTTGCGTGTCTCTTGAGGAGGGGAGTTACGTCTACAGACCCGTCGTAGTGAAGGGCTAAAACATTTACGTGAATATAGGTCTATTTCTCATGTGCGTGCGTGTGCGTATGTACACTTTTTGATAAGTTGTGAATTATGCCGGCTTTCCCACGGTAGGCACGTAGCGTCACAATATATATATATATATATATATATATATATATATATACACAAACATATATATATATATATATATATACAGATATGTATACATATATAATACATATACACATGTATATATGTTTGGCCAAATGCAGAGAATGTCGTCGACATACCGAAACCATTTGACCTTTTTGGGAAGTATGTTTGTTAAAAGCTTGGTCTAAAAAAATTCCATGTAGATGTTGCTTAGAACGGCTGATAGGGGATTTCCCATCGCCATCCCAAATTCCTGTTTATAAAATTTTCCATTAAACTCAAATTTACAGTCTTTGATACATATCTCAATAAGGTCAATAATGGTTTTAGTATCATAAGAAAGATTGTGGTGTGGTAATTCTTCCGTTAGAAATTCAAGCAGGTCATTAACTGGAACTCGGGTAAATAGAGAAGTAACGTCAAAGCTGATCATTTTAAAATCATAATCTATCTCAAGTCTATTCAATTTATTAATAAGATCAATATTGTTCTTGACATTTGCTTCTGATATTTTTCCTACAATTGAGTTCAATAGAGTCACCAGGAAAGTATTTGTACAACATTGAATGGGTCCAGGAGATTAGAGATACATTTTTATCAACCACAATGCACTTTAATTCTAATCACTGGGACCCATTCGGTGTTGTACAAATACTTCCCGCGTTCGTATACTTACCAATGTACTATCATAGTGGAAATGGGTTGAACGCAAACTTTCGTGTATGTGTATGTAACTCGAGCATATAGATATATAAGAAAAATTACGCTCAGCTTATATATCTCTTGATGGTGTATTGGTCTAGTCACTCGTCACTAGTAACGTTCTCGTCGCATGAGGTTGGAGTCCTCGGGCGTACCACGTTTTAATTTCTGCATGCGCCTAGATGGCTTAGAATTAAAGTACATTGTGGTTGATAAAAATGTATCTCTAATCACTGGGACCCACTCAGTGTTGTACAAATACTTCCTGCGTTCGTATACTTACCAATGTACTATCATAGTGGAGATGTGTTGAACGCAAACTTTCGTGTATGTGTATGTAACTGGATCATATAGATATATAAGAAAAATGCGCTCAACTTATATATCTCTTGATGGTGTATTGGTCTAGTCACTCGGCACTAGTAACGTTCTCGCCGCATGAGGTTGGAGTCCTCGGGCGTACCACGTTTCAATTTCTGCATGCGCCTAGAAGGCTTGAAATTAAAGTGCATTGTGGTTGATAATAATGTATCTCTAATCACTGGGACCCATTCAGTGTTGTAGAAATACTTCCCGCGTTCGTATAATTACTAATGTATTATCATAGTGGAGATGGGTTGAACGCAAACTTTCGCGTATGTATATGTAACTCGGATATACAGATGTATAAGAAAAAATGCGCTCAACTTATATATCTCTTGATGGTGTATTGGCCTAGTCACTCGGCACTAGTAACGTTCTCGCCGCATGAGGTTGGAGTCCTCGGGCGTACCACGTTTTAATTTCTGCATGCGCCTAGATGGCTTAGAATTAAAGTGCATTGTGGTTGATAAAAATGTATCTCTAATCACTGGGACCCACTCAGTATTGTACAAATACTTCCCGCGTTCGTATAATTACCATTGTACTATCATAGTGGAGATGGGTTGAACGCAAACTTTCGTGTATGTGTAATTCGAGCATACAAATATATAAGAAAAATTGCGCTCAACTTATATATCTCTTGATGGTGTATTGGTCTAGTCAATCGGCACTTGTAACGTTCTCGCCGCATGAGGTTCGAATCGTCGGGTGTACCACGTTTCAATTTCTGCATGCGCCTAGATGGCTTGAAATTAAAGTGCATTGTGGTTGATAAAAATGTATCTCTAATCACTGGGACCCTTTCAGTGTTGTACAAATACTTCCCGCGTTCGTATAATTACCAATGTACTATCACAGTGGAGATGTGTTGAACGCAAAGATTCGTGTATGTGTATGCAACTAGAGCGTACAGATATATAAGAAAAAATGCGCTCAACTTATATATCTCTTAATGGTGTATTGGTCTAGTTACTCGGCACTGGTAATGTTCTCGTCGCTTGAGGTTGGAGTCCTCGGGCGTACCACGTTTCAATTTCTGCATGCGCCTAGATGGCTTGAAATTAAAGTGCATTGTAGTTGATAGAAATGTATCTCTAATCCCTGGGACCCATTAAGTGTTGTACAAATACTTTCCGCGTTCGTATACTTATCAATGTACTATCATAGTGGAGATGGGTTGAACGCAAACTTTCGTGTATGTGTATGTGTAGGATATGTACGATGTGTTGGGTCGACATATCGGCAACGCACAAGCCGTGCTCGGCGCTGCCGCGCATAATCGGCATCAGTAAGCTGTAGACCATAATACAAAAAACAAGTCTATTGTACATGGCTGGACGTGCACGACTACCCACCCATACCCCCAGATCTACCAACAGGTCGCCACAGACGCCGACAGCACTCGAGGAGGCTCACCGGCTGCTCCTGGCGCAAACCGACGCCATCGTGTCCCTACAGCAGCAGCTGGCAGAGCGCCCTGCTCAGACCACACCAGCCTCACGGTCGTCAGCCCCTGAAAAGTGCGACATGGACATGTCTACAGCAGCGTTCCGGTCGTGGAGACGTTCGATGCAGTGCTGGCTGGACCTGAATGGGTGGGCACCGACGGAGGCCGTTCTATACATCCGCATCCATTGCACGCCTCCTCTGCAACGCTCCTTGGATGCCAGGTTCACTGCAGCCGAGTGGCAGGCACTGACCGTTAAGGAAGCCTTGGACTCGATCAGTTGCATCGCCCTCCAGGCGACCAACCAGGCAGCCGACTGGTGCAGGTTCTTCACCGCTGTCCAGGAACGCAACGAGTCCATAAGTGAGTACTTTACTCGGTCTGCTCAGTGTGCGGCGGATTGCGAATTTAAATGCCCCCATTGTGACAGTAGCTTGTCTGAGTACATGCTGCTCCGTAAGCTAGTGAGTGGTTTGGAGAGTGTTGGGTTAAAGGAGGAGGTGTTTCGCAAGTGTGATTTGTTTAAGGATACAGATTTCTTGCGTAAGTTTTGTGTGGCGTTCGAGGCGGCTCACAAGGACGCCACTCCCCCAGGTCAGGACGGTAATTTTGGGCGGGAGACGCTAACGCCAACGGCGGCGGTGACTCCGCTGCCAGGCGCACCGCAAGAGGCTCTCCAGCCTCAGGTCGCTGGCAACCGCCCGCCACCCCACAAGCCCTGCTGTGGCAACTGTGGGGGCAAACACAAGCCAGGGAAAGGCATGTGTCCTGCGGAGACGCTGACTTGCCACGGCTGCTGCAAGACCGGTCATCTACGTCGCCTGTTCAGGAATAGTAAAAAAGCAGTTGCGACGGAGGAGGGGGAAGCCTCCGGTATAATAATTGCAGCCGCAGGGAAAGACCAGAGCCAGCCGTGTATCTGGATGACCGTCAGCGACGCACGGAAGGAGAAGACATCGGCCAGGATCCGAGTGGTGCCGGACACAGGAGCCCAGGTGTGCGTTGCGGGACCAGGCCTGCTAGCCGCCCAGGGCGTTGAGACGACATCGCTTGTGAGCCGGGGCAGCCAGCGTGACGTGGCGAATGTGAGCCTGAAACCCATGGGCGCAGTTACCTGTCGCATGCAACATGGCAGCAGGTTCACGACGCAAGAGGTCTTCGTCGTGAAGACCGCCTCCCGGTGCTACATTTCCTTACAGGCCTGTAAGGATCTGGGTTTGAGACACCCTGACTTCCCGCACCAGCCCGCAGTTGCAGCATTGGCTGCCACCGAGTCAACTGACGACGCACTGCCGCCGCCGCGACCTACCTCAGTCCCGTTCACCTCACTAGAAGAAAATGTGCCACAGCTAGAGAACTGGCTTCTCCGCCATTTTTCTGGGTCAACGTCCAACACTGACAGGAGCCCTCTGCCAGTAATGGAAGGTGAGCCACATGTCATCCACCTGCTCCCGGACGCCAAGCCCTACGCCTGCCATACACCAGATTCGGTGTCGAAACACTGGGAGGCGGTGGTGAAGAAGCAGCTGGACGAGGACGTGAGGAAGGGGATCTTGGAACCGGTACCAGTTGGAGAGGCAACAGAATGGTGCGAAGAAGTCGGGCCAACCGAGACGCACCATAGACTACCAGAAACTCAATGCCACCTGCAGGAAAGAGACCCACCACACTCCTACACCGTTTGACATGGTATCTGGCATCCCACGCCACACCTACAAGACTAGAGCAGATGCTCACTGGGGCTTCCATCAGGTAGAGCTGCAGGAAGCCAGCAGAAGGCTCACTACCTTCATCACACCTTGGGGCAGGTATAGGTACTGTAGAACCCCCATGGGGCACTGTGCTGCTCCGGATGCCTATACCAGAAGGTACGACGACGCCATCGCTGGGATCCCAAGAAAATTAAAGTGTGTCGACGATACCCTGCTGTACGACGCCAGCGTGGAAGACGCCTTCTGGCACACGTATGATTTTCTGGAGACGTGTGCCATGAAAGGTGTGACCCTGAAACCAGAAAAATTCAGGTTTTGTAGAAGGCAGGTGGACTTTGTGGGCATTCATGTAGGCTGGGACACCTACAAGCCCACAGAAGAAAGACTGGCCGCCATCAGGAACTTTGACATGCCTGCCGAACCATCTATAATAGACATACGCTCCTGGCATGGGTTCGTCAACCAGCTGGCACCTTTCCTAGCTACCGCACCAGTCATGGAGCCATTCCGGGAGTTACTACGGAGACCACAGGGGAGGAACGTCTACTGGGACGAAAACCTACAGGAAAAGTTCCGGCAAGCCAAAGAAGTAGTCTGCAAGCTCGCCAAAGAGGGCCTAACATATTACGACAAGGACAGACCTACGGTGGTAGTGACGGACTGGAGCAAGGTGGGCATTGGCTTTGTTATTCTACAGCAATACTGTCCCCGCCCCCTGAAAGAGGCTCCCTTCTGCTGCAAGAACGGGTGGCGCTTGGCGCTGTGTGGCAGCCGTCACCTAACACCCGCGGAGACAGGTTACGCACCGGTGGAGGGCGAAGCTCTGGCTGTCGCATGGTGCCTCCATAAAGCTCGCCTTTTCCTACTTGGATGCCCCAATCTCCTCATAATCACCAACCACCGTCCGCTAGTGAAGCTCCTGGGGGACAGAGAGCTGAAAGACGTAGTGAACCCGAGACTGTTTGCCCTGAAGGAGAAAACACTGCAGTATAGGTTCCAGATCAAGTACCTCCCAGGTAAGCGCAACTCTGCAGCCGATTTCTTGTCCCGTTACCCGGCACTCTGTGCACCACTGGACGTCATAGATGAAGAGCTGGCCAACGACATGGAAGCTGCTGTGGCGGCCGCAACAGTGGCGGTGCTCGACAGCGATGACCAAATAGCCCTGGATAATTCAGCAGTGGTGCAGGCCGCCGCCGATGACCCAGACTATCAGCTACTCATTGCTAAAGTGACAGCAGGAGATTGGCACCCACAACGGGCTCAAGAGATGACCTGCCTGCGCCAGTTCTATGGAGTCAGGGACAGGCTGGTGGTGTCGCAAGGGCTGGTGACATACACGTACGAACAAGGAGCGGTCCGTTTGGTGGTACCTGCAGCACTGAGACACCGTGTGGCAGAAAACCTCCACTCAAGCCATCAAGGTTTAGACGGGATGCTACGAAGGGCGAGACAGGCTGTGTACTGGCCTGGCATGGAGGGTGACTTACAGCACCACAGAGACACCTGTGCCAGCTGTAACACGCACTCACCCTCGTAAGCCGCCGAACCCCTCACCCTGACACCCCCACCCCAGTACCCATTCCAACACACCGTGGCAGACCTGTTCCAGCTAGACAGACGAGTATATTTAGCGTACGTAGACAGGCTCACGGGCTGGCTGGAGATAGTGCACTTGACCAGCGGAGCTACATCAAGCAAGCTCTCGTCAATACTTCGGCAGTACTTCCATCCAGGGCTGTGGAGTCGGAGTCGGAGTCATGGAGTCGTAGTCGGAAGCAATTACGGTGTCACTGGAGTCGGAGTTGGAGTCGGTAAAAATATACCGACTCCGACTCCGACTCCGACTCCGACTCCAGTTAAATTTACACTTTATAAGGCCTTCGTATAGTCTGTAGAGTTATGCAGTGCACACTCCTTATAAGCAGATTATATAAAAAAACAGTTTTATAAAATGTAATAAATCTCATCGTCTTATCTTCGTGGTCATTCCACTAAACCTCCAAAACGTCCTTGTGCAACGCTGGCTTTCAAATTTATACATAGACCGATAAACATCCAAAGAATTACTTGAATAAATAAAACACCTCAATTTTACACCTTCTGCTGACACAGTCACGGGAGCTGTAATATTCCTGTCAAGTTCCATATGCATCGTTACCATCACTCCATCAGTTTGGTGGTTTCTCCCACTGCTATGTTGCCAAACAGTAGGATAATTATGATTTCAACTGTAGACTAACGCAATAATACTATCTCTTCTTTCCTTCTATACTTTTTAACAATGAATTATTGAAATAAGGATATTTAAAGTTGAAAAAAGTTTCACGTTTCAAACATGTTCAGCTGTATCTTGTTTTGTACTCGTATCGATAAGATCGGATCCAAAACCAGAGTAATGTCCATCATAATAATCGCACAGCAGCACCAGTAGGTACTGTCACCAAGAGGTACTTGTGACAGTAATTTCAGTACATTAAGACAAAAGAAGGTATGAAAACATATGAAGGATAATGATACCCAAAAAGTATGTATGATACATATACCTTTCAGTATCATACATGTTTAGCTGTAACACTCGACCTTGTACCGTACTCGTATCAATAAGGTTTATTTTCTCTATATTTACTGTTTCCTTTCAAGAATTTGCCTAAACTTCCTTTATAAAGTATTTTCATTTTTCTATTTTGTATTTGCAAAACTACATATATAAAAAAATCTTCCATTATATACATATATTTATTATCAGGTTTGCATATCCTCTACAAAGGTAATATTTCAACCTTTGTTATAAAGTACAGTATTTTTGTTTTTGAGATGTAATTATCACTTATTTGCAAAGATATATATTATGCCAAATGTTTTACATTATAGAATATTTTTTTTTGACTGAATTTTCTTCAATATCTCTTCAAAATTTTTGTCTCTACTTCACTTATAAAGTATTAATGAAGAGGTCAAACATAGGAAAACCACACTATTAAATACATATTTATTATTTGATATAACCCAGTTATAATGATACAAGTCTACTCAAGGTTGGAGCGTATGTGTGTTGTATAGGCTTTATAAAATATGTAGGCCATGGAGATGTGGGTTTTTGTAAGTGCGTATGGGCCTGGTAGTGAGAAGAACGTAGAGGAAAGGGAGGCATTTTGGGTAGATATAAATGAGTGCATAGAGGGGTTAGGGAGAAATGTCAATGTAGTTGTATTGGGAGACCTAAATGCTAGGGTAGGAAATGAACCAATTGACGGAGTGATTGGAAAGTATGGAGTTCGAGGCAAAAATCGTAGTGGAGAGTTGATGGTGGAGATGTGTCTTCAGAGAGAGTTGATGATAGCAAATACAGTGTTTAAGAAGAAAGTCAAGCATAAATACACATAGGAGAGGGTTGTGGATGGAAGGGTGGCAGATAGAGCGTTAATGGACTATATAGTGGTAACCAGGAGTATGGTAGGAAGAGTAGGGTGTACATGTTCTAAGGGGGAGAGAGTGGGGAATATCAGATCATTTCCCGGTGGAAGGTAAATTGAGAGTGGAGAATAGGTGGAGAAAGAGGAAAAAGGCAGAAGGTAGGGAGGTACTTAGAGTGAACTGCTTAAATGAGGAAAAAACGAGAATGAGTATAAGAAGAAGTTAAGAGAGGAGTGGGAGAGAGTAAAGGATAGAGTAGAACTAGGAGTGGAGGAAGAATGGGGATGGTTCAAGGAGGGAGTCATAAGGTGTGCAAAGATGGTATGTGGATCAAGGAGGGCGGGAGGAAATAGAAAGAAGGGTAGTGAGTGGTGGTATGAGGAAGCAAAGAAGGGTGTAGAAGAGAAGAAGCAGGCATTCATAGAATGGCTACAAATTAGGACGAGGGAATCGTATGAGAGGTACTAAGTAAAGCGAAAGGAAGTTAAGCATAAGATAAAGGAAGCAAAGAGGAGAGTAGATGTGAAATGGGGAAAGAGTATGACAGAAAATTTTGAAAGTAATAAAAAGATGTTTTGGAAGAAAGTTAAAAGAGCAAGAGGAGGCGAATCAAGTAGAGAAGAAAAGGTAAAAGGTACAGATGGAGAGGTGATAATGGAAGAGAAGGCAGTGAGAGGAAGGTGGGCAGAGTATTTTAGGGAGTTGCTAAATGTGAAGGAGGATAGGGAGGGAAAGGTAGTTGCAGTGGGAAGCGCTAAGAAAATAACAGTGATGAGTGAGGAAAATGGAGAAGAAATAGGGAAGGATGAAGTGAAAGCAGCTGTTAAGATGATGAGAGCAGGTAAGGCACTTGGATTGGATGGATGCCATGCAGAATGTCTGAAGAAAGGAGGTACAGTTATGGTGGACTGGCTGGTGAGGTTATTTAATGTTTGTTTAAGAGAGGGTGGAGTGCTGGAGGACTGGAGGAGTGCCTGTATAGTTCCGTTTTACAAAGGAAAGGGGGACAAGTGTGAATGTAGTAGTTTCAGAGGGATCAGCTTGTTGAGTGTAGTTGGGAAGGCTTATGGGAGGGTCTTGATTGAGAGGATTAGGAGAGGAAGAGAAGGAGGAATTGGTGAGGAACAGTGTGGTTTTAGGACAGGTAGGGGATGTGTAGATCAGATTTTTGTGGTAATACAGATATGTGAGAAAGGTATAGGAAAAGGTAAGGATGTTTTCTGGGCTTTTATGGATCTGGAAAAGGCTTACGACAGGGTAGACAGGAAGGCACTGTGGAAGGTCTTGCAGATATATGGGATAGGAGGAAAGCTGTTAAGAGCAGTCAATAGTTTTTATGAAAGTAGTAGAGCTTGCGTTAGGATTAGAAATAGAGAGAGTGAATGGTTTGAGGTACAGATGGGACTTCGTCAGGGATGTGTTATGTCGCCCTGGATGTTCAATCATTACATGGATGGGGTAGTGCGAGAGGTGAATGCAAGGTTAGTGGGTCAAGGGTTGGAGATGATTAAAGAAAATGGAGAAAGTGGGAGGTGAGCCAGCTGTTGTTTGCTGACGACACTGCGCTTGTAGCAGGATCAGAGGGGGGATTGAGGAAGTTAGTGAGAGTTTGAGAAGCTGTGTTAAAGAAGGAAGCTGAAGATAAATGTGGGCAAAAGTAAGGTGACGAGATGTACAAGGGGAGAGTGTGACAGTAGGCTGGAAGTGAGCATTAAGGGTGAGAAACTGGAGGAAGTGGGTAGTTTTAGATACTTGGGTGCAAATGTGGCAGGAAAGGAAGGAGTGGGGGTGAAGGTAAAATGTAGATTGAGAGAAGCGTGTAAATGCCTTGGTGGATTAAAAAGTGTAATGAGAAATAGACATCTGGGAATGGATGCGAAGAGGAGGTTATATGAAGGAGTGATTGTGCCAACAGCAATGTACGGGGCAGAAACATGGAACATGAGAGAGGAAGAGAGAAGGAGTTTGAATGTGTTTGAGATGAAATATCTGAGAAGTATGATGGGGGTTACTAGGCTAGATAGAGTGAGAAATGAGGAGGTGAGGAGGAGAACAGGGGTGGAAAGGGAGCTGGGAGATAGGGTTGATGAAAGAATATTAGGATGGTTTGGACACATGGAAAAAATGAGTGAAGAAAGATTAGTAAAAGAAGTGTGGAAGGCGAAGGTGGAAGGAGTGAATATGAGGGGGCGTCCTAGGATGAGATGGATGGATGGGGTGAAAGGGGCTTTACAAAAGAGAGGAATGTCTGTTGAGGAAGGACGGGAGAGGACTGAAGATAGGGGTGAATGGAGAAGGGTTGTGTATAGATGAGGCTGTGATGCATGAGGGGGAGTGGGTGGGGGATGGGAGGTGAGGAAGTATGTATGAGAAAAAAAAAAAAAAAATGACGCAGCCCGAAGGGATTTCTCCCCGTCTTCTCCTTTTCTACATGAAGTGACGGAGAGGGGGGGTCGCCGAATTTATGAGGTAGCCTTGCTGTGGATGTGCCGTGTCTTGCGACACTGCTTCTGACCGAAGGCAGTGGACAGGATGCAGGGATGACCCATCATCCAGGAGGTGCCAAGATAAGAGGGAGGGACGAGGGTGGAGGGGAGTGGAATATATGGAAAATGAAATGGGTGGGAGTGATTTCTATGCCTTTCTTTTTGGCTACCCCCCATGTACAGTAAGGGGGAAAAGCCTTTGGTATATGTATGTATGTATGTATGTACAGGCCTGAAGAATGTCTAGAAAATCTGTTTTCTGTAGAGATGCAATGGAGGACAAAATATAATTTTAGGAAGGGATGCCGGACAGAATGTCAATGAACGACGGGAGGCCGGTGTGAAACGCAATGACGGAGGGGGACAAAGTGTACAAAAGAGATCGGATGACCGTGAGCGACCAAATGTCCATGATGGAGGAAATGTTTATTTTGATGGGAGAAATATTAATGAGGCATTGAATGTAAATGAAGGACCAAATATCAATATAAAGCAAGGTGTCAATAAAAAACAAAATTATATTGAAAGGCATGATATTGAAACTCAAAACATGTCAAAAAGAGATAATCACGAGTTTCTTAAAACCATGTACTTTAATGCTCGTAGTATTAGGAAAAAATTCAAAGAAATACAGGCGTATGTCAAAAGCGAAAATTTCGATATGATAGGAATAACAGAGACATGGTTAAATGGTAAAGAGTTTAAAGCTGAATTTAATATTGCGGGATTTAAACACTTTCACCAGGATAGAAACCACAAAAAAGGTGGAGGTGTTCTGTTGCACGTTAATTAAAACAATGCACATGGTTGTGTTTTGGAGAAAGTGAAACAGGATGCATATGATAGTTTGTGGGTAGAATTAACCCAAACAAATGGACAAAAATAAATGTAGGTATAATATATAGGCCAAAGGCATTATCATTAGCAGACGACAAACTGTTATTTCAAGAACTGTCTAGTTTCTGCAACCGGGATTTATTGATAATGGGTGATTTAAATTTTAATGACATTGATTGGATGACCCTTAAACATGGCCATATAAGTAGTCGCTTGATTGATTTTCTCGGTGACAATTACTTAGTTCTGCATGTAAAAGAGCCCACGAGACATGGAAACTTACTCGATCTATTGATCACTAGCCGCGAAAACATGATAACCGATGTAGAAGTCGATGAAACTGTTGCAAATAGCGATCACAACTTAGTTAGATTCAAACTGCTAAAACTTTTTAGAATAGATACTCAATTCATAGGACTACGTCAGGAGATTCAGCTTACACATTGGGGGTAAAATTAAGCAAAAGACCTGTAGATCAGATGTGGGAAATATTTCAAAATACGCTCACTAAGTTGATTCATACCTACAT
Source organism: Oratosquilla oratoria (assembly GCF_046742065.1). Classification (NCBI taxonomy): domain Eukaryota; kingdom Metazoa; phylum Arthropoda; class Malacostraca; order Stomatopoda; family Squillidae; genus Oratosquilla; species Oratosquilla oratoria. The sequence continues at coordinate 72,982,489 of NC_134780.1, forward strand.
TCCTTTTAAGAATAGACGTCCCCCAAATCAGGCTCGCCCACAATGGCTTGACAAAGAAACTGAAAAAGTATTGCTAAAAAGAGACAGGCTTGTAAGAAATATAAGTACTCGGGTGCACCTAATGACTATCAAAATTATGTATTAATAAAGATATTTAAAAAAGACAATAAGAAAACGAAAACGATAATACGAAATGAATATCGCTGATAAATCCAATTATTTTAGCTCAGTATTTGTAAACGAAAACACTTCAAAGTGAACTCCAAACTGGAACCTGTGAAAAGTGTAGGATAAACTTACCAAAGGAAAAAAAAAAAAAAAATGAAAAGGTGTATAGAGACACTCAATGTTGATAAAACATCAGGGCCTGACGGTTGCCATCCAAAAATGTTAAAGGAAATGAAAAATGAGATTGTTGTTCCATTAGAAATTATTTTCAAGAAATCCATCATATCCGGAGATGTCCCAAAAGAATGGGAGCTAGCTAACGTTACTCCCATATTCAAAAAAGGTGACAAAAAGAAATCAAATAACTACAGGCCTATAAGTTTGACTTCAATCGTAGGAAAAATAATGGAAACTACCATCAGAGATACTATCGAACATCATTTAGAAAGTAACTGTTTGATAAATGATAGCCAGCATGGTTTCAGACGAGAACGTTCTTAGGTGACTAACTTACTCGAATTCTACAACACAGTTATCTCGAATTATGACAAAAGAAACAATATAGATTTAATATATCTAGACTTTGCAAAAGCTTTTGATACCGTCCCCCACAAAAGACTACTTACTAAATTAGCTTCTCACGGAATAAGTGGTAGCCTATTGAGTTGGATTAGTAATTGGTTGAATGACCGAAAATAGAGAGTTGTATTAAATGGAAAACTTCTAGATGGAAAAATGTTAGAAGTGGAGTTCCTCAGGGTTCCGTTCTTGGGCCACTTCTATTAATAGTATATATAAATGATATAGACCATGGACTAAAATCTACTGTTTCTAAATTTGCTGATGATACAAAACTGTGCGGAATGGCAAATGGTCACTTAAACCAATTAGATATTCAAGAAGATTTAGATGAATTACAGCAATGGTCTGAAAAGTGGCTAATGAAATTCAACACAAGTGAAAGCAAGGAATTGCACATAGGTAAAAATAACAGTAAGTAAAATTACAAGTTATTTGGAAATTCGTTAACAAAAGTGGATAGTGAAAAAGATATCGGCGTAATTATCAGTAACGATCTCAAATCATCCAAGCAGTGTATTTCAGCCTCTGAGAAAGCAAATAAGATTCTAGGACTGATTGCGCGATCTTATGACTTCAAAAGCTCATCACTCATTAAGAAGCTATATAAATCGTTAGTTCGTCCACATATGGAATATGCTGTTTCCGTATGGTCACCGAATCTCATTAAAGACATTGACAGATTGGAAAAAGTACAACGGCGAGCCACAAAACTGATTCCAACTATAAAAAATAAATCATATAAACATCGACTAAAACATATGAATCTGTTTTCCCTAAAAAAGCGTAGACTCAGGGGTGACTTGATACAGGTCTTTAAGATTCTAAAGGGAATTAACAATATCAAAAGTGACAAAATTTTCGCACTGAATGAGAATCAGACAAGAAACAATGGATTTAATTTGGAAGTGGGTAGAAACAACTTCGCCAACCGTGTAGTTAATGAATGGAATAAACTTCCTGCAGAGGCAGTGCAATGTAGTACAGTTCGAAGCTTTAAGAGCCATTTAGATAAACACCTAATCAAGATGCTATAATGATTATCATTTATTTCATAATGTTTGTTTATTTGTTTTGTTATCATTTGTCTGTTTGCTTATTATTTGCTTGATTTTTATCTATTATTAGTCATATATCAATTTATTATTATTTACTATTTACCTATCTACCTAACTATACCTATGCATTTATTTATGTATTTTATTTATTATTTACATTATCATATTTGTTATTTATTCATTTATTTATTTAACATTATTATGATTTTTTCGCATCCGACCTAGATATGGACCAAAAGGTCTCCTGTCGGAATGATCTGCCTTTGCTTGATTGATAGAGACTAAGAGACTGGACATTATGAGCGTGGTTCCTACTCTTATATTGAAATTAGGTAAATATCTACACACATTAAGATAAACACACACACACACACACACACACACACACACACACACACACACACACACACACACACACACACACACACACACACACACACACACACACACACACACACACACACACACACACACACACACACACACACACACACACACACAAGAGCTCTGAGCTCTCTTCCGGGAGGGTAATAGCTGTCAATCCCGAGTCCAACACGTGATCCAAGACTATGGTGAATCACACACACACACACACACACACACACACACACACACACACACACACACACACACACACACACACACACACACACACACACACACACACACACACACACACATACACACACACACACACACACACACACACACACGGCCCGGTGGCGGATTGGTAAGGCACTGGCCTCACAAGCCGGAGAACCGGGGTTCGATTCCCCGGCCGGGCGGAGACAAGTTGGGTTTGTCTCCTTTCACGTGTAGCCCCTGTTCACCTAGCAGCGAGTAGGTACGGGACGTTAGTCAAGGAGTTGTGACCTTGCATTCCCGGTGCGTGGAGTGTGAGTGGTCTCAGACCTACCCAGATATCTGCTAATAATGAGCTCTGAGCTCACTGCCGTAGGGTGGTGTCTGGCTGTCTCGAAAAGAGGCTGCAGCAGATCCGAGGTGAATACACACACATACACACACGCACGCACACGCACACGCACGCACATACACACACACACACACAGACACGCACGCACACTTACACACACTTACACACACACACACACACACACACACACACACACACACACACACACACACACTCACGTACACACAAATACACACATTAACCGAATTCAAACTATAATTGAGATTGGTCAAGAAACTGGAGGAATTACACTATATATCCCAATGAAATATAATCTCAAATAAGCCAAATATTTCTTTGAACTATATTGATGATGCTGTTGTTAAAGAGTCAAGTAAATAAGAATTTGATATCCTAGTGAAGAAACCAACAGACTACACTTCAGTATTGACCACAGGAAGGAGGGTATCCTGCTTAACTCAAATATTTTCGTGAAGCAGCAAAAGTTTATCAGGAAAGTTTATTGATACCGAAAAGCTGTCGTCTGCAATGTATTATACATCAAAGACGTCTCCTGCTAACTTACACAAATGACCCTCCGATTTGTTAGGTACAGGGATTTGAGAAATTCTCATTGTCTTTACTTCGTATATATACCGAACACTTAAGGCCTAATTTCTACACATTATCTCCTTTAAAATTTAACCACCAGACACTTCAAAATCTGGCAAAGAATATATAAAACTGATTTTTATTCACTTGATGCAATATTTCTACAAACATTTTGAGATATTTTGAAATGTGTGATATTGTGAAAATCTCGTCAAGAAAATGAACTTGATTTGGATATTCATTGTATAATGATGCTTACTCATCCAATCCTTTCTGTTCTTGGTCTATAACAGTTATGCAGATTAACACCTGCACTTTGTTATTTGACGAAAATGTTAACCTCTGCATTTTCACAGTTCTCAAGAAAATCTCCCAGATTTTTATTTCACTTTACAATTTATTTCAGGTTTACAATTTGTCTTTTTTCGAATGAAGTATCGTTTTCAGACAAAGAGTTTGTTGTAATATGTCACGCTGCACTATGGTCAGCCCCTACTCCACTGGGGAATCTTAGAGAAAACCTTAGGACCAAGAGCGTGTTCCTTCGTGCCACACATTCGTGGTTATTCTTCATCTAGACAGAGCGTGTCTTCGTGGGTACACAGAAGGCTTTAGCTTCAAGGACGAGTGCTATTGTTGATAGAAAGCTTTGTTTGCGCGTGTGTATGTGTGTGTGTTTAAAGAAAACTGGAAACAGAAAATTGCTTCTTTGTGTAAAGCTTATGGTCATTTTGAATACTATTTGGTCTTCATGGTTAACGTTCTTCGAATAGTCTAATATATGACTTCATGCGTCATGATGTCCCTGGGAAGTGAACCGGTGATATGGGCGACATCATTGTGACCAACTGACTTTTCTGTTAAAAAAAGTCCTGCTGCATATCAATGTTACTATGATTACCGCACATAGATTATGAAGAAAGTGATGATGTCACTGTTAGTGAAAGGATTAAATTTGGGTCGTAATGTGCACCGTTCAGATTTTCTTTATTTTCAATCTTTATTACTTCTGATGATGGTGACATCTGTCTCAGAATATAATAACTATCAATTTGATGGGAAATATAGCACTCAGAAAGTACCACCTTATGGACCCCCTCTCCGACTTCCTCTCTAGATTATTCTATTCTTATTCTTCTACTCTCTCTCTCTCCCTCCAACCATCCCTCCCTTCCGCTCCTCCCCCTCCCTCAACCGACAAATGACGATGAATCTTTACGACCACTTTTTGGTCCTGATCACTTGCCCGTTGGAAAGGCTTTCGATTGCAGGCCAGACGCGACGTTTCGACGGGAGAGATTTGCTGCCGGAGGGAGGTGTTTGGTGAAGGAGGCAGACGTTGTAGCTCCTAAAGCTTTCGTTCCTTCTAATCATTTCCAGTTCCGTTTTATTTTGCTCCCCCTGGCTTGTAGCTTCTGTCGACGTTTCGGATGCTCTTCGATGCTGCTCTGACGTTCTGGTTCGTGGTGACCGATGCTGATTTTCATGTCGGTCCTCGTTGCTGCTGAATTTTTCTTTTGCTGATGAAAACTGTTCTTTGTTGGTTTTCATTGGTCTGATCTTTTTAATTCCTGGTGGTTCTCATGTTCTTCACTTCATGATGATTCAGTTATTGTCACAACTATGCCTTTCAAAATATTTCTGGTTTGTTCTAATAGTTTAGTCACTACTGGGCGATATTGTTTCCCCGACTGACATCAAAACACCTGTCAGGATGGAGATTGACTCCAGAGCTCCAGTTACCCTTGCGCGCTGACTGAACTCCACTTGCTATTGACTCTAGCTCATGTTCAAGTTATTACTGACATTTACTGATGATCAAATCGTTGCTGACTCTCATAAGAACTCTGCTTCTTGGCATTCTTTTTACTGATATGGAGGTGAAGACCGACGCTTACCATTTGCTGATGCTGAAGTTGGTGGTGACTATTGCTGACCCCTCGGTTTCTGACACTTAGTACCGATGTATAGGTCAAGGCTGACATACTGACATTTAAAATGATGCTCCTTCGTACCATTCATCGAATCAATGCTAACTTTTGCTGAGTTTTAAAGTTGCTGACAACTTTAGGTGGAACTAGGGCAACTACTGGCTCCTATCGGCTCCCGGCCATTCACGTTGGCGGAAAACTAGCAGTATTCACGTCTGGCTGAGCGACAGAGAAAATTCAGTTTACTTTTGTTTTTCCTCTAACAGCTTTTTAAAACTGGTTTTGGAGCAAATCATTACTAGGCTGAAACCAGTTTTGGGGCCATTGCGTACCGGGCTGTGATAGTTACTACATTAACTGTTTAATGTCTTAGCTTAATGATATTTAATTAATCTCGATGGACAGTCCAACTTAGGGTGCACGAGACTGATTGAAGGGTAAACGGCTGTTTTTGCGTGGATAGGTGGGTGGACGAGGTTATGTTCATATTTTAGATACTTAAATAAGTAGAATGACATCATTTTCGGAAAATGTGTAACTCAAAACAGCTTTTAAACAGCATATAAAGATTAGCAACTGATTGGTTATCAAGCGGTCATACAACTGGCAGCTTTTCTTTGACGGATTTTAAGCTGGATTTGGGCATGAGGTCGGCAGTTTTGTGTAATTAGACTCCCATCAAATTATATAGAGGAATATGTATATTACAATTTTATAATGTATATTACAAATCTAAAATAAGTAAAAGTTAGATCAAGTGCCTATAATTGTAAGTTCTAACGAAGAATGTAAATTAAAAAAAAAGCAGATTCATGGCACTGGAGACAGAATGAAGATGTATATATTATGGTGGACCGATTTCATGAAATCACCACTAGGAGTGGACGACATATATTAAAAAAGTTAAAGAACACATCTTAGTTCAACAGTGAGTAATGCAAAATGGAGGTGAGGGATGACTTGGGTTGGCACAAGTTGTTGCTCAACAAGGAGGCTTGTTGCAACGAGGGGTCCGGTGGCATTTCTTGGGCTGCTTCAACCTGCGGGACACTTCGGGGACACTCACTTCCCTTAGTTTGCGGCCATCTTTCTCTCTCTCTCTCTCTCTCTCTCTCTCTCTCTCTCTCTCTCTCTCTCTCTCACACACACACACACACACACACACACACACACACACACACACACACACACACACACACACACACACACACACACACACACACACACACACACACACACACACACACACACACACACACACACACACACACACACACACACACACACACACACACACTCGGTGGCGCGGTTGGTAGAGTCCCAGACTGTCAGTACGGCGGCACCGGGGATACTGGGTTCGAATCCTGGCCAGAGCTGAAATTATTTCAGTATCGCTGCGGTTAGAGTCGTTACTCCAACTCTCGTGGGCGGGGAGTTGGGTGTGTTTGTGCGTGTAAGGTCATAGCATTACCCATAGATCGGTCATACGAGCTCTGGGCTCTCTTCCGGGAGGGAAATAGCTATCGATCACGAGTCCAACACGTGATCCAAAAGACCAAGGTGAATCACACACACACACACACACACACACACACACACACACACACACACACACACACACACACACACACACACACACACACACACACACACACACACACACTCACACACACACACACACACACACACACACACACACACACACACACACACACACACACACACACACACACACACACACACACACACGTACGCACGCACACACAATGCATGGAAGAATTAACAGATAAAATATACAATATAATTCAATTCTCACCTAAAGAAGGAAGAGTGCCACAGGACTGGAAGAATGCAAACATTGTACCGATTTATAAGGGAGGAAACAGGGAAGACCCATCAAATTACAGACCGGTCTCCCTAACAAGTACAGTAGCGAAAATTTGCGAAAAGGTCGTCAAAAATAGATGGGTTAAACATTTGGAAGAAAAAACTATACTGAATCCAAATCAATTTGGATTCAGACAATTAAGATCATGTACAACAAACTTGATCTGCTTCTACTCAAGATTAATAGACATAATACAAGAGAGAGATGGAAATGGACTCAAAAGTGGGAAGTGAAATTCAATATCAAGAAATGTAGTATAATGGAATTTGGAAAAAAGTAAAAACAGAATATCAAGAGATTATAAAATTGGTGAAGAAGGGGTAAAAAAAGTAAACACGGAAAAAGACCTTGGAGTGATGATCAGCAAAAACTTGACACCGGATAAGCATATTAATAAAATAGTCGGAGAAACCTACAATTTATTGAGGTCAATAAAAGTGGCATTTGCCTATTTGGACAAGGAAAGGATAACAAATTCTTTAAACTACACTAATAAGGCCAAAACTCGAGTACGCAGCCACACTATGGAAACCCAATACCAAAAAGAAGAAAAAAATTATAATAAAATAGAAATAATATAAAGAGCAACAACAAAACTGGCACCAACTCTTTCCAAAATGACATATGAACAAAGACTATCCAAATTAGAATTACCAACTCTGGAACAAAGAAGGGAAAGAGGAAACCTACTAAATATCTATAGATTAATTAAGGGAATGGAGATCTTAGATAAGAATGATTCATTGAAATAGGACAATGGAAAAATAAGAGGACACGAAAAGAAACTAAAAAAATATAATTACAGAAGAGATTTGAAAAAAAAGTTTCCCACACAGAGTGATAGATACTTGGAACAAATTAGACAAAGAAACAGTGTGTGCAAACACTATTCAAGATTTTAAGAAAAAAAACTTGATGCTGAGAGATACAAAGACGGGTCACCACGAGCATTGCTCCCTTCCCGTATAAATACAACTAGGTAAATACAACTATGTAAATACACACACACACACACATGTTCGCACACACACATACGCACGCTTTCACCCCAATCACTTTCAGTTCCCGTCTCCCCGTAATTACTGGTTTAATTCGGTTTAACTGTTCCTTTCTATGGTATTATATTTCTTCATTCTCCCTCAACTTTTCTTCACTTAAGTATATCTTTCACCACATCTTCTGTAGTAAGTTAGTAATGTTTCTTGATGGGGTTAATTAAACGTATGTATAATTTTCTCTTTTCTTCTCAATTATACACACTTGGCTTGTCAATTTACACCAAGGGACTTCCGCCTGTGATCCTCAATCCACTCACTTAGTCACTTCTGCTCTGACGTCACTACTTATTCATCCAATGATCTTTACTTTTACAAATAAGTGCCTCTCCCAAGGGCGTGACTTTTCTCCCGTGCACCAATATTTTTTTTTTCTCCTCCGCCCTTCTCCAATCAGAAAGACTGTTACAACGTCTATTTTCTTCCCAATCATATACACTTGGCTTATCAATTTACACCAAGGGACTTCCGCCTGGGATCCTTAATCCACTCAGTCACTTCTGCTCCGACGTCTCTACTTATTCATCCAATGATCTTTACTTTTACAAATAAGTGCCTCCCCCAAAAGCGTGAATTTTCTCCTAAGTACCAATAATTCTTTTCTCTCCACCCTTCTCCAATCAGAAAGACTGTTACAACGTCTTAAGAAATACTGCTTACACAAGCAATCTCGACATCGGAGCGGAATTGCTTAGTTTACATATTGTCACATCAGCATAAAATCTGTTCCCTAGCGGTTGTTTATAAACTTTAGACGATGAGTGAGATTATGCAGCTCCTTCGCGACTTATGTTTTCAAAACATCCTACACATAAAATTGAAATTCTCGCCACCTACCCCTCTATCTATCTTACTTGTCTATCTTTATCTACCAGCCTCCTACACACACACACACACACACACACACACACACACACACACACACACACACACACACACACACACACACACACACACACACACACACACACACACACACACACACACACACACACACACACACACACACACATTTTTTGTGGAAATGCGATTCAACAACATCTCCAGTGACAACGGTGACCTGCAAGACGTCGGCGACAGCAAGGAAGAAGAGTACTCTTCGAGGGACTTCTCCAAGGACTTCGAATTCACGGGAGGCGACATCACAAAAGAACAAGAGACCTTGGACAAAGCTGAGCAGTCCATTAAGAAAAGTTTCCGATTCAGAAGAATTTTAGAACGGGAACAAAAAATTCAAAGTTTCTGAAGATTATGATTTCCAAAGCAACTGGAAAGAGATTAGGTTGCTTGAAATTGGTGGGTTTGGCTCTGTTCAGCTTCTACAAGACACTTTTTTAGGTCTTCTTTGCGAAAAAAAAAAAATAATCGATCAGAATTGCTCGGATCGATCGGCAAAAAGAAGAAATTGAAATTCATAAGAAGCTTGACCACGTTAACATTGTCACTTTCCTGGGCGAAAGCATCGACGAAGACTACATTTACACCTTCCTTGGGTACGTGGTAGTTTGCACGACAAAATCGGTGACAAAGGAATGCCCGAAAACGAAGTTCGTTTTTATTTTGTGCAATTGATCGAAGGCGTCGAATACCTCACCGAGACCTGAAGCCCGAAAACCTTCTTTTATCGCTGGACGACGTTGTCAAGATCGGCGATTTCGGTCTCGTTATGAGTTCGTCACGCGCGTGCGGGACAATGGCCTACATCGCTTCCGACGTCTTCAAGAGACGCTACAAGGGAGAATCTACCGATATCTGGTCGTGCGGGATTATCTTCGAGCTCCTCACTGCTCGAAATCCTTGGGAAAGAGCCTTCACTGGAGACTCGAACTATGAGATCTGGTCCTCCTCGGTCATGCTGGACGTGACCTCCGAAATGCGCGAGAAGAGACTAAGGGAATCCCTCTCCGAAGAATCCTTCGCTCTTATTGAAAAAATCTTCGTTCCAACTTTAGAAGAACGAGCAACTCTCTCAAGCATCGAGCAAGACACCTGGACTCAAGGCTGAAGATGCAATGAATAATGTATAAATAACTTAAGAAACTACTTACACTAAAGTTATAAAGACAAAAATGGGTTTTACGAAACCACTGTCCAGAGTATCCAAATTATCCCTTCCATTTACATTTTGGTATGTTTTTTTCCCGGCATTATTGTTCTTCTTATTTTTCCTCTTGGATTATTTCCTTACCATCTCTGTCTGGAATTCATTACACGTTTTCTTTTTCTATTTTCAGTCTTTCACCTCTGCTTTTGATCTCGTTTGCTCTATATTCCGTTAAGGTCAGTTTTGATCTCTTCATCTATTTGTTTTAATTACTAATGTTATTATGATGTGTGACTCTGGTCCGTAGGAATGTCCTTCCTCCCCAGAAAGTCCTTAAAATATTGACTACATATAGCGACGCTGTCCATCACCCACGAGGAGTGCGGCAGAATCAAGGGATGGTCCTTCATCCACGAGGTGCTCAAACGGAAGGGATAACGAATTGGTTTTAATGTGTATAAAATGGTTGGGTGCTTTGATTTAGCCATCTCCTTTATGAGAGAAAAAGGACCTTTTGTATATGTATGTATGTATGTATGTATATATATATATATATATATATATATATATATATATACATATACTATATATATATATATACATATATATATATACATATATATGTATATATATATGTATATATATATGTATATATATATATATATATATATATATATATATATATATATAATACTAATGACCTACTTTCGGAGAAGAAAAGCATGTATTTATACAAAAGTAGAGATGTAAGCATGTAGGGAAGGGGACTCAGGTCACGTGTCCGGCGCTACGTGGACATTAATGGATTTTGTCCACTGTTAATGTAGAGGGTAGCAGTCTATTTATAGCTAAGGAAGTTGTACAATCTGGTGACCATTGGCCATAGGAAATAGCATAATAAGGAAAATTATTTATTAAAGAGGATTCTATTATTTTTCTTCTAAAGCTGCATTTAGATTTGTAAATTATTCCAGTGTCGTCCCAATCTATACGATGGTTTCGATGGTTTTTATTAGCGACATACTGAAATGCGGCGGAACTTCTTGTCCTCTTTGGTCCTAGTGGTGAGGTCTCTATCCGTTTGTCTCCAATATACATCATTGCAATCTAAACAAGGTAACTTATCAACTTTACTGAACAAATTATTGGGATAATTGAAGATGAAATTGACTTTTTCTTTTGGTAACAATTGAGACATATCATTGATTTATTTATTATATGGTAATTTCATGCAACAATTATCACACTTGTAATTCATAGTAGAATGGGAATCATATTTATGAAAACTAGTAATGGCCTTACTAAGTTTTTTTTTTTTTTTTTTTTTTTTGTAAAAAACCACGACGGGTATCCTAATTTTTTTTCATTGATTTCTTACTGAAATTAGTTCCATGTCTAAATATTGTGAACTGTATATTCTCAAAGCACGTAAAAATAGGCTAGAAGCTACATTATATTTTATTTTGTCTGGAGGATGGCTAAAGAAATGTAAGTAGTTCCCTGTATGGGTGGGCTTCCTATAAAGTGTATACGATAAAGACTCCAAATTTCTAATTATTAAGATATCTAAAAATGGTAATTTGTGATCTATTTCCCATTCCACTTTGAGTTTGATGTTATTCGTTAAGTGATTGAGTTTATTGTGGAATTCTTGGAAGGAACCCCATTCATCATCCCAAACCGTAAAAATATCATCAACATATCTGTACCAAAACATTGCGGGTGGTTTAATTCCCCGTAGTAGCACTGACTCAAAATATTCCATAAATAAACTGGCTAGAACTGGCGAGAGATTTGAGCCCATGGATCATCCTAATTTCTGTTTAAAGTAATGATCTTTGAATGAAAAAAACATTAGTGTTGACATAAAGTTTTGGTAAGCTTATTATTTTTTCTAGTGGTAGTGGTAGCTGGTTTTGGTATGGTTGTAATTTTTCTTACAAAAATTTAAAAACCTACGCTACATCAATCTGTGTAAAAAACGACACTACATCTAGACTTAGTAATTTCCTGCTCCCTGGTAGGTTGTGATTTTTATTTTATTTTACTTATAATAAAGTCTTCTGAGTGTTTTATGTGAGACTCTTAGAAACAACCTACAAACGGTGATAGCATTTGTGTGAGCCCTTTTGAGGTCTTATGGGTGCAAGAATTCCTATTTGATATGATAGGTCTTAGAGGAATGCCATCTTTGTGCAATTTTGGAAGACCGTAAGAGTTGGGCAACTGAGGATTAATGACTTTCAGTTTTTGAAACGTGTCTTTGCCTAAGATTTTAATGGCATGTTTGTTAAATTTTGAGGCAGTGCTTTTTAGTGGATTTTTGACAGTTGTTCATATGTGTTATTCATGATCTATTAAAAGATAATTGTTGGGATAATTGTTGCATAAAATTACCATGTAATAAATCAATCAATGATATGTCTCAATTGTTATTAAAAGAAAAAGTCAATCTCATCTTCAATCATCCTAATAATTTGTTCAGTAAAGTTGTCAATGTACATCACAGATCAAAGAGTAATGCAACTCCTGGAGTTTATAAGTTACCTTGTTTAGATTGCAATGATGTATATTAGGGACAAACGGGTAGAGACCTCACCACTAGCAACAAAGAGGACAAGAACTCTGTTAAATATGGGCAGGAAAATTCCGCCGTATTTCAGCATGTCGCTAATAAAAACCATCGAATAAATTGGGACGACGCTGAAGTAATTTACAAATCTAAATGCAGTTTTAGAAGAAAAATAATAGAATCCTCTTTAATAAATAATTTTCCTAATTATGCTATTTCTTATGGCTAATGGTCACCAGATTGTATAACTTCCTTAGCTATAAATAGACTGCTACCCTCTACATTAACAGTGGACAAAATCCATCAATGTCCACGTAACGCTGGACACGTGACCTGAGTCCCCTTCCCTACATGCTTACCTCTCTACTTTTGTATAAATACATGCTTTTCTCCACTCTGTAATCACATCTGCTGAAGAGGATTACAGATAATGATCGAAATATACGGATTTTTTTTTTTACTTTCGCCTATTCTTCTCCGAAAGTGGGTCATTAGTATTATTCTACCAATGTGCTACGACATGACTTTGTTGTGATATATATATATGTATATATATATATATATATATGTACATCTATATATATATATATTTATATATATATGTATATATATATATATATTAATAGTATATATGGGCAGGAGATTTTCTCTTATACATAATTGAAAGTGATGGCTGATTGTGCATTTTTTTTTTTTTATGTATTTTCCATGTCTTACTATGGACTTATGTTCCTTGGTAAGGAGGTTTATGAATTCATTGTAAGTGGTCATGTTTGTTATATTGCGATTTCGGGTTCAAGGCCCTTCTTCAGTAGCTTTTAGGAATATTCTATCTGGTCAGGATAAGAATTATTCCAGGTAATATCTTCCATGTGACCGGAGACCTCTCCCAATGAAGAGCAAGTATAATAATTAAAAATAACACTGGAATAATTCTTATCCTGAGCAGATAGAATATTCCTAAAAGCTACTAAAGAAGGGTCTTAAACCCTAATCGCGATATAACACCTACAATGAAGTCGTAAACCTCCTTTCTAAGGAACATAAGTCCATAGTAAGACATATGGAAAATACATTTAAAAAATAATAAATGCACAATTAGCCATCACTTTCAATGAAGCACACACACTCACACACACACACACACACACACACACACACACACACACACACACATACACACACACACACACACACACACACATGGCGCTGTGGTTAGAGCTCTGGCCTGCCACTACGGAGGTCCGGGTTCGATCCTCGCCCGGGGCTGAAATAATATCAGTATCGCAGCGCTGAGGGGTGTTACTCCAACTCTCTCGTGGGCGGGGAGTTGGGGGTGTGTGTGTGTGCAAGGTCATAGCATTACCCATAGATCGGACCTACGAGCTCTGAGCTCTCTTCCAGGAGGGAAATAGCTGTCGATCACGAGTCCAACACGTGATCCAAAGACCAAGTGAATACACACACACACACACACACACACACACACACACACACACACACACACACACACACACACACACACACACACACACACACACACACACACACACACATACAGGTGGCGCGGTTGGTAGAGTCTCAGACTGTCAGCACGGGGGGGGGGGGGCGGCGGTACCTGGTTCGAATCCTGCCCAGGGCTGAAATTATTTCAGTATCGCTGCGCTTCGAGTCATTACTCCAACTCTCGTGGGCGGGGAGTTGGGGTGTGTGTGTGCATGTAAGGTCATAGCATTACCCATAGATCGGTCATACGAGCTCTGAGCTCTCTTCCGAAAGGGAAATAGCTGTCGATCACGAGTCCAACACGTGATCCAAAGACCAAGGTGAATCTCACACACACACACACACACACACACACACACACACACACACACACACACACACACACACACACACACACACACACACACACACACACACACACACACACACGGCTCGGTGGCGGATTGGTAAAGCACTGGCTTCACAAGCCAGAGAATCGGGGTTCGATTCCCCGGCCGGGCGGAGATAAGTTGGGTTTGTCTCCTTTCACGTGTAACCCCTGTTCACCTAGCAGTGAGTAGGTACGGGACGTTAGTCAAGGAGTTGTGACCTTGCTGTCCCGGTGTGTGGTGTGTGAGTGGTCTCAGACCTATCTAGAGATCGGCAAATAATGAGCTCTGAGCTCACTGCCGTAGGGTGGTGTCTGGCTGTCTCGACAGAGACTTCAGCAGATCCGAGGTGAAACACACACACACACACACACACACATACACACACATACACACATGCACACACACACACCAAACTAAGAAATTAATATGTAAAAATAAGTAGGGAAGAAAAAAGAAATTATGAAAAGGACATAATAGACATATATAAAGATCAATCCAAATTATTTTATAGATATGTAAACGGCAAACTAAAAAAATAAACAGGAAATATTTAAATTACGCCAAGGAACAGAGAAGACACAGAATATATAGAAATGGCAGATATTATGAACAAACATTTCAAATCTGTATTTACCAAAGAAAAAAGTAAATCTACAAAACTTTGAACAAAGAAATGAACTAAGGTTTCCTCCAATGAAGTAATTAAATATTACTCAGAATGAAATAATGAATCAAATATCAAAGCTTGACGTTAACAAATTACATGGCCCGGACGGAGTTGCAAACTAGATACTGAAGGAATGTATTGACGAACTAACAGGAAAAATATACAAAATAGTTGAATGCTCACTCAAGGAAGGAAAACTACCAGGAGACTGGAAAAATACCAATATAGTGCCAATATATAAGGGGGGAAATAAGGAAGACCCAACAAATTATAGACCGGTGTCCCTAAAGAGTACATACATATACCAAGGCTTTTTCCCCCTTACAATGGAGGCAGCCAAAAAGGAAAAGGCATAAAATCATTTCCACCCATTCCATCCCTGAATACACTCCACACCCCTCCACCCTCCCTCCTATCTTAGCACCTCCTGGATGACGGGTCATCCCTGCACCTTGTCCACTGCCCTGGGTCAGAAGCAGTGTCGCAAGACACAGCACATCCACAGCAAGGCCGCTTCATTAAATCGGCGACCCCCCTCTCCGTGCCCCCATTGCATAAAAGGAGAAGACGGGGAGAAATCCCTTCGGGCTGCGTCAAATTTTGCTCACACATACTACCTCACCCCCCATCCCCCCGTCCATTCCACCTCATGCAATCCCAACATCATCCATATACAACCATTCTCCATTCACCCCTGTCTTCTGTCCTCTCCCGTCCTTCCTCAACAGACATTCCCCTCTTCCGCAAAGCCCCCTTCACCCCATCCATCCACCTCATCCTAGGACGTCCCCTCATATTCACTCTCTCCACATCTGCCTTCCATACCTCTTTTACTAGTCTTTCTTCACTCATTCTCTCCATGTGTCCAAACCATCCTAATACTCTTTCATCAACCCTATCTCCCAGCTCCCTTTCCACCCCTGTTCTCCTCCTCACCTCCTCATTTCTCATTATATCTAGCCTAGTAACCCCCATCATACTTCTCAGACACCTCATCTCAAACACATTCAAACTCCTTCTCTCTTCTTCTCTTATGTTCCATGTTTCTGCCCCATACAGTGCTGTTGGCACAATCACTCCTTCATACAGTCTCCTCTTCGCATCCATTCCCAAATGTCTATTCCTCATTACACTCTTTAATCCACCAAGGCATTTACT
>NC_134780.1:73004010-73019010 GCF_046742065.1 Oratosquilla oratoria
CACACACACACACACACACACACACACACACACACACACACACACACACACACACACACACAAACACACACACACACACACACACACACACACACACACACACACACACACACACACACACACACACACACACACACACACACACACACACACACACACACAGGACTTGGGTGTGTGTGTGCGTGTAAGGTCACATCATTACCCATAGATCGGTCACATATGAGCTCTGAGCTCTTTTCCAGGAGGGTAATAGCTGTCGGTCACAAGTCCAACACGTGATCCAGGACCATGGTGAATCACACACACAAACATACACACACACACACACACACACACACACACACACACACACACACACACACACACACACACACACACACATACACACACACACACACACACACACACACACACACACACACACACACACACACACACACACACACACACACACACACACACACACACACACACACACACACACACAAACACACACACACACACACACACACACACACACACACACACACACACACACACACACACACACACACACACACACACACACACACACACACACACACACTTTCAACGAACGGACGGCTTGAAGAACGTTCTGAAGAAAAGTGCAGATTGTGGATCCCAACGCAAAGAGAAGTGCCTTTTTGTATTTGCAGGGTGGGGGGAAATTGCTCGTGGGGTAGTGGGAAAGTAAGGAAAGAGGAGAGGGGGAGGGATTGCTGGGGAAATGGAAGGTAATGAGGAGGTGGAGGAATTGGCCCTGACGGGCCGCCGAAAGGTGGACAAACGACCGCAAGACGAGCTGGATGATGACGACATGTCTAATAGGAATGTGAAGATTAGAGGTATAGATAGGAGCAATACAGTAGAAAGTGATGAGAATATTTTCAAGGGATTTAAAGAGGGTGGGGGGGGGGACACAACCCCCCCCCCCCCGACTGACAAGACTAGAAGAGAAGGTCGATAAGATGAACGAGGACTTGGAGCGTAGGTTCGGTAATGTTGACAGTATGATACGAAGAATTGAAAAATTGGAAGAACTAGAGAGGGCGAACAAAAACTTAACTAAGGAAATTGAAGAATTAAAACAACAGTTAAAAGAAGTAAAAGATGAGAATAAAGTCTTAAAGGAGAATAATATGGAGAACAAGGAGGGTTGGAAAAAAATTCATGAAAATAGCAAGGTTGCATTCACTGACATAATCAGACAGCAAATGAATGAACAAACTGAAAACTCAGTTATTAAAGTGATGAGACAGAAGGAGAATATAGTAAGAGACTTAGCAGACAAAAAGAAATGTATAATTATATTAGGAATGGAAGAGAAACATAACCCAGATAGAACCACAAGAATCAAAGAGGAAAATGAAAAAGTAAGAAATTTACTAGAATTAGTTCAGGAAGATGAACCAGAAATAATGAAACAAATCGAAGAGAAATTCAGGCTAGGGAAATATAGTACAGACAAGACCAGACCAATCAAGATTAAATTCAGGTCACAAACTACGGCTGAGAATATCTTATCCAAAACAGGGAAACTAGCAACAAGTGAACAATATAAAAAGGTATGGATAAAAAGGGAAATGAATAAAGAGGAAAGAGAGGAAGAAAAGCAGAAAAGACTTGAAGCAAAGGAAAAAAACGAGATAAGAACGGAGTCAGAAAAAGAGAGATTCTATTGGAGAGTAGTGAATATGAAACTGAAGAAAGTCGACATACAAGAGAAAAACAAAAGGGAAACAGAGAACACAATGGAAGTGGCAGAAAACTAAGAGTGTCTTACACAAATATAGATGGATTAATAACAGGATTGAATGAGCTGAATGATTATTTGAAAGAAAAAGAACCAGACATAATGGGAATTGTAGAAACAAAATTAAAAGGCCCACTACCACCCAACAGTGTAGGACATGATGCATACAATTATTGGATTAGAAACAGAGAGAAAAAGCAAGGGGGTGGAGTTATGTTCCTGACTAAGAAGGATATAAACGTGAAAGGTGTCATATATGGAAAGAATACAGTAGAGATGATTATGATAGAAGTGGAAGACAGAGATAAGAAGAGCAGAAAATTTGTGATAAATTATGTGCCTCCAAAAACAGCCTCATGGGAGGAGAGTGAACATAAAAGTATGTTAGAGGACACAAAGATAACATTAAATAAAATAATGGAAGATGGAGGAAGAATAGTTATGATGGGCGACTTTAATTGCAAAGAAATCTGCTGGGAAGAAATGACAGTAAAGGGTGGAGATGACTCATGGGGAAACGCTCTACTTGAGATGATTATTGACCACACAATGACACAATGGATACAGGAGAACACTAGGTATAGAAATGAAGAAGAACCATCGAGACTAGACTTATTAATTACATCTGAACCTAGAATAGTGGGCAAGATTGAATATAAAACACCAATAGGTAAAAGTGACCACATTTTGATTGAACTGGAACTTAATGAAGAAAAATATATCAAAAGAAATGAACAATATAGAAAAGGAAGAATGATGTATGAAAAAACAAACTGATAAAATAAGAGAATTCTTTCAACAAGAAAACTGGGAAGAAATATACAAAGAAGAAACATCAGTGGAAAAGAAATGGAATATTTTGACAAAAATTTACAAAAAAGGAGTGGAAAAGTATGTCCCAAGACAAAAACAAGAAAAAGAATATGTAAAATGCTGGTACAACAAAAGTTGTAGGGAGTTAAAAGACAAAAGAGACAAAGCCTGGACCAGATGGAAAAAAGACAGAAAACCTGAAAAATGGAAAATATATACCAGTTATAGAAATGAATATGTACAAACGTGCAGAGAGGAAAAGAGAAAATATGAAAAAGACGTCATAGAAAAATGTAAAGATCAACCAAAACTATTCTACAGATTTGTAAACAATAAACTGAAAAACAAACAGGACTTGGAGAAATTAAGACAAGGAGGAGTTGGATACACTGAGGAAATGGAAATGGCGGAAATTATGAACAAACATTTTAAATCAGTGTTTACAAGGGAGAACATACAACCTGAAGAGATTGAATGGAAAGAGAAAGCCCCCCCCTATAGAAAAAATAGAAGTATCAAAGAATGAAATATTGATACAATTGAGTAATCTTGATGTCAGAAAATCACATGGACCAGATGAAATAGCAAACTGGATTCTGAAAGAATGCAGGAATGAACTGGCAGACAAAATACATAGCATAATAAGCAGTTCCTTGAAAGAAGGAAAAGTTCCAGAAGATTGGAAAAAAGCAAATATAGTACCTATATATAAAGGAGGAAATAAAGAAGAACCTACCAACTATAGACCAGTCTCTCTAACAAGTACAATAGCAAAAATTTGTGAAAGAATGATCAAAAATAGATGGGTAAAATACTTGGAAAAAAACAACGTACTAAATCCAAGGCAATTTGGATTCAGACAAGGACGATCATGCGTCACCAATTTAATATGCTTCTATTCAAGGCTAATAGATATAATACAAGAAAGAGATGGATGGGCTGATTGTGCATTTCTAGACCTAAAAAAAGCTTTTGACAAAGTACCACATAAGAAGTTGCTTAAGAAACTAGAATCTGAAGGAGGAATACAAGGTATATTACTAAATTGGATGGAAGACTTTTTGCAAGAAAGAAAAATGAGAGTAGTGATAAGAAACCAGCACTCAAAATGGAATGAAGTAATAAGCGGTGTCCCGCAGGGAACAGTCCTGGCCCCAATAATGTTTGCTATATATATTAATGATATGGATGAAGGAATTGAAAGCTATATGAGCTTCTTTGCAGACGATGCAAAACTACTGAAAAGAGTGAAAACTGAAGAAGATTGTGAATCACTACAGAGAGATCTAAATAAAGTACAGGAATGGAGTAAGAAGTGGGAGATGGAGTTCAATACAAAAAAGTGTAGTATAATGGAATTTGGAAAAAGCAAAAACAGAATAACAGGATCATATAATTTGGGAGAAGAGGGAATAAAAAAAGTAGAAAAGGAGAAGGACCTGGGAGTCATTGTTATGAATAATATGTCACCTGAAAAACATATAAATAAGATTTTTGGAGAAACTTATAATTTAATAAGAACAATCAAAGTGGCATTTACATACCTGGATGAAGAAATGGTGAGGAAAATCCTAATCACCCTGATAAGACCAAGATTAGAATATGCAGCAACAATATGGTCACCAAGTACAAAAAAATGTATAAAAAAAACTTGAAAGAATACAAAGAGCAATTACAAAACTGGCACCAACACTCTCAAAACTATCATATGAAGAGAGACTACAAAAACTTGAACTACAGACACTAGAGCAAAGAAGAGAGAGAGGAGATTTGATAGCTATTTACAGAATCATGAAAGGCATAGAAATTACTGATAGAGAGAATCTGATAAAATGGGATGACAGAAATACAAGAGGACACGGAAAGAAAATAAAAAAAGACAGCTATAGAAGAGATTTGAAAAAGAACAGCTTTCCACACAGAGTAATAGACAGTTGGAACAAGTTAGATGAGAAAGTGGTGTGTGCAAAAACAATACATGAATTTAAAAATTGTTTAGATAAAATGAGAAATGAAGACGGGATCCCACGAGCATAGCTCCCCTTCCCGTAAAATACAACTAGGTACAACTAGGTAAATACACGCATGCACACACTTACTTGCTTATAGTAGTTCGTCGCTAACGACGATGACGTTGCACCATGCCTAGAAGTGGTATTACGCCAGATGAACTCGCTGGTGGCTGTGGAGTCCGATTCTCGATTTGCATATACGGCCGCAGGTATCACAGGGAAAGTTGCGCTCTGCCTGATGTGCCGCATGTCTTTGCCGTCTTCGTTGTTCTGCCCGATCGTTGTAGGTGGAAGTGAGAGTATATAAGCCGTTTTGGCATGTAGATCGCCATTCTCTCCGATCGGCAGCTACATTTTCAATGGTGGTGGGTTCGATGCCACATTTTTTCAGCGTTGTTTTCAGATGGTCCTTGTGCCTTGTACGTGGGCCCCCAGGGTGGCGTCTGCCCTCAGCAAGTTCTCCATAGAGAACTTTACGTGGGAGTCTCTCTTCTGGCATGCGGATAGTATGCCCCAGCCACCGTAGTTGACGTTGGGTTAAGACTGTTTCTAGTGGGTCCATTTGTGTGCGTCGACGGATTTCACTGTGAGGTACCTTGTGCCACCATTTTAGACCCAGTATGCGCTGTAAGCAGCTGGTCTGAAAGGCCTCCAGCTTTTTCAAATGGCGTCTATAAGGCACCCATGACTCACTGCCATACAGAAGGATGGAGAGATAGATTGCCTTATACACCGAAACCTTGGTGGTGGTGGTGAGGTTGCGGTTCAAGAACACTCTGTGTGATAGTCTACCAAAAGCTGCTGCTGCCAAACCAATGCGCCGTTGAATTTCGGTTGTCAGGTCACATGAGTCAGTGAGCACTGAGCCGAGGTAGTGTTTTTCAGAGGTTGTTGATTGATAGTGAATTCCGGAGGCTCTTGTTGTTCAGAGATACTGAGCACTTCTGTTTTGTTTATGTTGATGACTATTCCAGATCTGGTATATATGTTTGAGACAGCGTTGATGGTGCACTGAAGACCCTCTTTGGATGAGCTCACTAAAGCAGTGTCATCTGCGTACTGCAGTTCATGGATTACCTCATCTGTCACACGTGTTTTGGCTTGGAGGCGTCGCAGATTGAAGAGGTTGCCATCCAGCCTGTACGACAACCTGACACCATCAGCAGGATCGATTTGCTGTCTAGCAATGTTGGAGACTGCAGCGAGAAATAAATTGAATAAGATGGGAGCAATAACACACTCCTGCTTCACACCTGACTCAACAAGGAATGGCTCAGACTTGAGCCCAGAACTGGACACTCGAGCCATAGAGCCATCGTGAAAGGCTATCAGGACACCCAGAAATGTTGGTGGGCATCCAAATTTTACAAGTACTTGCCATAGGAGTAGACTGTTCACAGTGTCAAAAGCCTTGGCAAGATCTTTAAACACCATGTAGGGGTCTTGGTGCACTCACACACACACACACACACACACACACACACACACACACACACACACACACACACACACACACACACACACACACACACACACACACACACACACACACACACACACACACACACACACACGCACACGCACACGCACACACACGCACACGCACACACACACACACACACACACACACACACACACACACACACACACACACACACACACACACACACACACACACACACACACATATATATATATATATATATATATATGCACGCATACACACATAGACACACGAGAGACAGACGTGAATGAACGTAGCGAATGGCTAGAAAACGAGCTCTTGTACAGTGCTTTTTCGCTAACAACAAAAGGAAACACCTAGTTGTAATTACGAAAGAGAAGCAGTTGTGTTTATCGAGTGACCGAAATGGTAAAATAAGTTTCAAGTAAATAGTGTAAATAGTGTATTGAATACACAAAATGGAGAAAGAAAAAGAAGAAGAAAAAGTGAACCAACGGAGAGAGGTTCGGACACCAATGTTTTTTTTTCTTCAGGATTTCCAAAACAAAGAGGATTATTAGGCAGAGGTTTAGATGTGGAAATAAAAACTAAGTATAAAAATGTACTAAGAAATCGGGATATTTCTGATTTGATGGAGGAATTAATGGATTTGAAAGATGAATATAGGACAATGTACAGAGAGATAAACCAACTACGAAGAGCTAATGACGAGATGAACAAAGAGCTTAATGATATAAAAAATTAATTAAATATGGTCAGAAATGATAACGAAAAAATGAAAAATTAAGATAAATGTTAAAATAAGGGGTTGAGAAAAGAAGTCAAAGAACAAATACAAGCAGTGAACAAGAAAGTAGGAGAAACAATTTAGGAGACGGATATCCTTGAAATAAAGAATCAATTGAAACTAGAACAAGAGAATCAGAAAATAACCTTAAAAGAAATAGCACAACAGCAGGTAGAGGTAAATGCTAAAGAAACGGTAATTAAAGTAATGAAAGAAAAATAAAACTAGGTAAGAGACACAGTGGATAAAAAAGTGCATTTTAATTTATGGTATTAAAGAAAAACATAATGTACACAGGTACCAAAGAGAAAAAGAAGAGAAAGAAATTGCAAAACAATTTTGAAAGAGATACAGGAGGAGGGACAGGTAATGAAAAAAGAGATAGAAGTACATAGAATGGGACAGCACTCTAGAGAAAATAGTATAGGCCACTAAAAATCAAATTAAGGTCTCAAATGATAGCTGAAGAAGTACTATCAAAAGAAGCAAAGCTGGCAAATAGTGAAAATTACAAAAATGTATGGATAAAAAAAGAAAAAATAATGAGTGAGAGAGAACGAAGACTGAAAAGAATGAGTTTTTTTCTTTCTTTTTGGAGAGTACTGGACCTGAGGCTGAGAAATTGGAACATAAAAAAGGTAAACATAATAAAAAAAAATAGCATACTAATATAGACGGCATGATTTCAGTAAAGTGCTGGTACAACAAAAAATGTAATAAGGCTAAAGATAGAAGAGACAAAGCTTGGAAAAAATGGACAAATAAAAGACAAAAAACGAGCAAGTGGTAAATGTACACCAAACTAAGAAATGAATATGTAAAAATCCGCAGGGAAGAAAAGAGAAAATATAAAAAGGAAATAATAGAAAAGTGCAAGAACCAACCTAAACTATTGTACAGATATGTGAATGAAAAACTAAAAGATAAACATGAAATAATGAAACTGCGTCAAGGGAATAATGAATATATAGATGACGTAGAAATGGCTGAAATTATGAACAAACATTTTAAATCTGTATTCACAATTGAAAGTACACAAAATTGGGATGAAGGACAGAGAGAAAGATCCCCCCAATGAAAGAAATAACTGTGACACAGAAGGAAATAAGGGACCAAATAAAAAACCTTGACGTCAGAAAATCACACGGGCCGGATGGAATTGCAAATTGGATATTAAAAGAATGTATAGATGAACTAATGGACAAAATACACAAGATAATTGATTTCTCACTCAAAGAAGGAAAAGTACCACAAGACTGGAAAAATGCAAATATTGTACCAATATACAAAGGAGGGGACAATAGCAAAAATATTCAAAAAAGTTATCAAAAGTAAATTAATTAAACATTTGGAAGAGAATGATATACTAAATCCAAAACAATTTCGATTTAGACGTGGAAGATCATGTGCCACAAACTTGATTTGCTTTTACTCTAGGCATAGAAATGATGCAAGAAAGGTACGGATGGGAAGATTGTGCCTTCTTTGATCTACAAAAAGCATTTGATAAAATACCACACAAAAAGCTACTAAGAAACATTGAACTAATCGTCGTCGTGGCTATCCCTCTCTCTTCAGAGGATGATGGTCTTCGTTCTGGTCTGAGTGCGGTTATTTATGCACCCGAAGGTGGCTGATGAGACCAATTCGGGCTTTGAAGGACCTTCCGCATGTTGGGCACGTTGTTCCTTGCGGGAGATCTGGTTTCGGTTGCAGTTGCCTCTCCTTCCTCCTTCTTCGCCTTTCTTCCAACTCTTCACATCGGTTTGTTTCGAATGTTGTTGTTCCTTTCGCGAATGGTGGACCTCCAGAAGTTTCGGTCTCTTGCATTTTCTTCCCAGTTGTTGAAGTCGATGTTACACTTTTTCATGTTGGCCTTCAAAAGATCCTTGTATCTCTTCTTCTGTCCTCCTTTCTTCCGATTTCCTTCTTTCAGTTGCGAATAGAAAATCTGTTTTGGTAAACGGTCATCGGACATTCGAACAACATGCCCACTCCATCTCAGTTGACTTTTGATGATGTGAGCCTCAATGCTTGTTGCTTTGGCTGCTTTCAGGACGCTGACATTAGTTCTTCTGTCTTCCCAACTGATGTTCAGGATACTTCGTAGACATCTTTGAGGAAAGTTATTGGAATGGATGGAAGATTTCTTGAACGGGAGAAAAATAAGGCTGGTGCTTAGAGACAAGAACTCGACCTGGGAAGAAATGATAAGTGGAGTCCCACAAGATTCTTTATTGGCTCTGATAATGTTTGCCATATATATAAATGACATGGATGAAGGTGTGGAATGTTATATGAACTTCTTTGCAGATGATGCAAAACTACTAAAGAGAGTAAGTACAGAGGAAGATTATAAGTCACTACAAAAAGACCTGGATAAAGTCTGGAAATGGAGTCAAAAGTGTGAAGTGAACTTCAACATCAAGAAATGTACTATAATGGAATTTGAAAAAAAAGTAAAAATGAAATATCGGAACAATATAAAATTGGTACAAAGGAAGTTAAAAAAGTTAACTCGGAAAGGGACCTAAGAGTAATTATCAGCAATGACATGGCAACAGACAAACATATCAACAAAATAGTCGGAGAAACCTTCAATTTACTAAGATTAATGAAAGTAGCCTTTGACTACTTGGATGAAAAAATGGTAAAGACAATATTAGTTAAATTGATAAGACCAAGATTGGAGTACGCTGCGACACTATGGACACCCAGTACTAAAAAGAATATAAAGAAATTAGAAAGAATTCAAAGAGGAACGACAAAGATGGCACCAACACTTCCTAAACTGATATACGAACAAAGACTGTCCAAACTGGAACTACCAATCCTGGAACAAAGAAGAGAAAGAGATTTACTAACCATCTACATAATTATGAAAGGGATGGAAGTCCTTGATAGAGATGGTTTACTAAAGTTGGATAAGAGAAAAACAAAAGGACACGAAAAGAAACTTAAAAAGGATATTCATAGAAGACATCTGAAAAAGAATAGTTTCCCAAACAGAGTGGTGGATATCTGGAATAAATTTGATGAGGAAACAGTGACTGCAATAACTATACAAGAATTTAAGAACAAACTTGATGCTGAAAGATACAAAGACGGGTCACTATGAGCATAGCCCTCTTCCCGTGAAATACAACTAGGTGAATACAACTAGGTAAAAGCACACACACACACACACACACACACACACACACACACACACACACACACACACACACACACACACACACACACACACACACACACACACACACACACACACACACACACACACACACACACACACACACACACACACACGACTCGGTGGCGCGGTGGTAGAGCGCTGGACTGGGAAGTACGGTGCGTGCTCGCAGTACCCAGTTCCAATCCTGCCCAGGGACGAAATTATTTCGGTATCGCTGTGCTTCGGGTCGTTACTCTGACTCTCGTGGGCGAGGAGTTGGGGGTGGGGGTGTGTGAAAGGTCATAGCATTACCCATAGATCGGTCATACGAGCTCTGAGCTCTCTTCCGGAAGGGAAATAGCTGTCGATCACGAGTCCAACACGTGATCCAAAGACCAAGGTGAATACACACACACGCACGCATCCGCGCACACACGCACGCACGCACGCACGCACGCACGCACACACACACACACACACACACACACACACACACACACACACACACACACACACACACACACACACACACACACACACGCACACACACACATTGAAAAAAGCAAAGGGGATGTCAACCAAATATTTGTTATTCACATTGTGTCCATTTATAAGCACTTTGATTGTATCAATAGCTTGTTTAACAAGCTCTAACACCACTTCTCTCTACTACTAATACCACCACCACTACTACCTGTTCCACCATCATTACCATGACCCCTACTTCTGCTACAACGACTATCAGTGCTACGTCAAATGCTAATATTAGCTTGGTATAACTATTACTATCATAACTACTATAACCACTACCATCGCCACTAAAACGACAATTACTATTACTGCTACCAAACCACCGCCCTCACTATCACTACAACATTTATCTCTTCACATCAACCCCATTTCATGTCTACTGATTTGTCCACTCAGTCAACCACCGATCCACCTACTCACCCACGCTACCACGGGTCCCATTCATATTTTGTAACATTGATGAACAAGCAAAAACTCACGTTAGACAACATAGTTAACCTGCTTTATCTTCGTGCAACGGCTGAAGTCAAGCGCGCGCATTCGAACGTGACGAAAGGAAGAAAAAAAGAAAGAAGAAAAAAAGAAGAAAGAAGAAAAAGAAAAAGTAGAAAAAAGCAGATGATGATGATGAAAATAATAATGATGGTAATGACAGCAATAATAATGATAATGATAATAATAATGATAATGATAATAATGATAATAATAATATGTAAGAGGCCGGTAAATAGAGGTACGAATGCTAATAAGATGGGGAAACACTAGGATATTGGAATGCTGAGTCAGCGAATTGTTTAGTCGCCGACAAGCAACAATTGCTTAGTCAGACTCGCGTTGGCTCGGCATCGACTGTTTTATAAACAAAGATTTGAGGCGCCGTTCTGTCTGTATAAACACGGCCGACGGGAGGTGATTGTGTAATAATCGCTGATGTAATCAAAACACTCTGTGAGCGCAAGTTATTTTCGTTTGACTAATGCTGAGGTAAACGATATTGCTTGTGACATTGTAACGGCTTTCCGGATTGGAGAAAAGGTGGAAGAGGAGGAAAAATTATTGGTGCATGAATTCAAAGTCACGCCCATAAGGAGTGACATTTATTTGAGAAGTCAGAGGAGATTGGATTAGAAAAATTAGTGACGTCAGACGAAGGTGGCTTGGCGTATAGGAGAGGGATCTCGTGGGCAGACGAGGGAGAGAGATCCTGAGTGTAACCAAGACAGTGTAATTATAGTGGAAAGAAAAGAAAAACTAATCAATTTTCCTTAACCTCAGGACTGGTCTGAAGTACATGAGAAATACAAGGCATGGGGCCTAATGAATAAGACGAACTTGGATACTAGTGAGACTGACGTAACGAAGGCAAGGGGCCTTGTGAGTGGAATTACGAACTTATAGAAGTGTAAACGGTCGAGGACCGATAGTGGTGGTGACAGTCGTGACAGTGGTGACAGAGGAGGTGAAAGTGGTGGCAGCGGTGGGATGAACTGGGTGTTAAACATACCTCCGAAGAGAAGTGGTGCGAGATAAACTGGTGAGCAAAGTGGTGCGAGAAAGTCTACGGGAATAAGGCAACCATAATCAAGAGTGTATTGGTTTCGAGGAACGAGAGATCTACAAACTACGAGCAACTGAACGAGTGGCTACAAGCAACTACTACTACGACTGGAACAAGCATTCTTCAAGGTGATCATCATCTACAAGGCGGTCTTCAAGGCAGTGGGTGATGAAGCTGAGGAACAACGTCGCTGGCGAATGGCAAGGCCGAAGAAGGACGTCAAGATGGAAGTTGACATCGCGAAGTGACATTGCAAGCAGCCAGGCTAAAGCAAGGTATTAGTATGAGTACCGCTCAGAATTCTAACGTGTTAAGACATGAAGTCCATACCTCCAACACAAATATCCCTAAATTTACTGGGAAATCTAATACCTATGGTGTCAACAAATGTCTTAATTTAATAGATACACTGATAGTAAGTAAGAATATAACAAATGAAAAAAGAAAGATTGAAGTACTCAAGGAAAATATTGATCCTGAGCATGGAAGGGCTAGGTTTGTCATTAACTTACAGCACATGGAAGATTAATCAATATGAAGATTATAAGAAAGCCTTCATTAAACATTTTATGTCCAAATGTGACCAGGATCCTAATAAGTCATTAGTTAGGATGATAAAATAAGTTAGGACAAGTGAAACTGACACAGAGTACTTAGCTAGATTAGATAGATGGTCAAAAGACATGAATTCTATCTTGAAAGATTCAGATTGGATAGAAGGATCAAGTGACAAAATGAAAATTTCTCAAGTAATCAAATTGATCACATTTGGATTGTTAGCAAAAAATTCTGATGACTTAACAGCAGAAAGGCTGTACAAAGATCTTAAATCAAATATAAGTTTAGGAGAAGTAGATTATCTTCTTCAAGGATACAGTGAGACCAGAACAATAAAACCATATGTAATGCCTATAAATCAACAAAGCCAACATAGGAACTCTAGAGAGTTTAAGAAAACAGAAGTAGGACATAGGCGGCATGCTAGAAATCCATCCAGGGATGCTATAATCCTATGTTTTAATTGTAATACCTGGGGACACAAGGCCCAAGAATGTTTTTATGGAATTATTTGCAGAAATTGCAAATACGAGGGCCACAGTGAGTATCAATGTAGGAACCCACCATTCTGTATTTATCATAATAAGATAGGTCATAGGACTCATGAATGCAAAAATTTTCGGGTACCCCCAGGGCTAAGAGGAAAACCCCCAGACACAGAATAAACAAATTCAGAACTCCCCATATATATACCGATAGGCGGTATTGTGTTAAATATGGGAATGCAAGAGAGATGAAAAAAATGACAAACTAATAATTACTGTTGGTAAAACTTCTGTAGGACCTCTCATTGCGGGTAAAGTGTTCAATAAGCCTATTCAAATATCTATTGATACAGGATCTGTAGTTAATGTAATTACTAGTAAAATTTTAAACCAGTTGAACCCGGGAGTGAAAATGTTGGAACCAATCCGTTACTAATTGCAAGGTGTAACTGGAAATCAGTTAAAAACATTAGGTAAAGTGGAGCTAGAAGCTGTCTTATATTCAAATGAACATTTGTACATTCCAGAGATAGTGGTAGAAGAGTCTGTTTTTCCAGGAGAATTATTGATAGGATTTGCAACTATGAGAAAAGAAAACATGGTAATTTGTCCTGCTGACTTAGGAATTTTAGTGAAATCACAGTTAATCCCATTTTTTAATCAACCAGACTTAAGACCAGTGACAGGAATCAATGAATCCTTAGATAACATTTCTATCTTAGATAACGAGGCCGAGCGGTCCAGACCAACAGAAGGTAAAGCAACTTGTGAACCCAACTCAGAAGTTCAGGAAATCAACGACTGAAGCCTTGATAATTGCAGATTGTGGCGTAACAAGGTCGACATTGTTACATCCCATGTCAATTAATAAGGTTGAAGTGTGTTTGAAAGGAATCAATGTAGACTCTGAAATAATTACAGTCCCAGAATCAGTTAAAATTAAAGGATTGAAGTGGGACTCAGGGATTTATAAGTCAAATAAGAACAGAGTAGAAGTATTAGTAATTAATACTATGAATAAAGAGATAGTTTTAAAGAAAGGTACACAAATAGGATGTATTCAGGTGTGTACTAAACATATTAAGATTTTAAATGAGAATAGTGAGGAGATAGAATTACCAACTTCATCAATCTGTTCAGTTCAAGAAGGAATAGACTTAAGAAATAGATAAAAAGAATTATTACAATCAACTAATTGCCCTGAGTTGGATGAAGGTTTACTTGCTTTGCTTGTTAAACACAAAAAAGCAATTGCTTTGCCGGGGGACACCTTAGGCAAAACAACTGTTTTAAAACATCACATTAAGCTAAAACCAGGAACACAACCTATCTACATACCCGCCTACAGAGTTCCTCACTCTAAATTAACAATAGTAGATAAACTGATCACTGAAATGTTATCACAGGATATTATTGAACATATTAAAAGTGAGTGGAATTTTCCGTTGATCTTAGTACCAAAGTCAGATGGGACTATGTGCCCAGTTATTGATTACAGGGAATTGAATAAGCACACCATTCGTGACAGGTTACCATTACCCATTATCGGTGACATTTTGAGAAGTTTGGGAACTGAGAAAAGATATTTCAGTACTATAGATATCAAATCAGCTTTTTGGCAAATAGAGTTGCATGAAGATTCAAGAGAGTTCACAGCATTTTCTACTTCAACAGGACATTATGAGCACAGCGTAATGTAATAGCACATTGGTAAAATGAAACCACAGTCAGTGGTCGAAATATACAGATAATTAGTATTTCTGATTTCTTTTCTCCGACAGTGGGTTAACAAGTTTCAGGACATTATGAGTTCAAGTGAATGCCATTTGGGTTATGTAATAG
>NC_134780.1:73024010-73026510 GCF_046742065.1 Oratosquilla oratoria
CTTGACAGCTCCCAAAAGCTTTCCTCCTATCCCATAAATCTGCATAACCTCCCACAGTGCCTTTCTGTCTACCCTTTTCCAGATCCATAAAAGCCCAAAAAACATCCTTCCCCTTTCCTATAGCTTTCTCACATATCTGTCTTACCACAAAGATCTGATCTACACAACCTCTACCTGTCCTAAATCCACACTGTTCCTCACCAATTACTCCTTCTGTTCCTCTCCTATTCCTCTCAATTAAGATCCTCCCATAAGCCTTCCCTACTACACTTAACAGGCTAATCCCTCTGAAACTACTACATTCACACTTGTCCCCTTTTCCTTTGTAAAGAGGAACTATACAGGCACTTCTCCAGTCCTCCGGTACTCTACTCTCTCTCCAGCAAACATTAAATAACCTCACCAACCAATAATAATAATAATAATAATAATAATAATAATAATAATAATAATAATAATAATAATAATAATAATAATAATAATAATAATAATAATAATAATAATAATAATAATAATAATAATAATAATAATAATAATAATAATAATAATAATAATAATAATAATATTAATAATAATAATAATAATAATAACAATAATGATAAAAAAATGATAATAATAGATTATTACTATAATAATAATAATATAATAATAATAATAATAATAATAATAATAATAATAATAATAATAATAATAATAATAATAATAATAATAATAATAATAATAATAATAATAATAATAATAATAATAATAATAATAATAATAATAATACATACATACATATACCAAGGCTTTTTCCCCCTTCCAAGGGAGGTAGCCAAAAAGGGAAAGGCATAAAAACACTCCCACCCATTTCATCCCTAAATACACTCCACACCCCTCCCACCCTTCCTCTCATCTGAGCACCTCCTGGATGACGGGTCATCCCTGCACCCTGCCCACCGCCCTGGGTCAGAAGCAGTGTCGCAAGACACAGTACATCCACAGCAAGGCCGCTTCATTTAATCGGCGACCCCCCCTCTCCGTCCCCCTTTGCATATAAGGAGAGGACGGGGAGAAATCCCTTCGGGCTGCGTCAAAAATTACTCACACATACTACCTCACCCCCCCCCGCCCATTCCTCCTCATGCAGTCACAACATCATCCATATACAACCATTCTCCACTCACCTCTGTCTTCCGTCCTCTCCCTTCCTTCCTCAACAGACATTCCCCTCTTCCCCAAAGCCCCCTTCACCCCATCCATCCACCTCATCCTAGGACGTCCCCTCATGTTCACTCCCTCCACATCTGCCTTCCATACCTCTTTTACTAGTCTTTCTTCACTCATTCTTTCCATGTGTCCAAACCATCCTAATATTCTTTCATCAACCCTATCTCCCAAATCCTTTTTCACCCCTGTTCTCCTTCTCACTTCCTCATTTCTCACTCTATCTAGCCTAGTAACCCCCACCATACTTCTCAGACACCTCATCTCAAACACATTCAAGCTCCTTCTCTCTTCTTCTCTTATGTTCCACGTTTCTGCCCCATACAGTGCTGTTGGCACAATCACTCCTTCATACAGTCTCCTCTTCGCATCCATTCCCAAATGTCTATTCCTCATTACACTCTTCAAACCACCAAGGCATTTACTCGCTTCTCTCAATCTACATTCTACCTCCACCTTCACTCCACCTTTTCCTGCTACACTTGCACCCAAGTATCTAAGACTATCCACTTCCTCCAGTCGCTCTCCCTTAATGTTCACTTCCAGTCTACTGCCACTTTCACCCCTTGTACATCTCATCACCTTACTTTTACCCACATTTATCTTTAGCTTTCTTCTATCACATACTCTCCCAAACTCTGCCACCAGCTTCCTCAATCCCTCCTCTGACCCTGCCACAAGCGCAGTGTCGTCTGCAAACAACAGCTGGCTCACCTCCCACTTTTCTCCATTTTCTTTAACCATCTCCAATCCCTGACTCACTACCCTAGCATTCACCTCTCGCACCACCCCATCCATGTATAAGTTGAACAGCCAGGGCGACATAACGCATCCCTGACGAAGTCCCACCTTTACTTCAAACCACTCACTCTCTCCATTTCCAATCCTAACACATGCTCTACTACTCACATAAAAACTCTTGACAGCTCCCAAAAGCTTTCCTCCTATCCCATAAATCTGCATAACCTCCCACAGTGCCTTTCTGTCTACCCTTTTCCAGATCCATAAAAGCCCAAAAAACATCCTTCCCCTTTCCTATAGCTTTCTCACATATCTGTCTTACCACAAAGATCTGATCTACACAACCTCTACCTGTCCTAAATCCACACTGTTCCTCACCAATTACTCCTTCTGTTCCTCTCCTAATCCTCTCAATTAAGATTCTCCCATAAGCCTTCCCTACTACACTCAACAGGCTAATCCCTCTGAAATTACTACATTCACACTTGTCCCCTTTTCCCTTGTAAAGAGGAACTATACAGGCACTACTCCAGTCCTCCGGTACTCTACCCTC
>NC_134780.1:73034010-73049010 GCF_046742065.1 Oratosquilla oratoria
AATAGATATAAAGATTTATTAAAATGAACTAATTGACCTGAGTTGGATGAAAGTTTACTTGCTTTGCTTGTAAAGCACAATAAAGCAGTTGCTTTGCCGGGGGACGCCTTAGGCAAAACAACTGTTTTAAAACATCATATCAAATTTAAACCAGGAACACAGCCTATTTACATACCCGCCTACAGAGTTCCTCACTCTAAATTAGCAATAGTAGATAAACTGATCACTGAAATGTTATCACAGGATATTATTGAACATAGTAAAAGTGAGTGGAACTTCCCTTTGATTTTGGTGCTAAAGTCAGATGGTACTATGCGGTCAGTTATTGATTATAGGGAATCGAATAAGCACACCATTCGTGACAGGTTACCATTACCCATTATTGGTGACATTTTGAGAAGTTTGGGAACTGAGAATAGATATTTTAGTACAATAGATATCAAATCAGCTTTTTGGCAAATAGAGTTGCATGAAGACTCAAAAGAGTTCACAGCATTTTTTACTCCAACGGGACATTATGAGTTCAAGAGAATGACATTTGGGTTATGTAATAGTCCATTAACTTACATGAGATTAATGAATACCATTCTAGATGGATTGTTAGGAAACACTGCCAGTGTATTTCTAGATGACATTTTAATAGTTTCTCAGACTGCAGTGGAGCACTTTAAGAAATTAGATTTGATATTCTCAAGACTAGTAGAAGCAGGATTAAAAGTAAAACTTGATAAATGTAAGTTCTTGCAAGACAGTGTTATTTGTTTAGGACATAAGATAGACAGACATGGACTTAGCTTTTTGGGATTGACAGGATGTTATAGAAAATTTATTCAAAGATATGCTGACATTGCTAATCCATTAAATTCTTTGTTGAGGAAGGATTCAAAGTTTATGGTGACCTGCACAGCATCAAGCTTTTGACAAGTTGAAAGATAAACTCACGAGTTCCCCCATTCTAATATTTCCTGATTATGAAAAAGAATTCATTCTTTGTACTGATGCATCTGACATAGGATTAGGAGGCATACTTATGCAAGAGAGAAATGGAACTTTGAAACATATTGCTTACATATCAAGACTTTGTAATGGTGCAGAGAGAAACTACTCTATAACAGAAAGAGAAACTTTAGCCGTAATTTATTCTTTAGAAAGTTTTAGGGATATGATATTAGGATATCCAATCAGAGTTTGGACTGATCATACAGCTATTCAGAACTTATTTAAGCATAAGAATCTAAGGGGCCGACTTGCTACATGGTTTGCAATACTTCAGTGCTATGAAGTTCAATTTTAATATATTCCGGGTAGAAAGAATGTGGCTGCAGATGCACTTTCTAGAAACCTTAGTCAACCAATGACTGGGACTGGGTTGATTAATTTTGTTTGTAGTATAGAGGAATTAATAACTTTAAATGAGGAAATGCTAATAAGAGAACAGAGGGATGATTAGACATGTGATTCATTAATCAAGTATTTGATGAACCCAAGAGGAAATCCTCCAAAGCTACCAAAGGGGTATAAGATAGAGGAATTTCAACTGATTAACGGACTTTTGTATAGAAAAACAGTTGTAAGTAGGAAAGATATTTCTAGAGGTCCTGTAAATCAGTTGGTAATACCACAAACTCTTGTAAATGAGATATTGAAGTTACTTCATGATAGTGATTGTAGCTCACATCCAGGAAAGGATAAAACTTATAGACAAGCACAACTTAAATACTTTTGGCCAGGTATGAAGAAATCTATATATGATTATATAGAAAATTGTTTGAAATGTGTTAAGGTGAAAGGAAATACACCAAAACCTGCTCCTATACTTACCTATCCCATTCCACAAAAACCTTGGGAAAGAGTTCACCTGGACACATTAGAGTTACCTATGTCTGAGAATGGATATAAATATGTATTTGTTGCTATTGATTATTTTTCAAGATTTTGTATATTGCAACCTATTCCAAATAAAAGAGCAGAAACTATTGCTTCAGTAATCTATGATCAGATAATCTGTAATTTCACTACACCTAAGATTCTAATTTCAGATAATGGAACTGAATTTATTAACAAAATCTTGGAAAATTATGTATTTTATTTGAGATCAAGAAAATCAATATCTTAGTCCTCATAATATAACTTGGGACACTTGGATTCCTTATGTTAAGTGTACCTTGAATAATTAAATCAATGTAGCAACATGTGATACACCTCATTTTATAATTTTTGGGGAAGACAAAACTCTTCCATATGAAATTTTGACTGCAGACCAGAAACCTGTGTATAATATGGATGATTGTATACTGGATAGAATATCCACAAGAGATGAAGAAACAACAACACAAAATAGCACATAAACTAGAATTGAAAATAGGAGATTTAGTCGTGGTCAAACTACATTCACTCAATAATAAACTTTCTCCAAGGTACACTGGTCCATATAGGGTAGTTGATTCTGCAGGTGGGAATAAATATAGACTTCTACATTTAGAAACAAGGGAAGAAGTGATAAGCCATTTAGACGACATAAAGAAAGTGAGATTGAAGATCAGTGACTTAATTGAAAATGACAGTTGTGATACCCTGTGTATCAATGTTGCGAAACCTGAGAAGTATTGGGAATATTTTGATAATATTCTTTGTGAGTTGAATATTAATCTTTATGTATTTTACAGATAATATTGTTTGACCATTTGCATGTACTTGGGATGGGAGACCTAAACAACTGGAACTTGGTGTCAAGCAGATATATGGAGACTTTGGATCCACTGTGGTCAGACTTGGAACCTTAAGGACCTCTCACATAAGTATTGTGATAATTTATGAAGCATTAGGACTGTCTTTGAAAATGAATTAAGTGTATTGAAAAATAATAATGATGAATATTGAAATGCAAGAAGTGACACTTAACAATAACTCTAAACTAGTGAGTTCTGCAAATATGTTTGCAAATTATCTGCTTAATTGTATTATGTATTATTCACTATTATTTGCATAATTTGCTTAATTGTATTATGTATTATGTATTATTCACTATTATTTGCATGAATTATTGGATACTGCTATCATCTTTGAAAAGATGATGAAACCATTGAAAAACAGTGTTCTTAGTGAACCTTGCAATTTCGTTATTTGTTTGCACATTATTTTGTTTGCAATTTATTTTGATTTATGCCTTATAAAGTTTACATGTATGTTATTTACATTTAATCTGCTTGAATTATTTTGTGCAAGCCCTGTAAGAATGAAAAAAGAAATTGGTCAAGACGACCAACGGTAGCTGCCGAGCCCTGTAAGAGGCCGGTAGATAGAGGTAGACATTTAAGGTAGATTGGAGTAGATCGAGGGGGTAGAAGGACTGGTAGGAAACTTTATAGTATTTTTATTAGGATGTTATGATACAACGCCCGAATGCCGACGGCCGACAGGCGACAAGGATAGCTGAGTCAGACTCGCTCCTTGTATATGTAAAACAATGCGGAGTGTCGCCTGGTGGTTGCGATATTGTTTTGTCTTTTAATTGTAAGCGGACAAGCCAACTTTGTTACGACATAATGCTTACGCGGTGATATTGTTTTAGAAGAGTGTAAAGGACCAATTAGGTCCTTTAGTTCTGAAACTAGGTGCGGACCACCACTGCCTGCTTCAGAACTCTCGGTTCGTATATAGACTCGTAGGACAAGTAAGAAAACACAGGAATGCACTGGAAGTTTATAATTCTGGTCCTTCCACAATGCATTAGCAAATCAATTTCAGGAATATCAACACCAACTGTTTCACCTTAGGCCAGTTCGGTCGTAGCTCACTCGGATTGACTCCACAGTAAACACTTAAATCACTCGTAGAAAGCTTCGGTAGAAGATCAGGGTTTTGGAGCGGAGCGATGACGACTCTGGCAGGGCGGAAGGCGAAGTTGAAGACAAACGACGTCCAGTCGATGTATCACGCCAGTTTTAGAGTGGAGAGGGAGTAGTGGACTAGATGCAGTCACCAAGTTCTCTCTGATAAACCCATGTCTGTCCGGGACGCACGTAACCTCGGTCGTCATACGTGGCAGCTCGTTTCAAGTAAAGCTTCGAAGCGCACTCGAATAGTGCGCTATTTAAGAGGGCTGGTTGTTTAGAAGATTAAGTGGCGATTTTCCCTTACAAAGAGTATAACAGCCTCTCTAATTGGAGAAAAGGTGGAGGAGGAGAAAAATCATTGGTGCAGAGAGAAAAGTCACACCCTTCAGGTGTGGACTTGTTTGAGAAGTAAAAGACTATTGGATGAATGAATGAGTGATGTCAGACGAGGGTGGCTTGACGTAATGTAGAGAGTTCCTGGTGGAATTTTCGAGGTGTACTGATTGAGACCAATAAGCATCAGAAAAACTACACCTATTTTATTGACCCCTCATGAATAGCTTCTAGAACAAAGAGAATAGAAACACTCTGAGAAGAGACGACGGAAGTGACATAATAATAATAATAATAATAATAATAATAATAATAATAATAATAATAATAATAATAATAATAATAATAATAATAATAATAATAATAATAATAATAATAATAATAATAATAATAATAATAATAATAATAATAATAATGATAATAATAATAATAATAATAATAATAATAATAATAATAATAATAATAATAATAATAATAATAATAATAATAATAATAATAATAATAATAATAATAATAATAATAATAATAATAATAATAATAATAATGATAATAATAATAATAATGATAATAATAATAATAATAATAATAATAATAATAATAATAATAATAATAATAATAATATAATAATAATGATAATAATAATAATATTAATAATAATAATAAAAGAAATAATAATAATAATAATAATAATAATAAAAATAATAATAATAATAGTAATAATAAAAATAATGAAAATGATAATAAAAATAATAATAATAATAATAATAATAACAACAACAACAACAACAACAACAACAACAACAACAACAACAACAATAATAATAATAATAATAATAATAATAATAATAATAATAATAATAATAATAATAATAATAATAATAACAACAACAACAACAACAACAACAACAACAACAACAACAACAACAACAACAACAACAACAACAACAACAACAACAATAACAATAATAATAATAATAATAATAATAATAATAATAATAATAATAATAATAATAATAATGATAATAATAATAATAGATAATAATAATATTAATAACAATTATAATAATAATTATAATAATAATAATAATAATAATAATAATAATCAAAATAATAATAATAATAATAATAATAATAATAATAATAATAATAATAATAATAATAATAATAATAATAATAATAATAATAATAATAATAATAATAATAATAATAATAATAATAATAATAATAATAATAATAATAATAATAATAATAATAATAATAATAATGATAATAATAATAATAATAATAATAATAATAATAATAATAATAATAATAATAATAATAATAATAATAATAATAATAATAATAATAATAATAATAATAATAATAAAAATAATAATAATAATAATGATAATAATAATAATAATAATAATAATGATAATAATAATAATAATAATAATAATAATAATAATAATAATAATAATAATAATAATAATAATAATAATAATAATAATAATAATAATAATAATAATAACAACAGCAACAACAACAACAATAATAATAATAATAACAATAATAATAATAATGATAAAAATAATAAAAATAATAATACTAATAATAACAATTTCTCTGAGTATTCTCTTTCTGATTGGGGGAATTCCCTGTGGTGGGGGAAAAGAATACTGCCACCAAGTTTTCCCACTTGGATCGTAAGAGGCGAGAAGAAAGGGACGGGGAGAGGGACTAGGCATCCTTCTCCCTGTAGCCCCAAGGGGCAACTTCCTAAATCAAAAAGAAAAGGCATAAGGGGTGCTGGCGGGCCTCGGGCCAGCACCCTAAGGTTTGGGTCTTTTAATGTGCGTGGATGTGGTACAGATGAGAGTAAAAGGGAAGAGATAGGTAGTATGTTTGTGAGAAGAAAGTTGGATGTGTTGGCTTTGAGTGAAACTAAGTTGAAAGGGAAGGGTGAGTGTATGTTTGGGAGTGTAAGTGGGAGGTTATCAGGAGTGAAGAGAGGGCGAGGGAGGGAAGGGGTGGCTATTCTAGTAAGTGAGGAGATAGGTAAAGGGATAGTGGAGTGGAAGGAGGTTTCCTCAAGGATAATGTGGATGAAGGTGAAACTGGGTAAGGAGATGTGGGTCTTTGTAAGTGCATATGGGCCGGGCAGTGAGAAGAGCATGGAAGAAAGGGAGGCCTTTTGGATAGATATAAATGAGTGCATAGAGGGTTTAGGAAGAAATGTCAATGTAATAGTACTGGGAGACCTTAATGCTAGAGTGGGAAATGGTCCAATCGATGGAGTGGTTGGGAAGTGTGGAGTTCCAGGAAAGAATCGTGGTGGAGAGTTGATGGTGGAAATGTGTCTAGAAAGAGAGTTGATGATAGCAAATACAGTGTTTCGGAAGAAAGTCAAGCATAAGTACACATGGGAGAGGGTGGTGGAGGGAAGGGTGGTAGATAGAGCGCTAATGGATTATGTAGTGGTAAATAGGATTATGATAGGAAGAGTTAAGGATGTACATGTGCTAAGGGGAGAGGGTGGGGGAATATCAGATCATTTTTTGGTGGAAGGTAAGTTGAGAGTGGAGGATAGATGGAGAAGGAGGAAAGGGACAAAAGGTAGGGAGGTTCTTAGAGTGAACTCCTTGAATGAAAAGGAAAAGGAGAAGGAGTACGAAAAGAAGCTGAAGGAGGAGTGGGAGGAAGTAAAGGATAGAGCAGAGATGGGTGTGGAGGAGGAATGGGGATGGTTCAAGGAGGGAGTCTTAAAGTGTGCAAGGATGGTGTGTGGAACAAGAAGGACAGGGGGAAATAGAAGAAAGGGTAGTGAATGGTGGGATGAGGAAACAAAGAAGGTTGTAGAAGAGAAGAAGCGAGCATTCACAGATTGGTTACAAAAGAGGACAGGGGAGTCATATGAGACGTACAAAGAAAAGAAAAGAGAAGTAAAGCAAAAGGTAAAGGAGGCAAAGAGGAGAGCAGATGTGAAATGGGGTAGGAGTATGACAGAAAATTTTGAAAGTAATAAAAAGATGTTTTGGAAAGAAATTAAGAGAGGAAGAGGAGGCGAATCAAGTAGGGAAGAAAAGGTAAAAGGTACAGATGGAGAGTTGATAATGGAAGAGATGGCAGTGAGGGGAAGATGGGCAGAATATTTTAGGGAGTTGCTGAATGTGAAGGAGGATAGAGAAGGAAAGATAGCTGCAGTGGGAAATACGAAGAAAATGAGAGTGATGAGTGAGGAGAATGGAGGAGAAATAAGGAAGGATGAGGTGAAGGCAGTTGTAAAGATGATGAAAGCAGGTAAGGCACCTGGTCTGGATGGATGTCATGCAGAATGTCTGAAAAAGGGAGGTTCAGTGATGGTGGACTGGTTGGTGAGATTATTTAATGTTTGCTGGAGAGAGGGTAGAGTACCGGAGGACTGGAGTAGTGCCTGTATAGTTCCTCTTTACAAGGGAAAAGGGGACAAGTGTGAATGTAGTAATTTCAGAGGGATTAGCCTGTTGAGTGTAGTAGGGAAGGCTTATGGGAGAATCTTAATTGAGAGGATTAAGAGAGGAACAGAAGGAGTAATTGGTGAGGAACAGTGTGGATTTAGGACGGGTAGAGGTTGTGTAGATCAGATCTTTGTGGTAAGACAGATATGTGAGAAAGCTATAGGAAAGGGGAAGGATGTTTTTTGGGCTTTTATGGATCTGGAAAAGGCTTATGATAGGGTAGACAGAAAGGCACTGTGGGAGGTTATGCAGATTTATGGGATAGGAGGAAAGCTTTTGGGAGCTGTCAAGAGTTTTTATGTGAGTAGTAGAGCATGTGTTAGGATTGGAAATGGAGAGAGTGAGTGGTTTGAAGTAAAGGTGGGACTTCGTCAAGGATGCGTTATGTCGCCCTGGCTGTTCAACTTATACATGGATGGGGTGGTGCGAGAGGTGAATGCTAGGGTAGTGAGTCAGGGATTGGAGATGGTTAAAGAAAATGGAGAAAAGTGGGAGGTGAGCCAGCTGTTGTTTGCGGACGACACTGCGCTTGTGGCAGGGTCAGAGGAGGGATTGAGGAAGCTGGTGGCAGAGTTTGGGAGAGTATGTGATAGAAGAAAGCTAAAGATAAATGTGGGTAAAAGTAAGGTGATGAGATGTACAAGGGGTGAAAGTGGCAGTAGACTGGAAGTGAACATTAAGGGAGAGCGACTGGAGGAAGTGGATAGTTTTAGATACTTGGGTGCAAGTGTAGCATGAAAAGGTGGAGTGAAGGTGGAGGTAGAATGTAGATTGAGAGAAGCGAGTAAATGCCTTGGTGGTTTAAAGAGTGTAATGAGAAATAGACATTTGGGAATGGATGCGAAGAGGAGACTGTATGAAGGAGTGATTGTGCCAACAGCACTGTATGGGGCAGAAACGTGGAACATAAGAGAAGAAGAGAGAAGGAGTTTGAATGTGTTTGAGATGAGGTGTCTGAGAAGTATGGTGGGGGTTACTAGGCTAGATAGAGTGAGAAATGAGGAGGTGAGGAGGAGAACAGGGGTGAAAAAGGATTTGGGAGAGAGGGTTGATGAAAGAATATTAGGATGGTTTGGACACATGGAAAGAATGAGTGAAGAAAGACTAGTAAAAGAGGTATGGAAGGCAGATGTGGAGGGAGTGAACATGAGGGGACGTCCTAGGATGAGGTGGATGGATGGGGTGAAGGGGGCTTTGGGTAAGAGGGGAATGTCTGTTGAGGAAGGAAGGGAGAGGACGGAAGACAGAGGTGAGTGGAGAATGGTTGTATATGGATGATGTTGTGACTGCATGAGGAGAAATGGGCGGGGAGGTGGGGGGTGGGGTAGTATGTGTGAGTAAATTTTGACGCAGCCCGAAGGGATTTCTCCCCGTCCTCTCCTTATATGCAAAGGGGGACGGAGAGGGGGGGTCGCCGATTAAATGAAGCGGCCTTGCTGTGGATGTACTGTGTCCTGCGACACTGCTTCTGACCCAGGGCGGTGGGCAGGGTGCAGGGATGACCCGTCATCCAGGAGGTGCTCAGATGAGAGGAAGGGTGGGAGGGGTGTGGAGTGTATTTAGAGATGAAATGGGTGGGAGTGTTTTTATGCCTTTCCCTTTTTGGCTACCTCCCTTGGAAGGGGGAAAAACCCTTGGTATATGTATGTATGTAATAATAATAATAATAATAATTAATAATAATAATAATAATAATAATAATAATAATAATAATGATAATGATAATGATAATGATAATAATAATGATAATAATAATAATAATAATAATAATAATAATAATAATAATAATAATAATAATAATAATAATAATAATAATAATAATAATAATAATAATAATAATAGTAAAAATAAAAATGATAATAAAA
Source organism: Oratosquilla oratoria (assembly GCF_046742065.1). NCBI lineage: Eukaryota > Metazoa > Arthropoda > Malacostraca > Stomatopoda > Squillidae > Oratosquilla > Oratosquilla oratoria. The sequence continues at coordinate 73,043,524 of NC_134780.1, forward strand.
ATGATAATAAATAATGAAAATAATAATAATAATAATAATAATAATAATAATAATAATAATAATAATAATAATAATAATAATAATAATAATAATAATAATAATAATAATAATAATAATAATAATAATAATAATAATAATAATAATAATAATAATAATAATAATAATAATAATAATAATAATAATAATAATAATAATAATAATAATAATAATAATAATAATAATAGTAAAAATAAAAATGATAATAAAAATTATAATAATAATGAAAATAATAATAATAATAATAATAATAATAATAATAATAATAATAATAATAATAATAATAATAATAATAATAATAATAATAATAATAATAATAATAATAATAATAATAATAATAGTAAAAATAAAAATGATAATAAAAATGATAATAATAATGAAAATAATAATAATAATAATAATAATAATAATAATAATAATAATAATAATAATAATAATAATAATAATAATAATAATAATAATAATAATAATAATAATAATAATAATAATAATAATAATAATAATAATAATAATAATAATAATAATAATACATCATACATACATATACCAAGGCTTTTTCCCCCTTCCAAGGGAGGTAGCCAAAAAGGGAAAGGCATAAAAACACTCCCACCCATTTCATCCCTAAATACCCTCCACACCCCTCCCACCCTTCCTCTCATCTGAGCACCTCCTGGATGACGGGTCATCCCTGCACCCTGCCCACCGCCCTGGGTCAGAAGCAGTGTCGCAAGACACAGCACATCCACAGCAAGGCCGCTTCATTTAATCGGCGACCCCCCCCCCTCTCCGTCCCCCTTTGCATATAAGGCGAGGACGGGGAGAAATTCCTTCGGGCTGCGTCAAAATTTACTCACACATACTACCCCACCCCCCATTCCTCCTCATGCAGTCACAACATCATCCATATACAACCATTCTCCACTCACCTCTGTCTTCCGTCCTCTCCCTTCCTTCCTCAACAGACATTCCCCTCTTCCCCAAAGCCCCCTTCACCCCATCCATCCACCTCATCCTAGGACGTCCCCTCATGATCACTCCCTCCACATCTGCCTTCCATACCTCTTTTACTAGTCTTTCTTCACTCATTCTTTCCATGTGTCCAAACCATCCTAATATTCTTTCATCAACCCTATCTCCCAAATCCTTTTTTACCCCTGTTCTCCTCCTCACCTCCTCATTTCTTACTCTATCCAGCCTAGTAACCCCCACCATACTTCTCAGACACCTCATCTCAAACACATTCAAACTCCTTCTCTCTTCTTCTCTTATGTTCCACGTTTCTGCCCCATACAGTGCTGTTGGCACAATCACTCCTTCATACAGTCTCCTCTTCGCATCCATTCCCAAATGTCTATTCCTCATTACACTCTTTAATCCACCAAGGCATTTACTCGCTTCTCTCAATCTACATTCTACCTCCACCTTTTCCAGCTACACTTGCACCCAAGTATCTAAAACTATCCACTTCCTCCAGTCGCTCTCCCTTAATGTTCACTTCCAGTCTACTGCCACTTTCACCCCTTGTACATCTCATCACCTTACTTTTACCCACATTTATCTTTAGCTTTCTTCTATCACATACTGTACCAAACTCTGCCACCAGCTTCCTCAATCCCTCCTCTGACCCTGCCACAAGCGCAGTGTCGTCTGCAAACAACAGCTGGCTCACCTCCCACTTTTCTCCATTTTCTTTAACCATCTCCAATCCCTGACTCACTGCCCTAGCATTCACTTCTCGCACCACTCCATCCATGTATAAGTTGAACAGCCAGGGCGACATAACGCATCCCTGACGAAGTCCCACCTTTACTTCAAACCACTCACTCTCTCCATTTCTAATCCTAACACATGCTCTACTACTCTCATAAAAACTCTTGACAGCTCCCAAAAGCTTTCCTCCTATCCCATAAATCTGCATAACCTCCCACAGTGCCTTTCTGTCTACCCTATCATAAGCCTTTTCCAGATCCATAAAAGCCCAAAAAACATCCTTCCCCTTTCCTATAGCTTTCTCACATATCTGTCTTACCACAAAGATCTGATCTACACAACCTCTACCCGTCCTAAATCCACACTGTTCCTCACCAATTACTCCTTCTGTTCCTCTCCTAATCCTCTCAATCAAGATCTTCCCATAAGCCTTCCCTACTACACTCAACAGGCTAATCCCTCTGAAATTACTACATTCACACTTGTCCCCTTTTCCCTTGTAAAGAGGAACTATACAGGCACTACTCCAGTCCTCCGGTACTCTACCCTCTCTCCAGCAAACATTAAATAATCTCACCAACCAGTCCACCATCACTGAACCTCCCTTTTTCAGACATTCTGCATGACATCCATCCAGACCAGGTGCCTTACCTGCTTTCATCATCTTTACAACTGCCTTCACCTCATCCTTCCTTATTTCTCCTCCATTCTCCTCACTCATCACTCTCATTTTCTTCGCATTTCCCACTGCAGCTATCTTTCCTTCCCTATCCTCCTTCACATTCAGCAACTCCCTAAAATATTCTGCCCATCTTCCCCTCACTGCCATCTCTTCCATTATCATCTCTCCATCTGTACCTTTTACCTTTTCTTCCCTACTTGGTTCGCCTCCTCTTCCTCTCTTAATTTCTTTCCAAAACATCTTTTTATTACTTTCAAAATTTTCTGTCATACTCTTACCCCATTTCACATCTGCTCTCCTCTTTGCCTCCTTTACCTTTTGCTTTACTTCTCTTTTCTTTTCTTTGTACGTCTCATATGACTCCCCTGTCCTCTTTTGTAACCAATCTGTGAAAGCTCGCTTCTTCTCTTCTACAACCTTCTTTGTTTCCTCATCCCACCATTCACTACCCTTTCTTCTATTTCCCCCTGTCCTTCTTGTTCCACACACCATCCTTGCACACTTTAAGACTCCCTCCTTGAACCATCCCCATTCCTCCTCCACACCCATCTCTGCTCTATCCTTTACTCCCTCCCACTCCTCCTTCAGCTTCTTTTCGTACTCCTTCTCCTTTTCCTTTTCATTCAAGGAGTTCACTCTAAGAACCTCCCTACCTTTTGTCCCTTTCCTCCTTCTCCATCTATCCTCCACTCTCAGCTTACCTTCCACCAAAAAATGATCTGATATTCCCCCACCCTCTCCCCTTAGCACATGTACATCCTTAACTCTTCCTATCATAATCCTATTTACCACTATATAATCCATTAGCGCTCTATCTACCACCCTTCCCTCCACCACCCTCTCCCATGTGTACTTATGCTTGACTTTCTTCCGAAACACTGTATTTGCTATCATCAACTCTCTTTCTAGACACATTTCCACCATCAACTCTCCACTACGATTCTTTCCTGGAACTCCACACTTCCCAACCACTCCATCGATTGGACCATTTCCCACCCTAGCATTAAGGTCTCCCAGTACTATTACATTGACATTTTTTCCTAAACCCTCTATGCACTCATTTAAATCTATCCAAAAGGCCTCCCTTTCTTCCATGCTCTTCTCACTGCCAGGCCCATATGCACTTACAAAGACCCACATCTCCTTTCCCAGTTTCACCTTCATCAACATTATCCTTGAGGAAACCTCCTTCCACTCCACTACACGTTTACCTATCTCCTCACTTACTAGAATAGCCACCCCTTCCCTCCCTCGCCCTCTCTTCACTCCTGATAACCTCCCACTTACACTCCCAAACTTACACTCACCCTTCCCTTTCAACTTAGTTTCACTCAAAGCCAACACATCCATCTTTCTTCTCACAAACATACTACCTATCTCTTCCCTTTTACTCTCATCTGTACCACATCCACGCACATTAAAAGACCCAAACCTTAGGGTGCTGGCCCGAGGCCCTCCAGCACCCCTTATGCCTTTCCTTTTCGTTTTAGGAATCTGCCCCTTGGGGCTACAGGGAGAAGGATGCCTAGTCCCTCTCCCCGTCCCTTTCTTCTCGCCTCTTACGATCCAAGTGGGAAACTTGGTGGCAGTATTCTTTTCCCCCACCACAGGGAATTCCCCCATCACAGAAAGAGAATACTCAGAGAGATGGTACAGGACAGCAGCAAGGGGTTGGGGGACAGCATAACGGAGGGACAGTCGTAGCATAAAAGTGTCATCATTTCTCTATGAACAGAATTTCTTCTATCATAGACAAAATGATGTGTGGCTCTGGTCCGTAGGGGCGCCCCATATAGACCCTAAAGTATCGACTGCATGCTACTTTGCCACAATAACAAGCAGCCAATACCCCAGACATAATAATAATAATAACAACAACAACAACAACAACAATAATACTACTACTAATAATAATAATAACAATAATAATAATGATTACAAAGGATTACAAAGGCGGAGCATGCCGACAGGAGACCTTTTGATCCATATCTAGGTCGGATGAAAAAAAAAAAAATACATATATATACATATATATATCATATTAATAATAAATTAAAACTATAATAATGTAAAAATAACAAATAAAATACACAAATAAATGCATAGGTATAGTTGAATAACAAACAAACAGGTAAATAGTAAATGATTATAAATTGACATATAACTAATAATAAATGAAAATCAGACAGACAAATTATAACAAAACAAAAACAAATAATATAACATAAATTATAATCATTACAGCATCTTACTTAGGTATTTATCTAAATGATTCTTAAAGCTTTGAACTGAACTACATTGCACTACCTGTGCAGGAAGTTTATTCCATTCATTAACTACACGGTTGGCAAAGTTGTTTCTACCTACTTCCAAATTGAATCTATTTCCGGACAGTTTGAGACCATTGTTTCTTGTCTGATTCTCATTCAATGTGAAAATTTGGTCACTTTTGATGTTGTCAATTCCCTTTAAAATCTTAAAGACCTGTATCAAGTCACCTCTGAGTCTACGTTTTTTTAGGGAAAACAGATTCATGTGCTTAAGTCGATTTTCGTATGATTTATTTTTGATATTTGGAATCAGTTTTGTGGCTCGTCGTTGTACTTTTTCCAGTCTGTCAATGTCTTTAATGAGATTCGGTGACCATACGGAAACAGCATATTCCAAATGTGGACGAACTAACGATTTATATAGCTTGTTAATGAGTGATGGACTTTTGAAATCAAAAGATCGCGCAATCAATCCCAGAATCTTATTTGCTTTCTCAGAGGCTGAAATACACTGCTTGGATGATTTGAGGTCGTTACTGATAATTACGCCGAGATCTTTTTCACTATCCACTTTTGTTAACGAATTTCCAAATAACTTGTAATCGTACTTACTGTTATTTTTACCTATGTGCATTACCTTGCATTTACTTGTGTTAAATTTCATTAGCCACTTTTCAGACCATTGCTGTAATTGATCTAAATCTTCTTGAATATCTAATTGGTTTGAGTGATCATTTGCCACTCCGCACAGTTTTGTATCATCAGCAAATTTGGAAACAGTAGATTTTA
>NC_134780.1:73056510-73059010 GCF_046742065.1 Oratosquilla oratoria
TCTTCAAGATTTGAAATAGAGTAGATACACCAAAGCAAAAATATTTCAAACTTATTTCAGTTCAATTCTAAATCAAATATTCTCTAACAAAAGATTGATTCGATCTTATCACTAATCGGTTAATTAAACAAGTTTTGGATACCAGAAACATTTTCTAATATTGTGGTATATTCTCGAAATATGTTTTCGTCCCAAATGTTGGATATTTCAGAGTATTTGAAATTCCAGATAGAGACAACTCTCCATAGGCATTCTGTCGCCATCCCTGTCTATCCCGGCCTTGAAACGGTTAACCGAGATAGGTGTTCTTTCATTTCAAGTGACCTCTTTTACTCGTTCTTGGTTCTTAATACCTTTGCATCATTGACGCGTTCACCAGACGATATGAGTCTGCTTATTGGGCGTGGGGCTTCGTCCTCTCTCCCTCTCCCCCCCCCCTCTCTCTCTCTCTCTCTCTCTCTCTCTCTCTTACTCTCTCTCTAGGAATGCATGTATAAGTTTACTATGCAGAGGAAAAGTGAATATGCAAGATGTTTTCGGCAAAAGTTAACGATCGCTTTTGAGTTTTATGGATTTAGAGAAGGCGTATGACAAGGTTGACACAGAGGTATTATGGGATGTGTTGTATATATACGGGATGAGGGGAAGTCTGCTAAGTCGGTCTGAATTTTTTTTACTAGAGTAACAGGTCTTGTGTTAGGGTAGGGAGTGGGAAGAGGGAATGGCTTGAGGTGAAGATGTAGCTGAATTGGAGGAACTAAAACAGTTGGTGGCGGAGTATGGGAGTATATATATGAGGAGAAAGCCGAAGGTATATGTGGGAAAAAGATAATGAGATAAACAAATGGTGAGGGTGGCAGTGAGTTGAAGGTAAGTTAAATGGCAAGAAGCCAGAGGAAGCAGGGAATTTTAAGTATTTAAGGTTATATGTGGTAGAGGACAGAGTTGTTAGGGTGAAGATTAATTAAAATATAAGGGAAGCAAGTAAATATCTTGGGGAAAAAAAAAGTGTCATGAGGAATAAATATCTAGGGGTGAACGCAAATAAAAGCCTGTACAAGGGAGTGATTGTTTGCACGTCGCTGTATGGATCAGACATGGAATTTAAACAAGGGGAGGAGAAAGAACCTAAACATTTTTCAGATTAAACATTTAAAAAGTATGGTGAGTTTGCAAGAATGAATAGATTGAGAAATGTGAAGGTCAAGCATACAGTGGGGGTGAAAAGAGAGATGGAAGGTACGGTTGATCAAAGAACACTGAGATGATTTGGACGTACAAAAATAATGAGTAAAGAAAAGCCAGCAAAAGAGTTTTGAAGACAAAGAAGGATGAAGAGGATGGATGTGATGAAAGGGGCATTGAATAAAAGAAAAACGTCTTTCGAGCAGGAGAGGGAGAGGGCAAAACAGAGGTATGACAGGAAATTGGTTGTGAACAAAGAAAAAACGCGCCTCGAAGAAATTTCTTTTTGTCTGTCCTGTATTCTCTCAGATGAATGAAGATTAACGTCACCATGTAATGAAGCGATAGGAGTAAAACAGCTCGATCTGTTGAGCCCTGCTGTAATGCCTTTGACCCGAGCAGTGGGCGGGAGACCGGGATAACACTTTATCAACAAGAAACTAAGAAGAAAGAGACATGGAATGGACATTTAGATGGGCGCGCAATGGAAGTCAGGCGGTGAATGTTTTAACTCGGTCACCCCTTTACATGATGGAATAGTTGGTACACACACACACACACACACACACACACACACACACACACACACACACACACACACACACACACACACACACACACACACACACACACACACACACACACATGCACATACACACACACACACACACACACACACACAGGAAATATCAGAACATTTATCAAGGCTGGATGTCAGAAAATCACATGGCCCGGACGGTATTGCAAATTGGATTCTAAAGGAGTGCAAAGAAGAACTAACAGACAAAATACACATCTTAATAAACAGCTCACTCAAAGAAGGAAAGATACCCGAGGACTGGAAAAACGCTAACATTGTACCAATACACAAAGGAGGAAACAAAGAAGAACCCACCAACTATAGGCCAGTATCACTAACAAGCACCATTGCCAAAATTTGTGAGAAAATAATCAAGAATAGATGGGTAAAACATCTGGAAGACAATGACATATTAAACCCAAGACAATTCGGATTCAGACAAGGAAGATCATGCTCCACAAACTTAATATGCTTTTACTCAAGACTAATAGACATAGTGCAAGAAAGAAATGGATGGGCTGATTGTGCATTCCTAGACTTGCAAAAAGCCTTTGACAAAGTACCACACAGAAAACTACTAAAAAAACTGGAACACATAGGAGGAATACAGGGAAACCTACTAAAATGGATAGAGGACTTTCTGACTGGTAGAAAGATGAGAGTAGTGCTCAGAGAAAAATATTCAGACTGGAAAGAGGTGATCAGTGGAGTACCGCAAGGATCTGTGCTGGCACC
>NC_134780.1:73064010-73066510 GCF_046742065.1 Oratosquilla oratoria
GGTACCTATTTGTATTTTATTTCCGCAAATTGGGGCTTGGTCATGAACACCATCATGCTGAATGAACACAGATTCAATGTTGTTTCTAATTTACAGAAATTTAAAATGCCGAAACGAGGACATATATATTTCTTATACTCGGTAATAAAACAATGGATATTTTTGTATTTGCACGTGGTAACCAAAATTATACGCGGGTATGTCATATGGTACACACACACACATATATATATATATATATCGCTCATTCATTTCAACACTGACATAACTAAAAAAATGCTACTTTTCAGGAGAAGCAAAATAAACTTTTAATCATGTAATACAGTCTCCCATGGAACTTTTAAACGAGGTATTTAGCAATGATCTTTTATTTCATGATTAAATGTAGTACATGACATCTCATATTAAAAAATACATTTATTATAAACATGCTTTGTGCCTATTTGAAAAATAAATTTGGAATTATGACGTTATTGCCTTGAGCGACATCTAGCGGCCAGTTTTGCTACTAGAGTTATGGCGTTCTTTCCACAAATAGATATAGAAAATGGCAAATTCAGTGGTATAAATAACTAAAAATCTTCAATTATTGAGTTATGTCATTGTTGAAATGAATGAGCGATATATATATATACATATATATATATATAATATATATATATATATATATATATATATATATATATATATATATCTATATATCTATATATATATATATATATATATATATCAAGGACTACTATTACACAGGACGTGCGCACCCAGATCCCTGGGTCCGCTAGCGGAGGCCATTGCTTTCTTTGTAACCTAACATTTTATATTGGACAAATATATCAAAACTAGAAACCTAACATTGTATATAGGACAAATATATCAACTATTGACTTATTCAATGCAGTATAAATAAAATATAAACGTTTGTAGTGAAATAAGAAACTATTTTTAAGGCATTGTTATGCTTTGAAATGCCAATTTTAGCCGGACTTAACAGGTATTATTGTATGAGGTTAGTGGACACCAGGGTTGGTGATTTTATTTATTTATTTATTTACTTTTTAAATATAAAAAATATTTTTTTTTTTTTTAAATCAGATTTACTTGATTTAAACAGATTTATTTTATAGATTTTAAATATTGTGGGATTGCTATCTGATATGTGATCTGATTGCTAAAGGACATTTTTAGCATATCAATATAAGGAGCAGTGTTATATAGACTTGCCACAAGTATACAAGGAACGGTATAAGCCTACATGTAGTATATATCACTGTGCAGCCCACAACAAGTTTCAACAAGATTCTTGTTGAAACTTGTTCTAGGTAAGCAGCTTCTTACTGAGTCAGTTGCTGCTTTGGAATCAACCAGGAATGATGTCTTCTGTACCTGGCAGAGTGGTTCCTTCAGGCAGAAAAAATGATCCTGTCTGGAATTATTTTGAAAAAACTACCAACAACTTCTGGCAAAGGGTACCGAGCTAAATGTAAAGACTTCAGCCAGGAACTACAGGGCATTGTGTCATGATTAAAATCTCACAGAGATAAATGCCAAGGTCAGCCACAGCATACAGAAGAAGAAATTGATGACCCACGTAAATAATTTTACTTATATTGTGTGCATTTCTCCCTTTTCATACGCAACTATATAAATTTGGTGAACAATGGAGAGCATGTGCAATAAAAGTGTGAAGACCTAAAGAGATGATACTTCAACTTTATTACTTCTTAATTTGGGTAATGACCACTATAATATACTGTATCCACTCAACTTTGGGGCCTAGATGATTGTTATTAATTTCATTCAACATTGTGTAATAATTTATATTTCATATGTTCCATTGGAATTCAGCCCAAATGGGATTCAGCCCAAAGAGATTTAGCCTAACCTAACCCAACTAACCCATTATTTTTAGTGAATTTAAAAGTGGACTGAATCCTGTGTGGGCTGATTTCCAAGCCCACCTATTTCATATACTGTTGATTATTTCCAAATAATTTAGTGGCTTGTGTGAATATGATCATTATAAAAAAAAAAATAACTACTGTACTCGAAAGTAGCCTAAATCACACTGTATTCATTCATTTATTTATTCATTTATAAATTATGCAATATGGTAAAATTTTCTGTTTCAATTTCAGGATCTTTATCAACAGCTTCAATCCCTTCATCATCGGCTCCACTTGAATTATCTGCAAACCTGACTCCATCATTAAAAATGTCACTATCAGACTCCTCCACAGGCGCCACTTCTGCTAAATCATTTTCATTTAAAAGAAAGTCATCAACATCTCTGGATAGATTTATCATAAAAACTTCAGCCTCTCAAAAGGAAAATCTCGACAAAGTAGTTGCAAGAATGATATTTGCTACAAATTCACCATTTCGTCTTGTTCAGCATCCTCAGTTTCTCAAGATGGTTCAGAACCTGAGGCCAGGTTATATTTCTCCATCCAGAAAAGATATTGCTGATAAGTACTTGGATCTCGTGTATGAAAAGGAATAT
>NC_134780.1:73071510-73074010 GCF_046742065.1 Oratosquilla oratoria
CATTAACCCATTAAACTCCGATGACAAGATGTCTTGTCATTTGGTCAAATAAAACAAAAAATCATAAAACACCAAAATGTTTGATCAAACACCAGAAAAATAGGACGTCAATCTTGTCATCGGAGTTTAATGGGTTAATTCGTATGAAATGTTAGGGGAAAGTGTCCGTTGACTAGAGCAGGGGTCACCAAACTTTTTTCACTGCGGGCCGGATAACTGAAAGAATGACGAGCGCGGGCCGCATAATCATTCTGTTCAATACTTGCAAGCCAGAACGAAAGCTCTGGGAAAAAAGACGAAAAACTAAGTTTAGCATTCCATGTGTGAGTGGCGTGCAATGCACAAAAAACAAAAACAACCAACATGTTTATTTACTAAAAAGTTATCAAAGAAGCGACGTTAGCAAAAAGATAGTTACATCAGACATAGTGTGCACATATCCGAATCTTACAAACTAAGCAGCAAAAAAGGTTAGTGAGATTTGTGAAACTGACGTTTGGCTTTCAAGATATCATCAATGTTTGGTTTGGAATTGCTGCATCCAATCAAGAGAATTGCTTTCAAATGTTCATCAGTCAATCGCGTTCGATGTGTTGACTTCACATACTTCATTTTTGAAAATGTTTGCTCACAGACATAAGTTGTTCCAAACACTGATGCCATACCAGCGGCAAAGTTCTTCAGTTTCGGAAAGTCATCATCAGGTAAGCAGCGGTAAAATGCAACAAGTTTTCCTTCTCTGTGCTTCTCTCTCAACAAGTCATTTGCTTGCAAATCAATGAGCTCCATCTGTAGTTCAACTGGCACATCATCAAGGTTACAATCAAACGGATTCTGGAACAGAAGAATGTCACTCTCAATTCTGTCAAGATCTGAAAATCTCTTCAAAAAATGCTCCTTCAAGTCACGAATAATCTTTTTCGGAAAATCGAGGTTGACATCTTCGGCGATTGTAGCGCAAAACTCTTTGAAACAGTGAAAATGAGAAAAGTTTTCTCTTTCCAGTTGTGCTTCAAACAATGACAGCTTTTTCCGAAATCCTTTGACGATTCTGTAGAGATCACAGACGAGGTTATCCTTTCCCTGAAGTTTCAAGTTCAGTTCATTCATGTCGGATGTGATGTCGACCAAAAATGATAAATTTGACAGCCAGGTAGGATCTGACAGCTGTGGATCAGCTCTATCTTTTTCAGTGAGAAAAACATCTATTTCGTTTCGGAGGTTGTAAAAACGGAACAGGAGTTTACCGCAGCTGACCCACCTCACTGCTGTGTGATAAGGCAAGTCACAGAAATCAGAATCAATTTCTTCAAGAAAAGCCTGGAACTGACGGTGATTGAGTGCATGTCCCCGAATGAAGTTCACAGCAGAAACGATTGGTTTCAGTACACAAGAAATACCTAAGTCTTTCCCACAGAGTGCTTGCTGATGTATGATGCAGTGTATGAACAGAGCGCCCGGAATTTGCAAATCTTCCAACTGAGTCCTGATCTGCCCCACCAGACCCTTCCTCACTCCAGCCATGTTTTTTCCTCCATCAACTGTAACACCTCGAAGCTGATTCCACTGAAGGCTATAGTCATGCAAAAAAATTTGCACTTCCATGAAAATGTCTTTTCCAGTTGTTGTTCCATGCATGCTGCAAACGGATGCCAACTCTTTCGTTATCTGAAAGTCCAAATTGACACCACGAATGAACACGAGAAGTTGTGACGTACACGAGAGATCAGTAGACTCATCCAGCGCCAGAGAATACCACAACAAGTTCCAAGCTTTCTCGCGTATCTGTAGCACTATGTTCTCTCCAAGTTCTTCTGTTCTCCGCACAACTGAACTTGTCGAAAGGCTGATTCTTCCAAACAAATCGGCTTTCTCAGGACACAAGTCATTTGCTGCTTCCATCATACACTCTTTGATGAAGTTGCCATCAGTAAACGGTTTTCCTCGTTCTGCCATCTTATGCACTATTTTGTAACTTGTACGAGTGACAGATTAATTTTCAGCAAACTTTCTCGTGAAGAGATTTCTTTGAGTTTCTAAACAACGTTTCATGGAGTCATATTTCTCAGAGCGTAACTTTCCAGAAAACTTTGATTATGTTGATAGATGTTTTGTTTCATAGTGACGCCGAAGATTGTACTCTTTCAAAACGGCAACACTTTCGCTGCATATTACGCAACTAGCTTTCTGGTCATTTGTTTCCACAAAAAAGGACTTTACTCCACATTCTTCATTGAAAACGCGACACTCGGCGTCCACTTTTCTTTCCCTAGTAGCCATAATGAAGGGTGAAGAAAACGGAATCTGAAAATGAAAAAGACATTGAATTAAAAACATAATTAAAATCATGTTGAAACACAAGAAAAACAGAGGATTCAGGGGTCACTGGTGAAGCTACGGCTCACCAAAGGTAGGGGAGAGCTGGGAGAAATGGGACGCCAAATTTTACTCTTCCAAAAATGTCTCTCATCTTTCATGGAAGAGTTGCAGCTGCAGCTTA
>NC_134780.1:73081510-73084010 GCF_046742065.1 Oratosquilla oratoria
AACAACAGAAGTCAAAAAGTGGCGTCTGATTCGATTAGCTAAACAAAGGGGAAGTTCTAATATAACACCGAAGAGAAAAATCAACACTTCCAAGCTTCTGGTGTCCTACGCCCTCCTTCTCTGTGGTGATATACATCCCTGTCCTGGCCCAGGTGCAACGAGAGTCCCGAAACACCCATGTGTAAGCTGTCTAAAAGGAGTCCGTCGCAATAGCAGAGCCATCAGCTGCAAATCATGTGGGGAATGGACTCACATCAAGTGTTGTGGAATTTCTCTCGAAACCTACAATACTGCCTTGGTGAATGAGGACCAGGAGCCCCCTTGTCCAATGGTGAGGTTGACCCTTCACCTGTTAACCCCGATCGCTGTGCCTCGTCCCAGTCAACACCCGGGGGCGATTTCAACTGCTTCAACAAGCGGGGCCTCCACTTCGTGCACTTGAATGCCAGAAGCCTTCTACCTAAGATAGACGAGTACCCTCTACTTGCGCGGCGGACCAGGGCAGCAGTCATTGGTGTCACCGAAACTTGGCTAGACAGTACCATCTCCGACTCGGAAATTGCGATTCCGGGTTATAGTGTTGTGCGTAATGATAGAAAGAGGACCGGGGGAGGGGTATGTACATTTATACAAAACGATTTAGCATTCAACCCCCGTACAGACCTTATGAGTAACGATGGGCTCGAAGCTGTGTGGATAGAAATATTGTTACCTAAATCGCATCCTATCTTATGCGGGGTCTGTTACAGACCACCGAAACAGATGTCCTTCTATAGCGCATTAGAATCTACCTGTTTCAATATGCATGACCAAGAAATTATTATCCTAGGTGATTTTAATACGAATCTGACAAGTACAAATAACAACCTTATTAAGGCAACGAGAGACTTGCTAATATCCCATGGCCTGACACAACTGATTGACGAGCCTACTAGAATAACAGGCACATCCAGATCTATCATAGATCTTATCCTGGTCTCCGATCGTAACAAGATAACACAGCAACAAGCACAACACAGTGAAGCTTCGTTCCATGAAGCATTACTCACGGGAACATTTTGTAGATGAACTGGGTAGGACAGACTGGTCGCCAGTTCTAAATTGTACCGATGTTCATAAGGCTTGGTCTAATTTTAAGTACACATTTCTTACTATTATAGACAGAGTAGCGCCTCTCAAAGAGATACGAATAAAACAGAGGACGGAGCCATGGATGACTAACGAAGTACTGGGTTTAATTAGAGATAGAGACAGATTCATTGCCAGATTTAGGAAAAGTGGAAATCAGGAGGACTATAATGGCTTTCTGTATTATAGGAATCAGGTGAGATATTGGAAGGAAAAAGCCAAAGCTGATTATTGTACTAAGATGGTGCACCAGAACAAACACGATCCAAGGAAGCTATAGCAAACACTGAAGACCCTAGAAATTCACACAAAGCCTAGTAACAAAGTAGACAGGATAGGACTCATGATAAACGGCGAGCTTAACTCTGATAGGAACACCATCGCCAACCACTTCAACACCTTTTTCACAACCATAGCCACAAAACAAGTTAAATCTCTCCCAACAGGTTCTGGGAAGTTTGGGCTGGGGTACGTTCAGGAGTACTATAGAGACAAGTCCACAAAGTGTTTCAAACTACATAAGACCACCCAAAAAGAAGTGTTTAAATTACTGGCTAGCATAAGTGCCAATAAGGCTACAGGGTTAGACGACATTCCTGCGAGGTTTGTTAAGGATGGAGCCACAATTATTACTCCCCCAATAACCCACATAATAAACTTGTCCATTGGTTCAGGATCTATCCCAAGCGACATGAAGAGGGCTCGGGTAGCACCTCTTTATAAGAAAAACGCAAAAACTGAGGCAGGTAACTACAGGCCTGTTTCAATTCTAGGTATTATTTCCAAGATTTTGGAACGTACCGTATAGAATCAGTTAGATATCTACCTCAGGGAACGTAATCTACTATACGGCATGCAATCTGGTTTTAGAACGAATTACTCAACAGACACCAGCTTAATATACTTTTACGATCTGATAAAACAGGGATGCGACAGAGGTAATTACACGGGTTTAGTCTTGTTGGATCTACAAAAGACATTTGATACAGTGGACCATGTTATTTTATTAAAAAAAAATTCAGGCATTAGGAGTGGCGAATATTGGCTGGTTCAAGTCCTACCTTACAGGTCGCAAACAACTAGTACATGTAAATGAAGCCTGCTCGGATGACAGAGAGATAACTTGTGGTGTACCACAAGGTTCAATTCTAGGACCTGTCCCTGGTATATATTAATGACATGCCAGGTGCGGTGAACTGTAAGTTACTGCTATTTGCAGACGACTCCGCTCTAATTGTCTCAGGTTGGGACCCAGTTGAAGTAGAAGAGAAACTGAGTGTCGAACTGTCATCGGTCCAGGACTGGCTCATAGAAAATAGGCTGTCTTTACACCTCGGTAAAACGGAGAGTATTGTCTTCGCATCAAAACCCA
>NC_134780.1:73091510-73111510 GCF_046742065.1 Oratosquilla oratoria
GCCTTACCGACTGAGCTACTGATCCTATAAAATTCACCAACCTGGAAGTTAATCTACTTCCCGAGGAACTAAGTCGACTGCTAACTGCCGTTCGTACTTATTATTTTACAGTGAACCAGGGCTCTTAGCTAGTGGTTACGACAGGTACGTTTCCTTGATGGACTTATCGCCGTTGTCATACCTGAATGGGACCTTCATCCGACTGAAATAATGAAGTTGTACCCGACGAAAGAGTATGAGAGCCCTGCTTAGCTTTATATTGGGATCGAGTTACAGCACAAACTGGGTACAATTCTGATGGAGGGATGGAAGCATTAATTGGCTCGTCTGTAACTACGGGTCCATGTACTTTTTTGCCTGCAATATCATTGGACAGATGTAATGATATCCATTTCATCGGAATTGCATTGGTGGCGGCTACTGTAACTTCTCCCTTAATCAATTTAGAATCTAGATAGCACTTGTGAAATGGGCACCTAACTGCCCCGCCAACTCCATCAATAAGTATATCTAAATTTAAGTCGGTATCTTTCGAGAGAGACATCACATTTGACAATAGCAAACTCTGTTTAGCAGCTGTATCACGCAGTATTGTGACAGAATATCTTTCCCCACCTTTACTTAAAGACACATATCCCTTTGTCGTAAAAGCTAGAAAACAAGGGTCTATATCCAGTAAAGATGTTACGGGGGTATTTGTGTTATTTGCCAAGACAGGAGAGGTCTTTAACTCCTTGTCCAACCTCTTGTCTGATGTTTGGGGAGTTGTTTGTTTTACAGGTGCTTGTTTTGTTTCATGTGTTAAGACTGGGTTTTTAGATGTAGGGTAACTAAAACATCAGCTAGACGAGATTTATATTTAAAAATATGATGACCTGGCTTTAGACAATAGGCACGGGCTGTGATCTGACTGAATGGAATTTCTCTGGAGATCTGATATGAGGAGGGCTTTAGTTTTCTCTCTATTCTGAGGGTAGCTAAATTTTGTTTTAGGGTAGTGATTAAACTTCTGAAAAATCTTGGCTGGACATTTTCGATGGATCATAGGGAGTTTTACTTTTGATACTGTCACACTTTAGTTTTGTTTTATGTGCTAACGCTAATACAGTTGCTTTACTTAGAGTATCGGGATGGTTCTCATGTAGATAAGTCTTTATATCCGAGTCTATGCAATCTTTGAACTGCTCCAATAACACGAGGTTTTTAAGTTATTTTAAAGTTTTAATTTCGCTGGATGAGAACCATCTCTCAAACAATCCAATTATTTGGGAAGCAAACTCTACGTAAGTTACATGAACAGCCTTGCGGTGCATTCTGAATTTTTGACGGTAAGCCTCCGGGACAAGTTCGTATGCTTGCAGGATTCTGGACTTAACAGTGTCATAATCACTTTCATTCAAAGTAAGTGAAGAATGACTTTTTGCGCTTTTCCTGAAAATTTACTCTGATACAGTATGGTCCAATTACTTCTATCAATGTTTAAGCGATTCATGAGCTTTTGAAACTGAAAAAAGTTTATTTTTTCTCGGTAGAATGAGGTAGTAGTTTTACATGCCTGCTCACATCTACATGATGGGACTCACCAGGAGGAGGTACTCCATGTTTTAATTCTTCCTTTCGAAGCTCTATCCCTGCTTGTCTTCTCTTCGTTTCTTCTTGCTGCTGCTGCATTTCTGTTCTCTTCGTTCCTTCTTTCTGCTGCTTTTTTATTCTCTTCGTTTCTTCTTGCTGCTGCATTTCTATTCTCCTCGTTTCTTCTTGCTTAAATTTCAGCTGTAATTCCATTTCGCGCAATTTAATTTCAGCTTGCTTTTGCTGTAATTCTAAACGCTTCATTCAGGGCTTCGGGAGGAAGCCTTTCATCCTATATAAGGAATTCGACTATCCCTTTAATTATCTCATTCTTAGGATCACTAGGATCATCTAATTCTATGTCCAAATAGAACGCAAACTTATCAAATATTTATTTTTAAATTTCAGGAGTTTCTTGACACTAGGGTCAGATAGAAACTCTTCAAACTATGAACTATCCATTTTCACATACTAGGATTCTACTGTGTTTGAGATGAGGTGTCTGAGAAGTATGGTGGGGGTTACTAGGCTGGATACAGTGAGAAATGAGAAGGTGAGGAGGAGAACAGGGGTGGAAAGGGGATTGGGAGATAGGGTTGATGAAAGAGTATTAGGATGGTTTGGACGCATGGAAAGAATGAGTGAAGAAAGACTAGTAAAAGAGGTATGGAAGGCAGATGTGGAGGGAGTGAACATGAAGGGACGTCCTAGGATGAGGTGGATGGATGGGGTGAAGGGGGCCTTGGGGAAGAGGGGAATGTCTGTTGAGGAAGGACGGGAGAGGACAGAAGACAGGGGTGAATGGAGGATGGTTGTATATGGTTGTGATATGTTGTGATGCATGAGGGGTGAGGTAGTATGTGTAAGCAAATTTTGACGCAGCCCGAAGGGATTTCTCCATGTCTTCTCCTTTATGCATGGGGGACGGAGAGGGGGGGGGGGTCACAGATTTAATGAAGCGGCCTTGCTGTGGATGTGTCTTGGGACACTGCTTCTGACCCAGGGCAGTGGACAAGGTGCAGGGATGACCCGTCATCCAGGAGGTACTAAGATGAGAGGGAGGGTGGGAGGTGTGTGGAGTGTATTCAGGGATGGAATGGGTGGTAATGATTTTATGCCTTTTCCTTTTTGGCTACCTCCCTTGTAAGGGGGAAAAAGCCTTGGTATATGTATGTAGTTAAGCAGTAGTCGTCACTCAGGTCAGGTCAACCGGGTAGCTGCTTCAGTTAGCGATATGGCGAGTGAATTGGTTACTGTGTTCAGCGCCGAAGAAGTAGAATCTCTACTTAGTAGAATTGAAGCCTTGGAGGATGCTGTTAAGTGCCTTAAAGAGGAGAATCGAGTTCTCCGCTCGAAGGCCCATAATACGGAAGACAAAATTAGAGATGAGCATGGATGGAATACGGTGAAAAATAAGATGCGGAAAAGTGGAAAAAAGTCCTCACCAGCCCCACTGAAATGTAAAAACTCGTTTCAAGTGCTGGCGAATCTGCAGGAAGAAGGAACTAATGAAATCCAAGAGAAGAAGGAAAGGGCAGACGCTGGATCCCTGCCAACAGGTAAGATTTTGGTAGTAGGAGACAGTCAAGTGAGGTATTTAGACAGGGTTTTCTGCGACAAAGATGGGAAACATAGGACGCAGGTGTGTTTCCCCGGCGCGGGGATAGGAGATGTTAGAGATAGGATTGGAGAGTGTTTAGTAGGGGAAGGTAAAGACCCAGTAGTTTGCTTAAGTGCCGGAGGAAATTATATAGGTAAGTTAGGGAGTGAGGAATTATTTGCGCGGTACCGGGATGCGCTAGACAAGATCAGAAATAGGGGAGGTGTTCCTGGAGTATGTGGAATCCTTCCGAGGCGAGGCGTAGAGTTGGAGGCATGTGGCATTCCAGGGTTATTGCAATGAATTGCAGGCTGGCAAAACATTGTAAGGCCAATGGATGGGCATTTGTCGACAACTGGGACCGCTTTTATGGTAAGAATCACCTATACACAAGGGACGGAGTGCACTTGTCTCCCAGAGGATTTCGGCTCCTTGCTGAATCCCTTGAGCGAGAAGTAGGCATCCTACAGGGTTTTTTCGGGTAGATTACGTGGGAGTAGGGGGGGAAGTATCGGAATATAGTTTAGGCAATAGAAACAACTTAGAGGACTGTGTAAAAAATCACCAAAGCAGGTGGAGGGAAGATAAACTTAAAGTTTACTATACAAATAGCAGGAGCATAATTAACAAAATTGATTTGCTGCGAGGTAAAGCATGCGTAGAAAATTTCGATATTATAGCTATTACTGAATCCTGGATCAACATGGCTGATAAACATTTCCTTCCGGAAATCGAAATAGAAGGATATAAGTTTTTTCATAAGGACAGGGTCGGCAGGAATGGGGGAGGTGTAGCACTTTTCGTTAGAAATACATTAAACTGTATTATCAACAATTCGATTAAGGAAGAGGACTGTACGGGATCTATTTGGGTAGAGATTATAGGCAAGAATAAGAAAGTCATTATTGGCGTCTTGTATAGACCTCCTAACCTCAGCATTGAGCAGACTGATTCCCTGATTCATGAAATTCACAGAGCGTCCCAGTACAAAAACGTTGTAATCATGGGAGATTTTAACTATAGAAACATTGACTGGGAAACTTTAATAGGAGATCATGAAGCGAAGAAATTCCTAGATGTGGTGCAGGATAATTTCCTAAAACAAGTGATTACCGATCCTACGAGGGGACAAAATACCCTGGACTTAATTCTAACAAATAATGAGCACCAAATTAGCAGCGTAATAGTGGGAGATAGTCTAGGCTTTAGCGATCATCAAGAAATAAGATTTAATGTTATTTGGGAAAAATTAAAAAGTACGAATAACGTTCAAGTACCAGACTTCAGGAAAGCAAACTTTGACAATATAAAAACCTATTTGAAATTGAATACGAAAAGCCAGGCGGACGTTTCAGACATTATCGATTCTCGTTGCGGGGCTGGTAGTCAGGTCTGGGTCACGGAGGGTAATATGCATACCGTAGGTCAGGTCATTTGGGGGCGAGGGCCCAACAGTCAGGTCAGCAATTTAGAAGAAATGTATAGCAATCTAACTGATCTAATTATTAATGCACAAAACACATTTATCCCCCTAAAGTCAATACGGAAAAATAGTAATACTCCCTGTAACGTGTAAGAGGCCGGTAGTTGTACGAATGTAAATGAGCCTGCCTGCTCGCCTGTTGTTTTGAAAACATGAGGTGACGCTATGTCTATGTAAACACACCGACGGTGGTGACTGTTTTATAATCGATGATGTAATCAAACTCTGTAAGCGCAGGTTAGCTTCGTTTGACTAATGCTGAGGTAAACAATTTTGCTAGTGGCATTGAAATGGCTTTCCGGATTGGTGCAAGGTGGAGAAGGAGGAAAAAAACTATTGGTGCATGAATTCAAAGTCACGCCCATAAGGAGTGACATTTACTTCAGAAGTCACCGGAGATTGGATTAGAAAAATTAGTGACGTCAGACGAAGGTAGCTTAGCGTAGGATACGGGATCTCGTCAGAGAGAGGATCGAGAGAGGATCAAGAGACGATCTAGAGAGACGATCTAGGGAGAGACGATGTAGAGACGAGAGAAAGAGATCCCGAGTGTAACCAGTAGGTGAAATTACAGTGAAAGAAGAAAGAAAATTCACCACCCTTTTATTAACCCAAAGGACGAGAGGAATAGGCACGGGGCCTAGAAAATAGTGAGACTACTGCTTAAGAGGAACTTGAATATTTAGGGAAACTCACTTAACGAAGGCAAGGGGCCTTGAGACGAGTGATATTACAAGTCAAATTTAAGTGTAAACATCGAGAACCGACAGTGGTGGTGACAGTGGTGACTAGGGGTGGTGAAAGTGGTGGCAGCGGTGGGACGAACGAACTGGGTGTTAAACACCTCCGAAGAGAAGTGGCGCAAGAAGTCTACGGGAACTAGACAACCAAGACGACTACGAGAGAAATCTACAACTTCAAGTAACTGCTACGTTGGGAACAAGCATTCTTCAAGATTCTTCAAGGTGATCATCATCTACAAGGCGGTCTTCAAGGCAGAGTGTGTGATGGAGGAGGAACAACGTCTTTGACGAATGACAAGACCGTAGAAGGACGTCAAACCAGACATTGACATCACGAAGCGACATCGCAAGCAGCCAGGCTAAAGCAAGGTATTAGTAATAAGTATGAGTACCCCTCAGAATTCTAACGTGTTGAGACACGAAATTCACACATCAAATACAAATATTCCAAAATTCACAGGAGAGTCTAACACATATGGTGTAAACAAGTTCCTGAACCTCATTGACACTCTTATAGTTAGTAAAAACATCACCAATGAGAATCGTAAGATTGAGATTCTCAAGGAGAATATAGATCCAGAGCATGGAAGGGCGAGGTTTGTCATTAACTTCCAGCAAATGGAAGCAATTAATCAATATGATAATTACAAAACAGCCTTTCTTAAACATTTCATGTCCAAATGTGATCAGGATCCTATTAGATCATTGGTAAAAATGATTAAGGAAGTTAGGACAAGTGAAACTGACACAGAGTACTTAGCTAGATTAGATAGATGGTCAAAAGACATGAATTCTATCTTGAAAGATTCAGACTGGATAGAAAGATCTAGTGAGAAGATGAAAATCTCACAGGTAATCAAATTGATTACATTTAGCTTATTGGCAAAGAATTCTGATTAATTAACAGCAGAAAGGCTGTACAAAGATTTAAAATCAAATATCTGTTTAGGAGAAGTAGATTATCTTCTTCAAGGATACAGTGAGACCAGAACAATAAACCCATATGTAATGCCTATAAATCAACAAAGCCAATATAGGAACTCTAGAGAGTTTAAGAAAACAGAAGTAGGACATAGGCGGCATGCTAGAAGTCCGTCTAGGGATACCAGAATCCTATGTTTTAATTGTAATGCATGGGGACACAAGGCACAAGAATGTTTTTATGGGATTATTTGCAGAAATTGCAAATACGAAGGTCACAATGAGTATCAATGTAGGAACCCTCCATTCTGTATTTACCATAATATAATCGGACACAGAACTAATGAATGCCGGAATTTTCGGGTACCCCCAGGGCTAAGAGGAAAACCCCCAGACACAGAATAAACCATTTCAGACCTCCCCATATATATACCGATAGACGGTATTGTGTTAAATATGGGAATGCAAGGGAGATGAAAGAAACTGACAAACTGATAATTACTGTTGGTAAAACTTCTGTAGGACCTCTCATTGCGGGTAAAGTGTTCAATAAGCCTATTCAATTTTTTATTGATACAGGGTCTGTAGTTAATGTAATTACTAGTAAAGTTTTAAACCAGTTGAACCCAGGAGTGAAAATGTTGGAACCAATCCGTTACACATTGCAAGGTGTAACTGGAAATCAGTTAAAAACATTAGGTAAGATTGAGCTAGAAGTTGCCTTGTATACAAATGAACAATTGTACATCCCAGTGATAGTGGTAGAAGAGTCTGTTTTTCCAGGAGATTTATTGATAGGATTTGCAACTATGAGAAAAGAAAACATGGTAATTTGTCCTGCTGACTTAGGAATTTTAGTGAAGTCACAGTTAATCCCATTCTTAAATCAACCAGACTTAAGACCAGTGACAGGAATCAATGAATCCTTAGATAACATTTCTATCCTAGATAGCGAGGCCGAGCGGTCCAACCCTACAGAAAGTAAAACAATTTGTGAACCCAACTCAGAAGTTCAGGAAATCCCAGAGATTACTAAATTATCAACCACAGATGCCTTGAGAATTGCAGATTGCGGATTAACAAGGTCGACATTGTTACATCCCATGTCAATTAATAAGGTTGAAGTGTGTTTGAAAGGAATCAATGTAGACTCTGAAGTAATTACAGTCCCAGAATCAGTTAAACTTAAAGGATTGAAGTGGGACTCAGGGATTTATAAGACAAATAAGAACAGAGTAGAAGTATTAGTAATTAATACTATGAATAAAGAGATAGTTTTAAAGAAAGGTACACAAATAGGATGTATTCAGGTGTGTACTAAACCTATTAAGATTTTAAATGAGAATAGTGAGGAGATAGAATGACCAACTTCATCAATTTGTTCAGTACAAGAAGGCATAGACTTAAGAAATAGATATAAAGAATTATTACAATCAACTAATTGCCCTGAGTTGGATGAAGCTTTATTTGCTTTGCTTATGAAACATAAAAAAGCAATTGCTTTGCCGGGGGACGCCTTAGGCAAAACAACTGTTTTAAAACATCACATTAAGTTAAAACCAGGAACACAACCTATCTACATACCAGCCTACAGAGTTCCTCACTCTAAATTAGCTGTAGTAGATAAACTCATCACTGAAATGTTATCACAGGATATTATTGAACATAGTAAAAGTGAGTGGAATTTTCCGTTGATCTTAGTACCAAAGTCTGATGGGACTATGCGACCAGTTATTGATTACAGGGAACTGAATAAGCACACCATTCGTGACAGGTTACCATTACCCATTATCGGTGACATTTTGAGAAGTTTGGGAACTGAGAATAGATATTTTAGTACTATAGATATCAAATCAGCTTTTTGGCAAATAGAATTGCATGAAGATTCAAGAGAGTTCACAGCATTTTCTACTACAACAGGACATTATGAGTTCAAGAGAATGCCATTTGGGTTATGTAATAGTCCATTAACTTACATGAGATTAATGAATACTATTCTAGATGGATTGTTAGGAAACACTGCCAGTGTATTTCTAGATGACATTTTAATAGTTTCTCAGACTGCAGTGGAGCACTTTAAGAAATTAGATTTGATATTCTCAAGACTAGTAGAAGCTGGGTTAAAAGTAAAACTTGAAAAATGTAAGTTCTTGCAAGACAGTGTCATTTACTTAGGACATAAGATAGACAGACACGGGCTGAGTACAGTAAATTCAAAGGTTGACGCTGTCAAGAATTTTCCAGTTCCGACCAATGTAGACAAGGTTAGGAGCTTTTTGGGATTAACAGGATATTATAGAAAATTCATTCAAAGTTATGCTGACATTGCTAATCCACTAAGTTCTTTGTTGAGAAAGGACTCAAAGTTCATATGGGGACCTGCGCAACAGCAAGCTTTTGACAAGTTGAAAGATAAACTCACGAGTTCACCTATTTTAATTTTCCCCGACTATGAAAAAGAATTTATTCTTTGTACTGATGCGTCTGACATACTAATGCAAGAGAGAAATGGAACTTTAAAACCCATAGCTTACACATCCAGACTTTGTAATAGTGCGGAGAGAAACTATTCTATAACTGAAAGAGAAACTTTAGCAGTAATTTATTCTTTAGAAAGTTTTAGGGATATGATACTAGGGTATCCCATCAGAGTTTGGACTGATCACACAGCTATTCAGAACTTATTTAAGCATAAGAATCTTAGAGGCAGACTTGCTAGATGGTTTGCGATACTTCAGTGCTATGAAGTTCAATTTGAATATATTCCGGGTAGAAGGAATGTTGCAGATCCACTTTCTAGAAATATTAGTCAACCAATGACTGGGACCGGGTTGATTAATTTTGTTTGTAGTATAGAAGAATTAGTAACTTTAGATGAAGAAATGCTAATAAGAGAACAGGGAGATGATGAGACATGTGATTCAATAATCAAGCATTTGATGAACCCAAGAGGAGATCCTCCAAAGCTACCAAAGGGGTATAAGATAGAGGAATTTCATTTGATTAATGGAATTTTGTATAGGAAAACATTTGTAAATGGGAAAGATATTTCTAGAGGTCAAGTAAATCAGTTGGTTATACCACAAACTCTGGTAAATGAGATATTGAAGTTACTTCATGATAGTGATTGTAGTTCACATCCTGGAAAGGATAAAACTTATAGACAGGCACAACTTAAGTACTTTTGGCTAGGTATGAAGAAAACTATATATGATTATATAGAAAAGTGTGTAAAATGTGTAAAGGTGAAGGGAAATACACCAAAACCTGCTCCTATACTCACCTATCCCATTCCACAGAAACCTTGGGAAAGAGTTCACATGGATACATTGGAATTACCATTATCCGAGAACGGCTTTAAATACCTATTTGTTGCTATTGATTATTTTTCAAGATTTTGTATATTGCAACCCATAATCAATAAGAAAGCTGAAACTATTGCTTCCGTAATCTATGATCAGATAATCTGTAATTTTACTACACCTAACATCCTAGTTTCAGATAATGGGACTGAATTTAATAACAAAATCTTGGAAAATCTATGTAATGTATTCCACATCAAGAAAGTCAATATACTCGTTAACCATCCCCAAAGTAATGGAGTAGTAGAAAGGTTAAACAAAAAGATAATTATATGTCTTAGAACCCTAATAAGTCCTCATAGTGTAACTTGGGATACTTGGATTCCTTGTGTTAAGTGTACCCTGAACAATCAAATTAATGTAGCAACTGGGGATACACCTCATTTTATAATTTTTGGGGAGGACAAAACTCTGCCATATGAAATGTTGACTGCAGAGCAAAAACCCATATATAATATGGATGATTATATATCCAATAGGATAAATACTCTTCAAAGTATTCACCAAAGAGTTAGGAAACATATGCAGGTGTATTCACAAAAGATGAAGGAACAACAACACAAAATAGCTCATAAACTAGAACTGAAAATTGGGGAATTAGTAATGGTCAAAATAACCTCACCCAATAATAAACTTTCACCAAGGTACACTGGTCCATATAGGGTAATTGATTCTGCAGGTGGAAACAAGTTTAAACTAAAACATTTAGAATCAAGAGAAGAATTGATAGGACATTTAGATGACATAAGGAAAATTAGCTTGCAGATCTATGAAGATGATTATAGTAATACTTTGTGCATAAATATTAATAACCCTGGAGAATATGGAGAATATTATAATGATATTTTTCAAGAGTTGAACATTAATCTTGATGTATTTTACAGATAGTATTGACCATTTATATGTAATTGGGATGGGAGACCTAAACAACTGGAACTTGGTGTCAAGCAGATACATGGAAACCTAAAACCTAGGATCTGTTGTGGTCAGACGTGGAACCTTAAGGACTTAAGGACCTCTCATCTGAGTACATACATGAGTATTGTGACCATTTTAAAGTAATAAGACTGTCTTTGAAAATGAAGTGTGTTGGAAAAAAATGTTGAACAAGAAGAGACACTCAAACTCTAGATTAGTGTGTTTTGTAAATTAATTGCTATTATCTTTGAAAAGATGATAAACCATTCAAATTTGAAAGTTAGTGCTCATAGTGAATTTTCTAATCAATTACATCCTTTCTGTAGACAATCTAAGAGAAAGCATGATCTCTTTTGTGTTCCGAGAGGCTTCGCATGAACTCTCTGGTTAGGAATATGTCTGTTATGAACAATTGTCATTACCAACGAATTTTGGTAGACCAGATCCCTCATTGTAACATACAAGGATCTCATTACCTGTTTTTCCCTAACAAGACAAAGGTATCAATAAATTGTCCCGGGTTGAGTCCTAAATTGGATTTGGTTGAAGGTCTTGTCTCTATTCAAGATAACTGCGAATTGCATGCAGACACTATTTCCACCATTTCTAATACCCTTAATACAATGCATTTAACCGATGACACCTACATTTCAACCTTCAACATCACATTGCCTGAAAACTCTCCTCCCTTGAAAATTAAGAGAAGACCATTGTCAAGATCTCCCTCAAATGATTTACATATACTACCAATCCTTATCATACCCTTACTTTCAGTGTTAGTGGCAGCACTGATTGCCTTTGTTGTATTCCGGAGATTGGCTCTGTCAAAGCAAATCAACCATGTAACCGCTTAATTCAATACCTTATATATATATTGACATGCATGTTATTCACATTTATAGGTATTATGTTTATGTATTATTCCCAATTTATTGCATGAATGATGTATTTTGGAGGGTAGATTAACAATTACGCAAGGGTAGATTAGCTTATTATAGAAATATATTAGCAAGCCCTGTAAGAGGGAAATAAGAAATTGGTCGGGACGACCAAGGGTAGCTGCCGAGCCCTGTAAGAGGCCGGTAGTTGTACGAATGTAAATGAGCCTGCCTGCTCGCCTGTTGTTTTGAAAACATGAGGTGACGCTATGTCTATGTAAACACACCGACGGTGGTGACTGTTTTATAATCGATGATGTAATCAAACTCTGTAAGCGCAGGTTAGCTTCGTTTGACTAATGCTGAGGTAAACAATTTTGCTAGTGGCATTGAAATGGCTTTCCGGATTGGTGCAAGGTGGAGAAGGAGGAAAAAAACTATTGGTGCATGAATTCAAAGTCACGCCCATAAGGAGTGACATTTACTTCAGAAGTCACCGGAGATTGGATTAGAAAAATTAGTGACGTCAGACGAAGGTAGCTTAGCGTAGGATACGGAATCTCGTCAGAGAGAGGATCGAGAGAGGATCAAGAGACGATCTAGAGAGACGATCTAGGGAGAGACGATGTAGAGACGAGAGAAAGAGATCCCGAGTGTAACCAGTAGGTGAAATTACAGTGAAAGAAGAAAGAAAATTCACCACCCTTTTATTAACCCAAAGGACGAGAGGAATAGGCACGGGGCCTAGAAAATAGTGAGACTACTGCTTAAGAGGAACTTGAATATTTAGGGAAACTCACTTAACGAAGGCAAGGGGCCTTGAGACGAGTGATATTACAAGTCAAATTTAAGTGTAAACATCGAGAACCGACAGTGGTGGTGACAGTGGTGACTAGGGGTGGTGAAAAACGGGACGGGAGTAACGGTATCGTTACATCGTTTCTATCCAACGTCACTTGTAGACACAAAATGTAACGGGGTCGTCACATCATCACAATAAGGGGTCCACTGCACAAACGCCTCTAAGTTTTTGTTTCTTTATTGTCGTATCCAGTATAAACTTAGTTCACACACTATTACACAGTCTTATCACTAAGGCACGTCACTAAAAACCGACACCTCCAAGGGTGCGCGAGCTGGTTTTGGTGCCCGGAAATGATGAGTTTAGCACTTATGAGGTGTCATGTTCGCATAAGCTTTAGAGTTTATGCGAGCAAGATCACGGTCATCTCCTAAGGTTAGTATCCTGGGATTACAGGGTGTGATTTACTTAATAACTAAATATGTATATATATGTCCAGGGGGGATCGTCAATATACTTAATTTGTGTTTTGTGTTTGTTTGGTTACTCGGATGTTCATGTGCGTTCGTATGTCTGTTTGGTGGTCGAGTTGTTGTTGCAAAGCCAAAAGGATATGAGTCAGCGATTTCCACTGAGCCTCGTGATGTTGATTCGGCGATTAATGCCTGTACTGGACATTGTGTTAAGGAGTGGGTATATGACTGGGGTTATATTACTCGTCATGTATGTGAGCCGTATACATATCGCTCTCCCCCTGGGGTTAGGTGGCTCCCGGCACCTAGGTTACATGGTTTACAAAAGTATTTATATGGGTAATACATCGAGAAAAAAAATTCAGAGACACAAAATCCTGTGGGATTAAAAATGTGAAGATGGGGGGGTGTTGTTGAAGTGAATCTGAGGTCCCAAGGGGGATCATGAACTGTAATTAAGGGGTAGCGATGTTGTGTCTCAGAAGTGTAGCGTTGTGTCTCACCAGATTACATGTTATATTGGATTTCACATGAAAGGTTATACTATATGTTTGATAACACTGTTTAAATCACTTTCTAAATGTTATGGTTTTTATGGTTTAACACTATCACTGTGGGGGGGGGGTGTCGTTTTCTAAATAATGTTCTATGGTCAGTTTGGTGTGTCACATCTCTTTCTAACTGTTATGGCGTTCATGTGTTTTAGTACCGACTCTGTAGGGAATGTAATTTTCCAACCCAGTTCTATGGGTAGTGTGGTGTAACACATCGCACTTGTTGGTAATCACAATAGATATATATATATATATGTATATAAGGTTTCCCGTGAGGAATATTATGATATTCATGAACGTGGGTGAGACACAGCATAAACTTAATCTAGGTTTACAATAATTTGGGTAAGGAGGTTGAAAGGTTTTGGAAGGTGTTACTTCATGCAAGAGAATTTGGTTAATACTACAAGTATAAAGAGAATGATTAAGAGGGAAAGGGCTGTTGAGGTATATGGCAGTACCTGTAGTGTAGGTCAAGTGAGTCCATGTCAAAAGTAGTCGATGTTTAAGGTGGGTAATTAATGATGTATTTAATTTTGGAGGATGGTGGTTATGTCTCAGTGAATGAGGATATGTTTATCTGACTCTCGCTAAGGTTTTATTGGTCGGAAGGAAGTAGAGAAGTTTCAATAGATATGCGGAAAGGAGTTCTTATTGGAAATGGGCCATTTTAACCTCCACTGATAGATACATGACGTCCTGCATCTTCAGGGGCGAGAGCTAGAGTGCATGTTTAATTGCGTCGACGCAGAGTCATGGGATGAGACTTGCGTTTTGGTGATTGGTGTGTGTCTGTGGTAGGTGGGTTGTGGATGGGAGGTGAGATTGGGTCGAGGTTGAGTTTGACCTTTCTCAACTTCTCTCCATGTATGGTGAAGGTGGTGTGATCGGAAGGATCTGTTAGTAGGAAAACATTGTTAGGGAGTAAACTTGTGACTGTGAAGGGGCCTAGGAATTTGGGTTTGAGTTTGTTTGTTCTATTTGAGTCTTTTACCATGACTGAGTCGCCAGGTGCTATGTCAAGTGGAATTGACCGTTTGTGTTGTTTTGTCTTTGTCTTCTCCTGGGCTTCTTTCAGGTTTGCTCTAACTTGTTTGTAAATGGTTTGCATACCTCTTTTGATGCAGTGTGCGAGGTTATCTAGGTTGTATAAGGGTGGGGGTGGTTGGTTGAATATTTGGTAGGGTAGGCGCATTGGTTTGCCGAAAATGATCTCATGTGGGGACATCTTTGTTGCGAAATTGACTGTGCTATTGATACTGGCTTGTACCTGTGGTAGCCAATCTTCCCAACTGTCCATGAGGTCGTTGACCAATGGTCTGAGAATCTCTAGGACCTTGCGATTTGTTCGCTCAGTCAGACCGTTTCCCTGTGGGTGGTATGCAGTGGCAAATGTTTGGTCAATGTTGTAGAGGTGTGCTATTTCGCGCATCACCTCATTTTTGAATTCTGAGCCATTGTCAGATAACATTGTGTGTGGTATGTTGTATCTACAAAAGATATTGTTGACTAGGGTTTTGGCTACAGTCTCTGCTGTTTTGTCTTGAAGTGGTATTAAGATTGTGTATTTAGATAAATAATCAACTGCTGTGAGTACATAGTTGGAACCTTGATGGCTCGTTGGCATTTTCAGTAGGTCAATGCCAAGTGTTTCCCATGGCTCAGCAGGGAGTGGGATATCTTTAATGTTGATTTCCCTTAGGTTAGGGCCTCTGAATTGGTTACAAGTTATACAAGAATCTATGTGTGTGGTTATATCTCTTCTCATGTTAGACCAGTAGTATGTGTGTCTAGCAGTGTTTAGTGTCTTATCTCTGCCCGAGTGGCCTCCCATTGCACTGTCGTGCAATATGTGTAGGAGCTTGGGGACTAGGGCTCTGGGGATAACAGTAACCTCTCTTGTATTAATGGTTCTCCTTATGACTCCGTCGACCAGATTGAGTTCCTCAATAGGGACAGGTGGTCGGGAGTGTAAGGGGGTTTGTGAAATGAGATGCTGTTTTATTGGGGACCATATTGGGTCTCTGTCTGTTTCATCTCTAAGTTCTTGCATAGGTATGCATATGGTTTGGGTTATGGGAGTGATGTAGGTTTGTCTGCTTAGGCAATCTGCCACTACGTTAGCTTTCCCAGCTAAGTATACGATCATGGGATCGTAATCAAGGAGAGTTGCTTTCCATCTAGCAACTCTCCCATGTAAGTCTTTGGAGTTAAAAAGATAGACTAGGGGTTGGTGGTCTGTTAGTATGGTAATCTTGTAGCCTAAAATGAGGTATTTAAAGTGTTTTAGTGCCCATATGATTGCAAGTCCTTCTTTGTGTGTAGTTGAGTAGTTACTTTCAGCTTTATTGAGGACTCTACTTGCGTAGGCTATGGGGTGCTCTTTGCCATTGTCATCTTTCTGTTGTAGGACTGCGCCTATTCCTTTAGAGGAGGCGTCTGTGTAAAGAAAGAATTCTTTCTTCATATCAGGGAAAACTAGTACAGGGGCTGTGGTGAGTGTGTGTTTGAGAGTGTCGAAACTTTGCTGTTCTGTTTCTGACCATTGAAATGGCTCGCCTTTCCTTGTGAATTTGGTCAGAGGGGAAGCAATATCAGCAAAGTTTCGGATAAAGTGTCTGTAGTATGAGGCTAACCCTATGAAACTTCGTGTTTCATTTGCGTTTCTGGGGGTTGGGAAATTGTTTATTGTATCTATTTTATCTGTGGTTGTGTGAATCCCCTTTGCATCCACTTTATGGCCTAGGAAGATGAGTTCCTTCATGAGGAATCTACATTTCCTTAATTGAATCTTTAACCCCGTATTTTTGAGACGTTTGATGACAATCTCTAAAGTGTTAAGGTGGTCTCTTTCTGTGGGACTATATATAATGAGGTCGTCTAAATAGACGAATAATGAGACTCCTATCATGTCACTGAAAATGCGGGTCATCAACCTTTGTTGGGTTGAGGGGGCATTCTTAAGGCCAAAGGGCATACGCTCAAAGTTGAAATGCCCTTTATCAGTGGAGAATGCAGTTACGGGTTTTGATTCCTCTGTTAGTTCGACCTGCCAGAAGGCTGACTTGAGGTCTATTGTGGAAAAAACAGAGTTCCCGTTGCCAATGCATTGTAGTACATCTTGCATGGCGGGGAGGGGGTGTGGGTCAGATTGAGTTAGGTTATTGATTTTCCTGAAGTCAACAACAGGGCGTAAGGTTCCGTCTTTCTTAGGGACCAAAAAGAGGGGACTGTTCCATGGGGAGTCTGAATGGGAAATTACGCCTTGGTGTATCATCTCTTGTACACTGTCATTGACTTGGGATTTCCTACTGTGAGGTATGCGGTAAGCGGGGGTGTATGAAGGGGGGGTGTTAGGGGGAATTTGGATGTGATGTTTGATTATATCACATTTGCCTAGTGGTTCACCTTCTAAGGCGACAGCTGATCTATTCCTCTGTAGGAGAGCTAATAGCTCGTTATGAATTTCTCCGTCAGCTGATGTCGTGATTTGGTCTGGGGGGATAGGGGGAAGGGGTTGTGTTGGTGTCACTTGGTTGATGTGTTGCGGCAGTGGTTCCTAGATAGGGGAATTATGGAGATGGACTGCGCAAATGTTTGTATTCTTCCTGATTTTACGGTGTTGGTCTGACATGTTTGTTAACATAGCTAATGTATGTTTATTGTCTGATATTGTATCCCAGGAGGACTCAATGAGTCGATTATGACGTCCTGATGTTCGATTGCACCGGGTATGTATAGTGGGACTGTTATTGAATGTCTAGGGGGTATGATGACATAAGGGGGTGGTCGGAAGGAATAGCTGTTAGTGGGATTTGGAGTATTGAAGGAAGGTAGACATGAGAGATGTTGTGTGTCTGAGTCGGGTGTCTCAGGAACTGTTGACTCATTATTTACATCTCGGAAGGAGATTTTGTTAGTCTCAAAGTCTATCTTAGTTTTCCAAATCCTTAATGAATGTAATCCTATTATACCTTGTTGATCAAGACTCCATTCATCAGCTATGTGGAAAGGTGTGAAACCTACTTTGGAATCGTTCACTTCTATGCTCAGATCAACCATGTCGTGAAGTGAAATGGTGCTCCCTTCTATTAGGAGTCCTTCCATATTGGAAAATTGAATTTGGGGTGGGTCATTTAATGCTTCGTACAGAGCTCTTGGGATGATGTTCAGGTTTGTTCCTGTATCGACCATCATGTCAACTTTAAGTTGATCTACACTCACTTCTAGGGTGAGGTAGTTGTGTTGTGTATGAGCTATTCCTATGGTGGTTTGGTGCGTGAGGCTGGTACACGTTCCCCCAATCGGTGGTGTTGGGTTGAGTGTGGTGTGTGGGAGGGAGCTGGATGACGGACAGATTGAAACATGAGATCGGAATGAAAACAGGACTTTACGTTAAAAAAAAAAAAAAAAAAAAAAAAAAAAAAAAAAAAAAAAAAAGGGGAATAAAAAATAAAAAAAAAAAAAAAAAAAAAAAAAACGGGGAATTACACCTTAGATCAAGATATAACGAAATGGCAAAGCTGGTTAAAAGGAATACACATTCAGCGAAACGTAATTATGAAATCAAGGTTGCCAGTCAAGCAAAATCCAACCCAAAGGATTTCTTTCACCTCTATAGAACAAAATATAAAGAAAGAATAGGAACAATTAAAAACGATGAAAATGTCATGATAGAATCGGAAGAAAAAATGAGTGAGGAGTTTAACAATTATTTTCTATCGGTGTTTACTAATGAGAGGTTAGATAAAGTACCTGACTGCGATTCGATTTTCAGAGGGGATGAAGAAAGTAGTCTAACTAATATCAGCATTAGTAAAGAAGAAGTAGTCAAGCAGATTGACAGACTTAAAGCTACAAAATCTCCGGGTCCAGTTAACTGAAATATTCAATAAACCGGTAGACACTGGTTCTGTTCCAACTGCTTGGAGGCAGGCAAACGTTGTTCCTGTTTTTAAGAAGGGAGATAGATCGTCTATATGCAACTACAGGCCAATCAGTTTGACATTGGTTATAGTAAATAGACTCAGAGAACACATTGAAGGGCATAATTTAATTCGTGATTCACAGCATGGTTTCTCCAAAGGGTAAGTCATGTGTGACTAATCTTCTATCCTTTTACACTAAAGTATATAAGGCGTCAGACAACAATGAAAATTACGATGTTATTTACCTTGACTTTAGCAAAGCGTTCGACAAAGTGCCACACCAGAGACTACTAAATAAAATCAAAGCCCATGGCATAGGAGGAAAAGTGTTAGAATGGATTAGAGCTTGGATTAGTAACAGAAAACAGCGGGTCACCATAAATGGAATAAAAAATCTAGGTGGGGCAATGTTACTAGCGGGGTCCCCCAGGGCTCGGTTTTGGGTCCCTTGTTGTTCATTATGTATATAAACGACTTAGACGATGGGTTAAATAGTGATGTTAGTAAGTTTGCGGACGACACTAAAATAGGACGCCTAATTAGGTCAGGAGACGACGCCCAGATTCTGCAGGAAGATCTTAATAAACTGTTAACATGGTCGGTGAAATGGCAAATGAACTTCAATATCTCTAAGTGTAGCGTGTTAAACGTAGGGCTACACAACCCCGAAAATAGATACAACTTAGATAACACGTTTTTAGAAAAATCTGAGTGCGAGAGGGACTTGGGAGTTCTGGTGAGTCCGAACCTTAAAACCAGGAAGCAGTGCATTAGCGCCAGAAATAAAGCTAACAGCGCATTAGGCTTCATTGCCAGGACGGTAACGAATAGAAGTGCAGAGGTAATTATTAAACTCTATCTAGCGATAGTTAGACCCATCCTTGACTATGCGGTACAGTTTTGGTCTCCGTCCTACAGAATGGACATAAATTCACTAGAATCAGTACAGAGAAGAATGACCAAAATGATACAAGGACTCGGAAATTTGCCTTACGAAGAGAGGCTTAGGCACCTAAACTTACACTCTCTGGAAAGACGCAGAGTGCGGGGTGATCTAATAGAAGTGTTCAAGTGGATCAAAGGCTATAACAAGGGTGATGCAAACAAGGTCATCATAATAAAACAACAGGGCAGGACTCGCAGTAATGGGTATAAACTGGACAAATTTAGATTTAAGAAGGAAATAGGCAAGAATTGGTTTACTAATAGGGTGGTCAATGAATGGAATAAACTTAGTAACCATGTAGTAAGCGCTGAAACTATCAGTTGTTTTAAAAAACGATTAGACAACTTTATGGATGGGGATGACAGGTGGTGATGGATACGGAGCTGCCTAGTGTAGGCCTTATGGTCTTTTGCAGTCTCCTTTATTCTTATGTTCTTATGTATGTATGTACGATTCTACTCCCGTCGATTTCGTGAGGTGACGTCTGGCTTTACGTCGTAGCTCGATCGAACGGTTGAATCTCGATGATTGTTCCGTCCCGTTAAACTTTCAGATGCTGTCAAGTTTCCGACGGGTCTTGTCACGGTCGCCAGTTTCTGTTACGGTCGTGTGGTTGGGTTGCTCTCCTTCCCCAGTTCCCTGGTGGGGTCCTGGTATACTTAGATGTCCCGGAATAGACTTCTTATACACAACCGCCTTCCCACACGAAGTAGTTTCGACTTTTGTGCACAATAGGAAGGTATATTAGAGGGCTACGAGAGAAAGGTTCATTAGACCACTTCTTTATTTATTCACTTATATCTGAATGTCCGGAATATAT
>NC_134780.1:73116510-73131510 GCF_046742065.1 Oratosquilla oratoria
ATATGAGGAATTTTTTTCTACATATCAGCGGGCTGTTCATAACATTTAAAAACTCAAACTTTTCTTTAAAAATCATAGAACTGTTATCAAATAATAAATGGTACATCAAAATATGACTTAATTGGTAATTGTGTTACTTATAAAATATTGTACCCCAAAAGATACGTTTTTACATACATACATATACCAAGGCTTTTTCCCCCTTACCAGGGAGGTAGCCAAAAAAGGACAAGGCATAAAATCCTTCCCACCCATTCCATCCCCGAAAACACTCCACACCCCTCCACCCTCCCTCCCATCTTAGGACCTCCTAGATACGTTTTCACGGTGTAGTAAAAAAAATATACGCTAAAGTTTCAGCTTTCTTTTAGCGATAATAATAATAATAAAAAAGAATTTTCATATCTTACTGAATATGTTAGGGCATGGGGGCCTTATATACATTCAAGAATAAAAAAACTAGAACCAACATTTTGTCAAAGTTTGACAAGTATATCTTGCTATGAAAGTCTGCACACGCCCGAGAAAAATGTATACCCCGGTATGGCAACACTCCCATTCTACACGGCAGTGTAGAAAACGCTGCAGCCCTGCCTACTGCTCCACTCCAGTCGAGATTCAGTCTTCGTTTAATTAAGCAAATAGTGTTTCCTTCTGTCCTACCAAACCATGGATAATCCAAAGAAAACACCACAATTGAATCATGCGAAAGGTAGATAAATGATAAAAATACGTTTTCTTTTTATTTATCACTGATACAATGGCAATGCGCACAGCTAGGATATACATAAGCACCAACTGAATAAAATATAACCTACAAAACTTACTTTAATTTTGTGGTTTCAGATGAAATGCTAATAGAATTAGTCAAAGGTAAACCAGAGCTCTATGACCTAACTTCGCTGTACTACAGTCACACATCCTTCGTAACTGATGGTAAGACTTCTACTGGTGTCGAGGGAGGGGAGATGACGGGAACGAGAGCGGACCGATAAATACCTCAGAACCGAGAGTGGAGCGTGACCGGACCGATAGTGTGAATCAACCCTGAATACCTCAGAACCGGAGCGTAGCGAGACTGGAGCGCGACCGGACCGATAGTGTGAATCAACCCTAATACTCACCTCCAATTTGCTGCCATCTCTCCTCTTGTATATCTCATCATCTTACTTTTTACCCATATTTATATTTAACTTTCTTTTTTCGCACACTTTCTCAAACTCCGTCACTAACTTCCTAAATACCTCCTTTGATCCTGCCACTAGCGTAGTGTCGTCATCAAACAACAATTGGCTTATCTTTCAATTTTCTCCATTTTCTTTAACCATCTCCAATTCCTGGCCCATTACCCTTGCATTTATCTCTCGCACCATCCCATCCATGTATAAATTGAACACCATGGTGACATGTCACATACCTGGCGAGGTCCCACCTTTACCTCAAACCAATCACTCCATTTTTAATTCTAAGATAGGCTCTACTACTCTCGTAAAAGATCTTACCTGCTCTTGAAAGCTTTTTTTTTTTACTATTCCATATATCTGCAATACTATCCCATATATCTGCAATACAGTACCTTTCTGTCTATTCAGTCATAATCCTTTTCCAAATCCATAAAGGCCAACAAATAAAATTTACCTACACACCCCGTCTGGGGTATTGGCTGCATGTTATTGTGGCAAAGTAGCATGCAGTTGATACTTTAGTGTCTATATGGGGCACCCCTACGGACCAGAGTCACACATCATTTTGTCTGTGTTAGAGGAAAACTCTGTTCATAAAGAAATGATGAAACTTTTATACTACGACTGTCCCTCCGTTATGCTGTCCTCCAACCTCTTGTTACTGTCCTGTACCATTTCTCTGAATATTCATTTCCTTTTTTTTTATCTACCCTGTGGTAGGGGAAGAGAATGCTACCACCAAGTCTTTCCACTTCAGTCGTAAAAGGCGACAAAAAATGGGACGGGGGATGGGATTAGGAGTCCTACTACCTGTAGCCCCAAAAGGGAACATTCCTAAAAAAAATAAAGGCATAAGAGGGTCTGGAAGTTTTCCAAACAGTACCCTATAGCTTGGGTCTTTTAATGTGCGTAGAAGTGGTACAGAGGAGACTAAATGGGAAGAGGTAGGCAGTATGTTTGCAAGAAGAAAGATGGATGTACTGGCTTTGAGTGAAACTAAAATAAAAGGGAAGGGTGAGTGTGAGTTTGGGAGTGTAGCTGGGAGGTACTCAGGAGTGAAGAGGGGACGAGGGAGAGAAGGGGTGGCTATACTAGTAAGTGAAGAGATAAATAAGCGTGTAGTGGAGTAGAAGGAGGTTTCATCAAGGTTGATGTGGATTAAGGTGAAGCTAGGAAGGGAGATGTGCGTTTTTGTAAGTGCGTATGGGTCTGGTACTGAGAAGAGCGTAGAGGAAGGGGAGGCTTTTGGGTATATATAAATGAGTGCATAGAGGGATTAGGGAGAAATGTCAATGTAATTGTATTGGGAGACCTTAATGCTAGAGTAGGAAATGAACCAATATACAGAGTGATTGGGAAGTATGGAGTTCCAGATAAAAATCGTAGTGGAGAATTGATGGTGGAGATGTGTCTTGAAGGAGAGTTGATG
This sequence comes from Oratosquilla oratoria, assembly GCF_046742065.1. NCBI lineage: Eukaryota > Metazoa > Arthropoda > Malacostraca > Stomatopoda > Squillidae > Oratosquilla > Oratosquilla oratoria. The sequence continues at coordinate 73,119,124 of NC_134780.1, forward strand.
ATAGCAAATACAGTGTTTAGGAAGAAAGTCAAGCATAAGTACACATGGGAGAGGATGGCGGATGGAAGGGTGGCAGATAGAGCGTTAATGGACTGTATAGTGGTGACCAGGAGTATGGTAGGAAGAGTTAAGGATGTACATGTTCTAAGGGGAGAGTGGGGGAATATCAGATCATTTTCTGGTGGAAGGTAAATTGAGAGTGGAGAATAGGTGGAGAAAGAGGAAAAGGGCAGAAGTTAGGGAGGTACTTAGAGTGAACTGCTTAAATGAGAAAGAAAAGGAGAATGAGTATAAGAAGAAGCTGAGAGAGGAGTGGGAGTGAGTGAAGGATAGAGAAGAACTAGGAGTGGGATGTTTCAAGGAGGGAGTCACAAGGTGTACAAAGTTAGTGTGTGGAACAAGGAGGACGGGAGGAAATGGAAGAAAGGGTAGTGAGTGGTGAGATGATGAAGCAATGAAGGGTATAGAAGAGAAGAAACAGGCATTTATAGATTGGCTACAAATTAGGACGAGGGAATTGTATGAGAGGTACAAAGTAAAGAGAAGGGAAGTTAAGCATAAGATAAAGGAAGCAAAGAGGAGAGCAGAAGTGAAATGGGATAAGAGTATGACAGAAAATTTTGAAAGTAATAAAAAGATGTTTTGGAAAGAAATTAAGAGAGGAAGAGAAAGCAAATCAAGTAGAGAAGAAAAGGTAAAAGGTGAAGATGGAGAGATGATAATGGAAGAGAAGGCAGTGAAAGGAAGGTGGACAGAGTATTTTAGGGAGTTGCTAAATGTGAAGGAGAATAGGGAGGGAAAAGTAGTTGCAGTGGGAAGCGCTAAGAAAATAAGGGCGATGAGTGAGGAAAATGGAGGAGAAATAGGGAAAGATGAAGTGAAAGCAGCTGTTAAGATGATGAGAGCAGGTAATGCACCTGGGTTGGATGGATGCCATACAGAATGTCTAAAGAAAGGAGGTACAGTTATGGTGGACTGGCTGGTGAGGTTATATATTGTTTGTTTAAGAGAGGGTAGAGTGTCAGAGGACTGGAGGATTACAAAAGGATTACAAAGGCGGAGCATGCCGACAGGAGACCTTTTGGTCCATATCTAGGTCGGATGCGAAAAAATCATAATAATAAATTGATAAATAAAAACTGTAATAATGTAAATAACAAATAAAATACATAAATAAATGCATAGTTATAGTTAGATAATAAACAAACAGGTAAATAGTAAATAATGATAAATTAACATATAACTAATAATAAATGAAAATCAAACAGACAAATGATGACAAAACAATAACAAATTATATAAAATAGATTATAATCATTACAGCATCTTGCTGCCTGTATAGTTCCTTTTTACAAAGGAAAAGGGGACAAGAGTGAGTGTAGTAGTTTCAGAGGGATCAGCTTGTTGAGTGCAGTTGGGAAGGCTTATGGGAGGGTCTTGATTGAGAGGATTAGGAGAGGAACAGAGGGAGTAATTGTTGAGGAACAGTATAGTTTTAGGACAGGTAGGGGTTGTGTAGATCAGATTTTTGTGGTAAGACAGATATGTGAGAAAGCTATAGGAAAAGGTAAGGATGTTTTTTTGGGCTTTTATGGATCTGGAAAAGGCTTTCGACAGGGTAGACAGGAAGGCACTGTGGGAGGTACTGCAGATATATGGGATAGGAGGAAAGCTGTTAAAAGCAGTCAAGAGTTTTTACGAGAGTAATAGAGCTTGTGTTGGGATTAGAAATGGAGAGAGTGAGTGGTTTGAGGTAAAGGTGGGACTTCGTCAGAAATGTGTTATGTTGCCCTGGTTGTTCAATCTCTACAAGGATGGGGTAGTGCGAGAGGTAAATGCAAGGGTATTGGGTCAGGGATTGGAGATGGTTAAAGAAAATGTAGAAAAGCGGGAGATAAGCCAGTTGTTGTTTCCTGATGACACTGCGCTTGTAGCAGGATCAGAGGAGGGATTGAGAAAGCTAGTGACAGAGTTTGACAAGGTGTGTGAAAGAAGGAAGCTGAAGATAAATGTGGGCAGGCTGGAAGTGAGCATTAAGGGTGAGAGACTGGAGGAAGTGGATAGTTTTAGATACTTGAGTGCGAATGTAGTAGGAAAGGGAGGAGTGGGGGTGGAGGTAGAATGTAGATTGAGAGAAGCGAGTAAATGCCTTGGTGGATTTAAAAGTGTAATGAGAAATAGACATCTGGGAATGTATGCTAAGAGGAGGTTATATGAAGGAGTGATTGTGCCAACAGCATTGGACGGAGTAGAAACATGGAACATAAGAGAGGAAGAGAGAAGGAGTTTGATTGTGTTTGAGATGAAATGTCTGAGAAGTATGATAGGAGTTACTAGGCTAGATAGAGTGAGAAATGAGGAGGTGAGGGGGAGAACAGGGGTGGAAAAGGAGGTGGGAGATAGGGTTGATGAAAAAGTATTAAGATGGTTTGTACACATGGAAAGAATGAGCGAAGAAAGATTTGTAAAAGAGGTGTGGAAGGCAGAGGTGAAAGGAGTGAATATGAGGGAGCGTCCTAGGATGAGATGGATGGATGGGGTGAAAGGGGGATTACAAATGAGAGGAATGTCTGTTGAGGAAGGACGGGAGAGGACAGAAGGGTGAATGGAGAAGGGTTGTGTATGGATGTTGCTGTGATGCACGAGGGGGAGTGGGTGGGGGATGGGGGGTGAGGGAGTATGTATTAGAAAAAAAATTGACGCAGCCCGAAAGGATTACTCCCCGTCTTCTCCTTCTCTGCGTGAGGGGACGGAGAGGTGGGGGGGGGGGGTCGCCGAATATATGAAGCGGCCTTGCTGTGGATGTGCTGTGTCTTGCTACACCGCTTCTGACACAGGGTAGTAGACAGGATGCAGGGATGACTCGTCATCCAGGAGGTGCTAAGATAAAAGGGAGGGAGGAGGGTGGAGGGGAGTGAAATATGTAGGGGATGGAATGGGTGGGAGTGATTTCTATGCCTTTTTCTTTTTGGCTACCCCCCCTTGTAAGGGGTAAAAAACCTTTGGTATATGCATGTATATATATATATATATATGTATATATATATATAAATATATATATATATATGTATATATATATATATATATATATATACAGTATATATACATATTATGTATATATGTATATATATATATATATATATATATATATATATATATGTGTTTAAGTATGTATGTATTACAAAGGATTACAAAGGCAAAGCATGCCGACAGGAGACCTTTTGATCCATATCTAGGTCGGATGCAAAAAAAAAAAAAAAAAAAAAAAATCATATTAATAATAAATTAAAACTATAACAATGTAAATAACAATTAAAATACATAAATAAATGCATTGGTAAAGTTGAATAACAAACAAACAGGTAAATAGTAAATGATAATAAATTGACATATAACTAATAATAAATGAAAATCAGACAGACAAATTATAACAAAACAAAAACAAATAATATAACATAAATTATAATAATTACAGCATCTTACTTAGGTATTTATCTAAATGATTCTTAAAGCTTCGAACTGAACTACATTGCACTACCTGTGCAGGAAGTTTATTCCATTCATTAACTACACGGTTGGCAAAGTTGTTTCTACCTACTTCCAAATTGAATCTATTTCCGGACAGTTTGAGACCATTGTTTCTTGTCCGATTCTCATTCAATGTGAAAATTTGGTCACTTTTGATGTTGTCAATTCCCTTTAAAATCTTAAAGACCTGTATCAAGTCACCTCTGAGTCTACGCTTTTTTAGGGAAAACAGATTCATGTGCTTAAGTCGATTTTCGTATGATTTATTTTTGATATTTGGAATCAGTTTTGTGGCTCGCTGTTGTACTTTTTCCAGTCTGTCAATGTCTTTAATGAGATTCGGTGACCATACGGAAACAGCATATTCCAAATGTGGACGAACTAACGATTTATATAGTTTGTTAATGAGTGATGGACTTTTGAAATCAAAAGATCGCGCAATCAATCCCAGAATCTTATTTGCTTTCTCAGAGGCTGAAATACACTGTTTGGATGATTTGAGGTCGTTACTGATAATTACGCCGAGATCTTTTTCACTATCCACTTTTGTTAACGAATTTCCAAATAACTTGTAATCGTACTTGCTGTTATTTTTACCTATGTGCATTACCTTGCATTTACTTGTGTTAAATTTCATTAGCCACTTTTCAGACCATTGCTGTAATTGATCTAAATCTTCTTGAATATCTAATTGGTTTGAGTGATCATTTGCCACTCCGCACAGTTTTGTATCATCAGCAAATTTGGAAACAGTAGATTTTAGTCCATGGTCTATATCATTTATATATACTATGAATAGAAGTGGCCCAAGAACGGAACCCTGAGGAACTCCACTTGCAACACTTTTCCATCCAGAAGTTTTTCCATTTAAAACAACTCTCTGTTTTCGACCTTTCAACCAATTACTAGTCCAACCTAATAGGCTACCACTTATTCCATGCAAAGCTAATTTAGTAAGTAGTCTTTCGTGTGGGACGGTATCAAAAGCTTTTGCAAAGTCTAGATATATTAAATCTATATTGTTTCTTTTGTCATAATTCGAGACAACTGTGCTGTAGAATTCGAGTAAGTTAGTCACGCAAGAACGTTTCCGTCTGAAACCATGTTGGCTATCATTTATCAAACGGTTACTTTCTAAATGATATTCGATAGCATCTCTGATGATAGTTTCCATTATTTTTCCTACGATCGAAGTCAAACTAATAGGCCTATAGTTATTTGGTTTCTTTTTGTCACCTTTTTTGAATATGGGAGTAACGTTAGCTAGCTTCCATTCTCTTGGGACATCTCCGGATATGATGGATTTCTTGAAAACAATTTCTAATGGAACAATAATTTCATTTTTCATTTCATTTAAGATTCTTGGATGCCAACCGTCAGGCCCTGGTGTTTTATTAACTTTGAGTTTGTCTATACACCTTTTAATTGTTTCTTTTGTTATATTTACCGTAGTGAGTAAGTTTACCCCAGACTTTTCACAGGTTTCAGTTTGGAATTCACTTTGAGGTGTTTCGTTTACGAATACCGAGCTAAAATAATTGTTTAAGAGATTACACATTCCTTCATTTGAATATTCAAGTTGACCGTCAGCAGATAATAGTGGACCAATGTGATTCCTAACAACCTTTTTATCTCTAATGTAACTATAGAATTCTTTGGGATTCTCTTTGGATTTCTCAGCGATGTTCATTTCGTATTGTCGTTTTCTTTTTCTTATTGTCTTTTTTAAATCTCTCTGTATTGATACATAACTTTCATAGTCATTAGATGCACCCGAGCACTTATATTTCTTATAAGCCTGTCTCTTTTTAGCAATACTTTTTTCAGTTTCTTTGTCGAGCCACTTTGGGCGAGCCTGATTTGGGGGACGTCTGTCCTTAAAAGGAATGTAAGTTTGAATCATCTTAGTGAGCGTATTTTGAAATATTTCCCACATCTGATCTACAGGCCTTTCGTTTAATTTTTCCTCCCAATCTGTAAGCTGAAGCTCCTGACGTAGTTCTATGAACTGAGCTTTACTGAAATCGGGTATTTTAGAAGCACAAGTATCTATTCTAAAACATATGTTAATTTGTACATATGTTAATTTGTATATATATAATGCAGAAACCATAGGGAAATTAAAGTTCGGAATACTAAACGTTTTCGTCTATTACGGCAACTTCGAAGTACAAGAAAGAGAAATAGAGCACAGAATTTACACAGGCATAAGAAAAGTGGGCGGGCCAAATGTCTAGTGGGGTTTTTGTTCAATAACACTGACTGGGACAATGCTAAAAAAAACCTGTTGTTTGTAATTCTGTTTTAAAAAGAAACATCATGGAATCCAGTTTTATAAAAAGCAATTTCAATAATGACATCAGTTTGAGTTTAGGTTTATTCAAACTAGATAATTTTGTCATTAATAGGATAATAAAACTGTATCATGACTCTTAACCCATTCAACTCCGATGACAAGATGTCTTGTCATTTGGTCAAATAAAACAAAAAATCATAAAACACCAAAATGTTTGATGAAACACCAGAAAAATATGACGTCAGTCCACGCTTCGCTGCGAGCGAAGCGAGGATTGACGTCATATTTTCGGCCACATGACTTTTCGGCCACATGGTTGTCTGTTTTTTGTTATTACTGTTTTATTGTTTTATTATTACTATTATTATCTTCATGTGTATATTTATGTGTGTATATATCTTTCTGAAGGTTTTATGTGGCTGTTACCTCCCCCAGTTTTCTTATTTCTGTATAAATATTGTGTTCTATTTCTGTTTCTTGTACTCCGAAGATGTAATAGACGAAAACATTTAGTATTCTGAACTTTAATTTTCTGTGGTTTCTGCATGATCGTTTAGTCACGTGTTTTTGTGACTATTTTTGCAATATATATATATATATGTATATATATATATATATATATATATATATATATACATACATACAAACATATGTACACGTATATATATATATATATATATATATACAAACAAAATGTACATATACATATATATATATATATATATATATATATGTAAGCGGAATAGGAAACACAGGAGTCTTAGTCTTGAGTTTATTCCTGACTAGTTTCGCAGGTATGCTTTTTCAAAGGACTAAGACTCCTGTGATTCCTATTCCGCTTACATCAACCTGTCAGAATGTCTCAACATATATATATATATATATATATACTGTATATATATATATATTTATATATATACATATATATATATATATATATATATATATATATATACAAACATATGCACATACATATATAGTCATATATATATATACATATATATGTATATATATATATATATGTATACATATATAAATAATGAATATATATATATATATGTATATTTATACATATTCATATGTGTATACATACATACACACACACACACACACATATATATATATATATATATATATGTGTGTGTGTGTTTATATATATATATATATATGATATATACACACACACACACACATATATATATATATATATATATACACACCAGTCTATTTTTTTGTTTATATATATATATATATATATATATATATATATATATATATGCATACATACATACATACACCAAAGGATTTTTCTCCCTTACAAGGGAAGTAGTAAAAAAACAAAGGCATATACACCACTCCCACCCATTCCATACCCTACGTATGTATAATACGTAGGGTATGGAATGGGTGGGAGTGGTGTATATGCCTTTGTTTTTTGACTACTTCCCTTGTAAGGGAGAAAAATCCTCTCTACTCTGTACTCTCCTCTCTACTCTCCTCCCTCCCTTGGCACCTCCTGGATGACGGGTCATCCATGCATCTTGCCCTCTGTCCTGGGTCAGATGCGGTGCTGCAAGACACAGCACATCCACAGCAAGGCCGCTTCATTAAGTCTGCGACCCACCCTCTCCGTCCCTCATGCAGAAAAGGAGAAGATGGGGAGAAATCCCTTCGGGCTGTATCAATTTATCTCTCATACATACTCCCTCACCCCCCATCCCCCAACCACTCCCCCTCATGCATCACAGCATCATCCATACACAACTATTCTCTATTCACCCCTGTCTTCTGACCTCTCCTGTCCTTCCTCAACAGACATTCCCCTCTTTCCCAATGCTTCTTTTACCCCATCCATCCATCTCATCCTTGGTCGCTCCCTCATGTTCACTCCTTCCACCTCTGCCTTCCACACTTATTTTACTAGTCTTTCTGCACTCATCTTTCCATGTGTCTAAATCAACCCAATGCTCTTTCATCAACACTATCTCCCAACTCCTTTTCCAGCCTGTTCTTCTCCTCACCTCCTCATTTATCAATCTATCTAGCCTAGTAATCCCTATTATACTTCTTACGGACCTCATCTCAAACACAATTAAACTCCTCCTCTCTTCCTCTCTTTTGTTCCATGTTTCTGGCCCATAAAGAGCTGTCAGCACAATCACTCCTTCACACAGTCTCCTCTTAGCATCCATTCCCAAATGTTTATTTCTCATTACACTTTTTAATCCCCCAAGGCATTTACTCGCTTCTCTTAATCTACATTCTACCTCCACCTCCACTCCTCCCTTTCCAGCCACATTCGCACCGAAGTATATAAAGCTATCCAGTTCCTCCAGTTTTTCTATCTTAATACTCACTTCCAGTCTGCTCCCACTCTCTCTCGTTGTACATCTCATCACCACATTTATTTTCAACTTCCTTCTTTCGCACACCTTCCCAAACTATTGTCACTAACTTCTTCTATCCTTCCTCTGTTCCTGCTACAAGCGCAGTGTCGTCAGCAAATAACAGCTGGTTTATCTCCCACTTTTCTCCATTTTGTTTAACCATCTCCAATCTCTGACCCACCACCCTTGCATTTACCTCTCGCACCACCTCATCCATGTATAAGTTGAACAGCTAGGGTGATATAACACATCCCTGACGAAGTCCCACATTTACCTCAAACCACTCACTTTCTCCATTTCTAATCCTAACACAAGCTCTATTACTTTCGTAAAAACTCTTGACTGCTCTTACCAGTTTTCCTCCTATCCCATATATCTGCAATACAGTGCCTTCCTGTCTACCCAGTCATAAGTCTTTTCCAGATCCATAAATGCTCAAAAAACATCCTTACCTTTTCCTATAGCTTTCTCACATATCTGTCTCACCACAAAAAAAAAAAAAAAAAAAGATCCACGCAACCTCTACCTGTCCTAAAACCAAACTGTTCCTCTCCAATTACTCCCTCTGTTCCTCTCCTGATCTACTCAATGAAGACCCTTCCCAACAACACTTAACAATCTAATCTCTCTGAAACTACTACACTCACACTTGTCCCCCTTTCCCTTGTAAAGTGGGACTTTGCAGGCACTCCTCCAGTCCTCCGGCACTCTACCCTCTGTCGCGTATCACGTTCCCCAATTCCCATATATATATTTTTTTCTTTATTTTCTCCTCTCCCGTTATATCCCAACGTTCATGGTTTTCTTTTTGTAGTGATATTCGAAAGTCGTCGGCCAGCACTCAGTCTCAGTCACCACCACCAGCTCCCCCTTCAGCCACCTGTCAGCTGTGTAGTTTGACACACAGTAAGTCAAACAGGGTCAGGGGCGTTCTTTTGTTAAGGCCTTGCGCTCAGGTCAAGTAGCCGTGGCCGTTAGTCATTATTGCCAAGTTGTATTATCTTATTATTTTATTGTGGTTATATTTCTTTCTTTGTATCTTACAATGTTTAATTTATAATGTAACCAGATTTCTTGCAACTGGTATTTTTTTGAATCTCAGATACCATTTGTCAAGACGTACGCTGCGTCGTACGGATATATTTGTAATTTTATTTAAATGATTTTCGTATGGCAACAGTTATCAACCACCGGCCGACTGGCTGAACATGTGCTTCGCGTAATGTCGAGTTGCCGTTTAATTATCATTGTCCTTTTTACTTTCTTGTGATTAGTATTAAGGTTTTTATTTTGTTACGTGCATACTATTCTTGTGTGTGTAATTTTAAGTTTTGTAAGTGGGTTAGGCTTGTTAGCTACCAGTTAAAGTGGGATAGGAAAGCACTTCCTATTGACATTTCGGCCTCTGGCTCCAGTGACCATCAGGTCAATTGGTGAGCCTATATAGAGAGGGTCAACCCGTTTCTCGAGGCTTTTTTCCATCTTCTTTTCCCCGAAGAGGAAGCTGCCGCCTGCAAAAGGTAGGAAAAAAACACGTCAAAGTACTAATTTAAAATTGGTTTAGCAGTAAAAGCACGGGCGTCAATTCTGGCACGAAGGTCGCCACTGTCATGTAAACGACAGTGCCTTATAAAAAAAAAAAAAAAAAAAAAAAAAAATTATCTACAGACAGGTCGTGACAGATGTACACCAGGGTCGTTACATGACACCTCTATTAAACAAACATTAAATAACCTCACCAGCCAGTCCACCATCATTGTACCTCCTTTTTTCAGACATTCTGTATGACATCCATTCAATCCAATTGCCTTACTTGCTCTCATTGTCTTAACAACTACCTTCACTTCATCTTTCATTATTTTTCCTCCATTTTCCTCGGTCGTCACGGTCATTTTCTTAGCGTTTCCCATTACAACTACCTTTCCCTCCCTATCCTCCTTCACATTTAGTAACTCTCTAAAATACTCTGCCCACTTTCCTTTCACTACCTTCTCTTCCATTATCATCTTTCCATCTTCACCTTTTACCTTTTCTTCTCTATTTTATTTGATTTCTCTTCCTCTCTTAATTTCTTTCCATTTTTTATTACTTTCAAATCTGCTTTCGTCTTTGCCTTCTTTATCTTATGCTTTACTTCTCTTCTCTTTACTTTGTACCTCATATATGATTCCTTCGTACTAATTTGTAACCAATCTATGAAAGCTTGCTTTTTCTCCTCTACAACCTTCTTTGCATCCTCATCCCACCACTCACTACCCTTCCTTCTATTTACCGTCCTCCTTGTTGCACACACCACCTTTGCACACCTTATGACTCCCTCTTTGAACCATCCCCATTCCTCCTCCACTATTAGTTTTACTCTATCTTTCACTCCATCCCACTTCTGTCTTTCCTCGACACTCTTCTCACTACTAGGCCCATATGCACTTACAAAAACCCACATCTCCCTTCTCAGTTTCACCCTTATGCACATTAACCTTGAATAAACCTCCTTCCATTCCACTATACGCTCACCTATCTCTTTACTTACTAGTATGGCCACCCTTTCTCTCCCTCGTCCTCTCTTCACTCCTGATAACCTCCCAACTACATTCCCAAATTCACTCTCGCCCCTCCCTTTCAACTTAGCTTCATTCAGTGCCAACAAATCCATCTTTCTTCTCACAAATATACTGTCTATCTCTTCCCTTTTACTCTCATCCGTACCACATCCACGCACATTAAATGTCCCAAAAATTAGGGTACTGGTTGGAAAACTCCTAGACCCGTCCCGTTTGTTGTCGCCTCATTCGACTCAAGTGGAGACTTGGTGGCAACACCCTTTTCCACCACCACAGGGTAGGCGAAGAAAGGAAATTAGTATTCAGAGAAATGGTACAGGATAGTAACAAAGGGTGGGGGGACAGCATAACGGAAGGACAGTCGCAATATAATAAAAGCGTCATAATTTCTCTAAGAACAGAGATTTCCTCTGTCACAGACAAAATGATGTGTGGCTCTCATTCGTAGGGGCGTCCCATATAGACCCTAAAGTATCAGCTGGATGCTACTTTGCCACAATATATATATATATATATATATATATATATATATATATATATATATATATATATATGTGTGTGTATATACACACACACACACACACACACACACACACACACACACACACACACACACACACACACACACACACACACACACACACACACACACATATATATATATATATATATATATATATATATATATATTGACTGAGACATTCTGACAGGTTGACGTAAGCGGAGTAGGAAACACAGGAGTCTTAGTCTTGAGTTTATCCCTGACTAGTTTCGCAGATATGCTTTTTCAAAGGAATAGTGTACAAACAGGCTGTGGACATTTTATACATGTGGTGGACCTCACTACCTCCCCGTGTTACCATAGTTGGTGACAAGTGTGAACATTACATATTCATTGTGGCAAATATAATAATAATGATAAAGTTTAACAAGTGGTAAATATAATAACACTAATAACACATACATACATAGGTAGCTAACGTTACTCCCATATTCAAAAAAGGTGACAAAAAGAAACCAAATAACTATAGGCCTATAAGTTTGACTTCAATCGTAGGAAAAATAATGGAAACTATCATCAGAAATGCTATCGAACATCATTTAGAAAGTAACCGTTTGATAAATGATAGCCAGCATGGTTTCAGACGGAAACGTTCTTGCGTGACTAACTTACTCGAATTCTACAGCACAGTTATCTCGAATTATGACAAAAGAAACAATATAGATTTAATATATCTAGACTTTGCAAAAGCTTTTGATACCGTCCCACACGAAAGACTACTTACTAAATTAGCTTTGCATGGAATAAATGGTAGCCTATTAGGCTGGACTAGTAATTGGTTGAATGGTCGAAAACAGAGAGTTGTTTTAAATGGACAAACTTCTGGATGGAAAAGTTTTGCAAGTGGAGTTCCTTAGGGTTCCGTTCTTGGGCCACTTCTATTCATAGTATATATAAATTATATAGACCATGGACTAAAATCTACTGTTTCCAAATTTGCTGATGATACAAAACTGTGCGGAGTGGCAAATGATCACTCAAACAAATTAGATATTCAAGAAGATTTAGATAAATTACAGCAATGGTCTGAAATGTGGCTAATGAAATTTAACA
>NC_134780.1:73149010-73156510 GCF_046742065.1 Oratosquilla oratoria
CATTTAAAAAATTCTAACGATTTTTTGACAAGACTAAAAGATTTAGATTTCACGGGGAAAAAGTTAGTAAGCTATGATGTCAAGGCGTTATATACAAATGTTTCCACTGACGGTGCGTTAGAAGCAGTAAAGAGAGTAATAAAAGATATGAACGATACTGACCTACCCATAAGAAAACAAGATTATATAGAATTGATAGATTTATACGTAAATTTTGGTGCGTTTACTTTTAATGGTGACGAATATGAGCAACATAGAGGTCTCGCTATGGGTAGTCCTTTAAGTGCAGTGATGGCCTCTCTATATATGGAGTTATTAGAAAAAGAAAACTTGATCAGAATCAATGGTAGGGGATCGCACTGGTTTAGATATGTAGACGACGTCCTCGCAATCATCCCCGAAAACACCAATGTAAATAATAAAGAGAGAATGCTTAACGCGGTCAACAGCGATATATAAACCCCTTTTTACAATACACCTAATCGCACCAGTGGGAATTTTAAGGACTAGATCGAATCCCCCTCACGCTTCTCGTCATCGTAACTATGTGAATAATTCGCTAGTGTACAGCGACATCAATCATACAATCTCCATGACCGTCGCGCAGAGGATTCGAACCACTGCCAATAGACTGGTGCGTTTAGGTGTATGGTAAAAAGGGGTTTATATGGGTGGCAGTTAGCAACCTCCCCAATCTCGGTAATCAGTTAGATTACGAGTTCGTACACTTTTAGATCGTCTGTGGTCGTGTGCTGTGGACTCTCTTGGGTCTATTGGCAGTGGTTCGAATCCTCTGCGTGACGGTCATGGAGATTGTATGATTGATGTCGCTGTCCACTAGCGAATTATTCACATAGTTACGATGACGAGAAGCGTGAGGGGGATTCGATCTAGTCCTTACCATTCCCACTGGTGCGATTAGGTGTATGGTAAAAAGGGGTTTATATGAGTGGCAGTTAGCAACCTCCCCAATCTCGGTGATCAGTTAGATTACGAGTTCGTACACTTTTAGATCGTCTGTGGTCGTGTGGTCAAAGGCGGGTGCTGTGGACTCTCTTGGGTCTATTGGCAGTGGTTCGAATCCTCTGCTCGACGGTCATGGAGATTGTATGATTGATGTCGCTGTCCACTAGCGAATTATTCACACACACACACACACACACACACACACACACACACACACACATATATATATATATATATATATATATATATATATATGTATATATGTGTGTGTGTGTGTGTGTGTGTGTGTGTGTGTGTGTGTGTGTGTGTGTGTGTGTGTGTGTGTGTGTCTGTGAGTGTGTCTGTGTGTGTGTGTCTATATATATATATATATGTATATATATATATATATATATATATATATACTGTATATATATATCAAGGATTACTATTACACAGGACGTGCGCACCCAGATCCCTGGGTCCGCTAGCGGAGGCCATTGCTTTCTTTGTAATCTACCATTTTATATTGGACAAATATATCAAAACTAGAACCCTAACATTGTATATAGGACAAATAGATCAACTATTGACTTATTCAACGCAGTATAAGTTAATATAAACTTTTATAGTGAAATAAGAAACTATTTTTAAGGCACTGTTATGCTTTGAAATGCCAATTTTAGCCGGACTTAACAGATATTATTGTATAAGGTTAGTGGACACCAGAGTTGGCGATTTTTTTTTTCTTTTTAAAAAAAAAAAAAAATATTTTTTATATAAATCAGATATATTTGATTTAAATAGATTTTTTTTATATAGATTTTAAATATTGTGGGATTGCTATCTGATATGTGATCTGATTGCTAAAGGACATTTTTAGCATATCAATAAGAAGCAGTGTTATATAGACTTGCCACAAGTATACAAGGAACGGTATAAGGCTACATGTAGTATATATCACTGTGCAGCTCACAACAATTTTCAACAAGATTCTTGTTGAAACTTATTCTAGGTAAGCAGCTTCTCACTGAGTCAGTTGCTGCTTTGGAATCAACCAGGAAGGATGTCTTCTGGACCTGGCAGAGTGGTTCCTTTAGGCAGAAAAAATTATCCTGTCTGGAATTATTTTAAAAAACTACCAACAACTTCTGGCAAAGGGTACCGAGCTAAATGCAAAGACTGCAGCCAGGGCATTGTGTCAAGATTAAAATCTCACAGATATAAATGTCAAGGTCAGCCACAGCATACAGAAGAAGAAATTGATGACCCACGTAAATAATTTTACTTACATTATGTGCATTTCTCCCTTTTCATACGCAACTATATAAATTTGGTGAACAATGGAGAGCATGTGCAATAAAAATGTGAAGACCTAAAGAGATGATACTTCAATTTCATTACTTCTTAATTTGGGTAATGACTATATCACTATAATATACTGTATCCACTCAACTTTAGGGCCTAGATGATTGTTATTCATTTCATTCAACATTGTGTAATATATTTCATAGGTTCCATTGGAATTCAGCCCACATGGGATTCAGCCCAAAGAGATTTAGCCTAACTAATTAGCCCAACTAGCCCAACTAACCCATTATTTTTAGTGAATTTAAAAGTGGACTGAATCCTGTGTGGGCTGAATTCCAAGCCCACCTATTTCATATCCTGTTAATTATTTCCAAATAATTTAGTGGCTTGTGTGAATATGATCATTATCTAAAAAAATAACTACTGTACTCAAAAGTAGCCTAAATCACACTGTATTCATTCATTTATTCATTTATAAATTATGCAATATGCTAAAGTTTTCTGTTTCCATTTCAGGATCTGTATCAACAGCTTCAATCCATTCATCATTGGCTCCACTTGAATTATCTGCAAACCTGATTCCACCATTAAAAAGGTCACTATGAGACTCCTCCACAGGCGCCACTTCTGCTAAATTATTTTCATCTAAAAGAAAGTCATCAACATCTCTGGACAGATTTATCATAAAAACTTCAGCCTCTCAAAAGGAAAATCTCGACAAAGTAGTTGCAAGAATTATATTTGCTACAAATTCACCATTTCGTCTTGTTCAGCATCCTCAGTTTCTCAAGATGGTTCAGAACCTGAGGCCAGGTTATATTCCTCCATCCAGAAAAGATATTGCTGATAAGTACTTGGATCTTGTGTATGAAAAGGAATATAAAAAGTGTGCAGATGACCTGAATAATGAAACTGTATGTCTTTCAATTGATGGGTGGTCTAACATCCATAATGAGCCCATAATATGTGTCACTCTAACAACATCCACTGGTCAGATTTATCTAGTTGACACAATAGACACATCAAGGAAACCTCACACTGCTGAATATCTTCTACAACTTGTACAAAATTCGATCAAGAAAGCTAAACAAGATTTTGGTTGTCACATTGGAAGTGTTGTGACAGACAATGCAGCAAATGTCACCAAGATGAGAAAACTCTTGGAGGAATCGAGTGAACCTGAGCATACCGTCCTCACATACAGCTTATACCGTACCTTGTATACTTGTGGCAAGTCTATATAACACTGCTCTTTATATTGATATGCTAAAAATGTCCTTTAGCAATCAGATCGCATATCAGATAGCAATCCTACAATATCTAAAATCTATAAAAATCTATATAAATCAAATAAATCTGTTTTAGATAAAATAATATATATTTTTTATATTTTTTAAAAGGAAAAAAAAAAAAAAAAAAATCGTCCACTAATCTCATACAATAATACCTGTTAAGTCCGGATAAAATTGGCATTTCAAAGCATAACAGTGCCTTAAAAATAGTTTATTTCACTATAAAAGTTTATATTAACTTATACTGCATTGAATAAGTCAATAGTTAATCTATTTGTCCTATATACAATGTTAGGTTTCTAGTTTTGATATATTTGTCCAATATAAAATGTTAGGGTATAAAGAAAGCAATGGCCTCCGCTATCAGACCCAGGGATCTGGGTGTACACGTCCTGTGTAATAGTAGTTCTTTATATATGTATATACAGTGTATATATATACATACATATATATATATATATATATATATATACATACACACATATATATATATACACATATATATATGTATATATATGTACATATATATACATATATATATACATATATATATATATGTACATATATATATATATATATATATATAGATATATATATATATATATATATATATATATATATATATCCTATCCGAGAGTTGACACCTTGACGTGGTGGATAGAATTGAGAATCTTAATGATTACAAAAGCTATGTCAATAGAGAGGAAACATCTGCAGGGTCACTCATATTGAACAGGTTTTGTAAGAAAGATCAGACAAAGATCAGCTCACATACACAGTCGCAGGACCCACTGCTAACTGGCACGTCCCTGATGTCAAACAGGGAAATTCCTCATAATGACGGCGTGGACCATTGGGCACCCTATAGACATAGGGATTCACCGAATATAATGAATAAGGCGACACCAGAGAAATATCTCACCAGAAGCCAGTTGGCAGGAAGGTGAGATTACTGCCAGAACCTCTTGATAGCAAACATGAACATGAATAGTACAACCAAAACAAAATTGGGCGTTCCTGTTGGATCATCGTCTCCTAAAGGTCCAACCGTATTGCCTCGTGTGCTTACGGGCAGTGTGCCACGGAATGTAAGCACTGTCCAAGCAGATCCAAGCCTTGGACATTAAACAACATGAAGAAAATGGAGATCTATACCTACAACGTAAGAACTCTCTTAGAAGACCACAGGTTGGAGAGTTTAATGGAAGAAGTAGACATCAAGTGGGACATCGTAGGACTGAGCGAAGTCCGAAGAACGGAAGAAAAGCTGATACAATTACAAGATGGTCACCACCTGTTCTACTATAGAGGTAAGGACAAAGAAAGATCTAGTGGAGTAGGATTCTTGATAAACCGAGAAGTTGCTGGTAACGTAGTCAAGTTCAGTAGTTTATCAGACAGGGTAGCTTGGATTGTGATTAGACTGTGTAAAAGGTACACTCTAAAAATAGTTCAGGTTTATGTACCAACTTCACAGAGTTTAGACGATAAAATTGAGCCATTCTATGATGATTAAAGTCGGGTAATGGATCAAGAAAAAGTAAGTACACGTTGGTAATAGGCGACTTTAATGCTAAGGTTGGGAAGAAGATGGGAGATGAGTCGTGCATTGGGAAGTTTGGAGTAAGTGAAAGAAATGACAGAGGCGAGATGTTAGTAAATTTTGCAGAGAACTATAAAGGAGGATAATGAACACTTTCTTCCAAAAGCGTTTAGGCCACAAATGGACCTGGAGAAGTCCAAATGGAACAACAAGGAACGAAGTAGACCTCATATTAGACGAGAGCAAAAGCGTTAGCAATGTTGCGGTGATAAATAAAGTCAACATAGGTAGTGACCATAGAATGGTAGGTTGCACAGCTAAATTCAATTCCAGAGCTGAGAGAAATAAGCTAGTTAAAAAATAAGCCTTGCAAAGATTAAGGATAATAATAAGAAATTTCAATTAGAAATTCAAAATAGATTCGAAGCTCTAAGAACTAACGAGGACACCGTGAAAGATATTAATTTGAATTTAGTGAATATCTTTAAGGAATCGGCAGAGAAAGTAGGAAGTACAAAAAATATTAGAGAAAACAAATACTCTAAAGCTACAAATGACCTAATTAAAAGAAGAAGAACCATGCAAATTAAAAGCAGGAGAGACGAAATAGAAAGAGTAGAACTAAACAAGCTTATCAACAAAAGGCAGATATTAGAGAAAAGAAAGAGAAACATAGATGAAATAGAGGAAACTATTCGGAAAGGTAAAAGTATTAAAGGGATCGAGCGCAGACATGCTTTAGGAAGACAGCAAATGATATGTTTGAAAGATAGAAATAGAGAAAATATTAATTGTAGAGACAGAATGGTAAAAAGAGTAAAAGAATTTTACCAAGAGTTTTATTCGTCGAAGACCGTAGTTGAGTCAGTAAATTCATCTGTAGACGTTAGTAGTGTACCAGAGATTACAAAGGAAGACGCAGAATTTCCTCTAAAAACACGAAACAAGGAAAATAACCTGGGGAAGACGGTTAATCGATAGATCTCTTGTAAGACACAGGGAAAGAAGTTCATATTAGGTTGGCTCAGTTGTACACCCAGTGCTTACGCCAAGAAAACGCTCCTGAATCGTGGTGCAATGCTATAGTGATTCTGCTTCATAAAAAAGGAGACCAGAAGGCTCTTAGTAACTCTCGACCAATTAGCTTGCTATCAAATGTATATAAAGTATTTTCCAAGATCATTACAAATAGACTAAATCAAGTTTTAGATGGAAACCAACCGAGAGAACAGGCAGGCTTTAGGAGCAGATATTCGATATTAGACCATTTGCAGGCGATGAACCAACTAATCAAGAAAACGACAGAATACAATATACCTCTCTATTTAGATTGTGTATATTACGAGAAAGCCTTTGACTCGGTAGAATAAACAGTAATACTAAACTCGTTACGCAAGCAGGGTACAAACGTAAGGGTTTCAGAAAAGATTTATACGAAAGGTATCGCTATAATTCGACTACATAAAGATACAGAAAAGATCAAAATCGAGAAAGGAGTACGGTAAGGCAATACCATTTCCCCCAAATTATTTACAGTTTGAGTTGGGAAGAGAAAGGTTTGAAGATTAATGGCGAATATTTGAACCACCTAAGATTTGCGGATGACATCATTCTTATTTCAGAAAGAGCAGAAGAATTGCAAGATATGCTGAGTGATCTGAACAAATAAAATCTCAAAGAAGGTTTGAAAATGAATAAGAGAAAAAACAAAGTAATGTTCAACACGAAGTTCAAAGTAAAGATATTATAATCGATGGTGAGAGTCTTGAAGAAGTTGAAGAGTATAATTATTTAGTCCAGATGGTGAAAGTGACGAAAGATCATGCTAATGAAATAAAAAGATGTATTACAATTGGTTGGGAAGTGTTTGGTAAATATAATATAATCCTGAGAGGCTCTCTACTTATATGTTTGAAACGTAAAGTTTACAATCAATGCATTCTGCCAGCAATAATCTACGGGTGTGAGACTTGGAAACTAACGAAGGTGATGGAAACAAAGCTAAGGACAGCACAGAGGAGAATGGAGAGGTCAATGATAGGAATAACGCTGAGAGACCGAAAGAGAGCAAGCTTGGTGAGAGACCTGACTAGAGTGAAAGATATTTTGGAGGCGGTAAAAGAGAGGTAGTGGAATTGGGCAGGTAAGTTGGTGCGAACGACTGATGAGCGATGGAGCAAGTGTGTTATTGAGTGGACGCCGCGAGATGGGAAGCGTGGAAGATGGACACCAGACAGAAGGTGGAGAGATAAGATTGAGAAGTTGCAGGAATGACGTGGCAGAGGTTGGCGCGGTCGTGTGAATCATGGAATGCTATGAAGGAGGCCTTTGTTAAGCAGTGGACTCAGGATGGCTGATTTGATTATATATATATATATATATATATATATATATATATATATATATATA
>NC_134780.1:73166510-73171510 GCF_046742065.1 Oratosquilla oratoria
ATTGCAAAGAAGTCTGCTGGGAAGAGATGATAGTAAACGGTGGAGACGACTCATGGGGAAATGTTCTACTCGAGATGATTATTGACCATACAATGACACAATGGATACAAGAGAACACTAGGTATAGAAATGAAGAAGAACAATCGAGACTAGACCCAATAATCACATCTGAACCTAAAATTGTGAAAAATATTGAATATAAGACACCAATAAGTAAAAGTGACCAAATATTGTTTGAACTGGAACTAAATGAGGAAAATACATGAAAAGAAATGAACAATATAGAAAAGGAAGAATGATGTATGATAAAACAAACTTTGATAAAATAAGAGAATTCTTTCAAAATGAAAACTGGGAAAGAATATACAAAGAAGAAACTACAGTGGAAGAGAAATGGAATATTTTGACAAAAAATTATAAAAAATGAGTGGAAAAGTATGTCCCAAGACAAAAGCAAGAAAAAGAATATGTAAGGTGCTGGTACAATAGAAGTTGTAGGGAGTTGAAAGACAAAAGAGATAAAGCGTGGACCAAATGGAAGAAACACAAAAGACTTGAAAAAATGGATAATATATACTTGTTATAGAAATGAGTATGTACAAGCGTGCAGAGAGGAAGAGAGAAAATGTGAAAAAGATGTCATAGAAATATATAAAGATCAACCAAAACTATTTTACAGATTTGTAAACAACAAACTGAAAAACAAACAAGATTTAGAGAAATTAAGACAAGGAGGAGTTGAATACACTAAGGAAATAGAAATGGAGGAAATTACAAGGGAGAACATACAACCTGAAGAGATCGAATGGAAAGAGAAAGTCCCCCCTATGAAAGAAATAGAAGTAACAAAGAATGAAATAATGAAACACTTGAGTAATCTTGATGTCAGAAAATCTCATGGACCAGATGAAATAGCAAACTGGATTTTGAAAGAATGCAGGAATGAACTGACAGACAAAATACATAGCATAATAAACAGTTCCTTGAAAGAAGGAAAAGTTCCAAAAGATTGGAAAAAAGCAAATATAGTACCTATATATAAAGGAGGTAATAAAGAAGACCCTACCAACTATAGACCAGTCTCTCTAACAAGTACAATAGCAAAAATTTGTGAAAGAATTGTCAAAAGTAAATGGGTAAAATATTTAGAAAAAAAAAACAACGTGCTAAATCCAAGGCAATTTGGATTCAGACAAGGACGATCAAGCGTCACCAATTTAATATGTTTCTATTCAAGGCTAATAGATATAATACAACAAAGAGATGGATGGGCTGATTGTGCATTTCTAGACCTAAAAAAAGCCTTTGACAAAGTACCACATAAGAAGTTGCTTAAGAAATTAGAAACTGAAGGAGGAATACAGGGCAAACTGCTTAAATGGATGGAAGACTTTTTGCAAGAAAGAAAAATGAGAGTAGTGATAGGAGACAAACACTCAAATTGGGATGAAGTAATAAGTGGTGTTCCACAAGGAACAGTTCTGGCCCCAATAATGTTTGCTATATACTGTATATTAATGATATGGATGAAGAAATTGAAAGTTATATGAGCTTCTTTGCAGATGATGCAAAAGTATTAGAAAAAAAAATGAACACGGAAGAAGATTGTGAGTCACTACAGAGTGATCTAAATAAAGTATGGGAATGGAGTAGGAAGTGGGAGATGGAGTTCAACACTAAAAAGTGTAGTATAATGGAATTTGGAAATGGCAAAAACAGAATAACAGGATCATATAAATTGGGAGAAGAAGGAATAAATAAAGTAGAAAATGAGAAGGACCTGGGAGTCATTGTTATGAATAATATGTCCCCTGAGAAACATATAAATAAGATTTTTGGAGAAACTTATAATTTAATAAGAACAATCAAAGTAGCATTTACATACCTGGATGAAGAAATGGTGAAGAAAATACTAATCACTCTGATAAGACCAAGATTGGAATATGCTGCAACGATGTGGTCATCAAGTACAAAAAAAAAGTATTAAAAAAACTTGATAGAATACAAAGAGCAATTACAAAATTGGCACCAACACTCTCAAAACTATCATATGAAGAGAGATTAGCAAATATTGAGCTAAAGACACTAGAGCAAAGAAGAGAGAGAGGAGATTTGATAGCTATTTACAGAATCATGAAAGGCATAGAAATTATTGATAGAGAGGACCTAATAAAATGGGATGAAAGAAATACAAGAGAACACGGAAAGAAAATCAAGAAAGACAGCTATAGAAGAGATCTGAAAAAGAACAGCTTTCCTCACAGAGTAATACAGTTGGAACAAGTTAGATGAGAAAGTGGTGTGAGCAAAAACAACACATGAATTTAAAAATAGTTTAGA
Organism: Oratosquilla oratoria; assembly: GCF_046742065.1. Taxonomy (NCBI): domain Eukaryota; kingdom Metazoa; phylum Arthropoda; class Malacostraca; order Stomatopoda; family Squillidae; genus Oratosquilla; species Oratosquilla oratoria. Next base: position 73,168,851 of record NC_134780.1, read on the forward strand.
TAAAATGAGATATGAAGATGGGACACTACGAGCATAGCTACCCTTCCCGTAAAATACATATTTACATATACCAAGGGTTCCTCCCCCTTACAAGGGAGGTAGCCAAAAAGGAAAAATCATAAAATCATTCCCACCCATTCCATCCCTGAATACACTCCACACCCCTCCACCCTCCCTCTCAACTTATCACCTCCTGAATGACGGGTCATCCCTGCACCTTGTCCACTCCCCTGGGTCAGAAGCAGTGTCGCAAGACACAGCACATCCACAGCAAGGCCGCTTCATTAAATCGGCGACCCCCCCTCTCCGTCCTCCCATGCATAAAGGAGAAGACGGGGAGAAATCCCTTCGGGCTGCGTCAGAATTTGCTCACACATACTACCTCACCCCCCATTCCACCTCATGCATCACAACATCATCCATATACAACCATTCTCCATTCACCCCTGTCTTCTGTCCTCTCCCGTCCTTCCTCAACAGACATTCCCCTCTTACCCAAAGCCCCCTTCACCCCATCCATCCACCTCATTCTAGGACGTCCCCTCATGTTCACTCCCTCCACATCTGCCTTCCATACCTCTTTTACTAGTCTTTCTTCACCCATTCTTTCCATGTGTCCAAAACATCTTCATACTCTTTCATCAACCCTATCTCCCAACCCCCTTTCCACCCCTATTCTCCTCCTCACCTTCTCATTTCTCACTCTGTCCAGCCTAGTAACACCCATCATACTTCTCAGACACCTCATCTCAAACATATTCAAACTCCTTCTCTCATCCTCTCTTATGTTTCATGTTTCTGCCCCATACAGTGCTGTTGGCACAATCACTCCTTCATATAGTCTCCTCTTAGCATCCATTCCCAAATGTCTATTCCTCATTACACTTTTTAATCCACCAAGGCATTTACTCGCTTCTCTCAATCTACATTCTACTTCCACCTTCACTCCACCTTTTCCTGCCACATTTGCACCCAAGTATCTAAAACTATCCACTTCCTCCAGTCGCTCTCCCTTAATGCTCACTTCCAGACTACTGCCACTTTCACCCCTTGTACATCTCATCACCTTACTTTTACCCACATTTATCTTCAGCTTTCTTCTATCACATACTCTCCCAAACTCTGTCACCAACTTCCTCAATCCCTCCTCCGATCCTGCCACAAGCGCAGTGTCGTCCGCAAACAACAGCTGGCTCACCTCCCACTTTTCTCCATTTTCTTTAACCATCTCCAATCCCTGACCCACTACCCTTGCATTTACCTCTCGCACTATCCCATCCATGTATAAGTTGAACAGCCAGGGCGACATAACGCATCCTTGACGAAGTCCCACCTTTACCTCGAACCACTCACTCTCTCCATTTCCAATCCTGACACAAGCTCTACTACTCTCATAAAAACTCTTGACAGCTCCTAGAAGCTTTCCTCCTATCCCGTATATCCGCAAAACCTCCCACAGTGTCTTTCTGTCTACCCTACCGTAAGCCTTTTCCAGGTCCATAAAGGCCCAAAAAACATCCTTCCCCTTTCCTATAGCTTTCTCACATATCTGTCTTACCACAAAGTTCTGATCTGCGCAACCTCTCCCCGTCCTAAATCTATATTGTTCCTCAGCAATTACTCCATCTGCTCCTCTCCTAATCCTCTCAATCAAGATCCTCCCATAAGCCTTGCTTAACAAGATAATCCCTCTGAAACTACTACATTCACACTTGTCCCCTTTTCCCTTGTAAAGTGGAACTATACAGGCACTCCTCCAGTCCTCCGGTACTCTACCCTCTCTCCAGCAAACATTAAATAACCTCACCAGCCAGTCCACCATCACTGTACCTCATTTTTTAGACATTCTGCATGGCATCCATCCAGACCAGATGCCTTACCTCCTTTCATCATCTTAACAACTGCCTTCACTTCATCCTTCCTTATTTCTCCTCCATTTTCCTCACTCATCAGGGTCATTTTTTTTAGCATTTCCCACTGCAGCTATCTTTCTCCCCCCCCCTCTATCCTCCTTCACATTTAGCAACTCCCTAAAATATTCTGCCCATCTTCCCCTAACTGCCTTCTCTTCCATTATCATCTCTCCATCTGCACCTTTTACCTTTTCTTCTCTACTTGATTCGCCTCCTCTTCCTCTCTTAATTTCTTTCCAAATCATCTTTTTATTACTTTCAAAATTTTCTGACATACTCTTACCCCACTTCACATCTGCTCTCCTCTTTGCCTCCTTTACCTTTTGCTTCACTTCTCTTTTCTTTTCTTTGTACCTCTCATATGACTCCCTCGTCCTATTTTGTAACCAATCTGTGAAAGCTCGCTTCTTCTCTTCTACAACCTTCTTTGTTTCCTCATCCCATCATTCACTACCATTTCTTCTATTTCCTCCTTTCCTTCTTGTTCCACACACCATCTTTGCACACTTTGTGACTCCCTCCTTGAACCATCCTAATTCCTCCTCCACAACTAGCTTGACTCTATCCTTCACTCCCTCCCACTCCTCCTTCAGCTTCTTCTTATACTCCTTCTCCTTTTCCTTTTCATTTAAAGAGTTCACTCTAAGCACCTCCCTACCTTTTGTCCCTTTCCTCTTTCTCCATCTATCCTCCACTCTCAACTTACCTTCCACCAGAAAATGATATGATATTCCCCCACCCTCTCCC
>NC_134780.1:73176510-73184010 GCF_046742065.1 Oratosquilla oratoria
GTTTTGGTTGATCTTTACATTTTTCTATGACATCTTTTTCATATTTTCTCTCTTCCTCTCTGCACGCTTGTACATATTCATTTCTATAACAAGTATATATTTTCCATTTTTCAAGTCTTTTGTATTTCTTCTATTTGGTCCAAGCTTTTTCTCTTTTGTCTTTTAACACTCTACAACTTTTGTTGTACCAGCACTTTACATATTCTTTTTCTTGTTTTTGTCTTGGGACATACATTTCCACTCCTTTTTTTTATAATTTTTTTTCAAAATATTCCACTTCTCTTCTACTGTTGTATCTTCTTTGTGTATTCTTTCCCACTTTTCATTTTGAAAGAATTCTCTTATTTTATGAAAATTTGTTTTTTCATACATCAATCTTCCTTTTATATATTGTTAATTTCTTTTCATGTATTTTTTCTCATCTAGTTCTAGTTCAATCAATATGTGGTCACTTTTACTTATTGGTGCCTGGTATTCTATCTTTTCCACTATTTCAGGTTCTGATGTGATTATTAGGTCTAGTCTCGATTGTTCTTCTTCATTTCTATACCTAGTGTTCGCTTGGATCCATTGTGTCATTGTGTGGTCAATAATCATCTCAAGTAGAACATTTCCCCATGAGTCGTCTCCACCGTTTACGGTCATCTGTTCCCAGCAGATTTCTTTGCAATTAAAGTCGACCATCATAACTATTCTTCCTCCATCTTCCATTATCTTGTTTAGTGTTATTCTTGTGTCTTCTAACACACTTTTACGTTCACTCTCTTCCCACGAGGCTGTTTTTGGGGGAACGTAGTTTATTACAAACTTTCTGCTCTTCTTATCTCTATCTTCTACTTCTATCATAATCATCTCTACTCTATTCTTTCCATATGTGACACTCTTCACATTTATATCCTTCTTAGTCAGGAACATAACTCCACCCCTTTGTTTTATCTCTCTGTTTCTAATCCAATAATTATATATATTGTGTCCTATGCTGTTGGGTGGTAGTGGACCTTTTAATTTTGTCTCAACAATTCCCATTATGTCCTGTTCTTTTTCCTTCAGATACTCGTTCAGTTCATTCAGTCCTGTTATTAATCCATCTATATTTGTGTAGGACACTCTTAACTTTCTGTTATTTCCATTGTATTCTCTGTTTCTTTTTTGTTTCTCTCTGTTATGGTCCATTTCCTTACTTTCATATTCACTACTCTCCAGTAGAATTCTTGTTTTTCTGACTCCGTTCTGGTCTCGTTTTTTTCTTTAGCTTCTTTCCTTTTCATTTTTTCTTTAGTTTCTTTCCTTTTCGTTTTTTCTTCCTCTCTTTCCTCTTTATTCATTTCTCTTTTTATCCATACCTTTTTATATTGTTCACTTGCTGCTAGCTTCCCTGTTTTTGCTAAGATATTCTCTGTTGTTGTTTGTGATCTGAATTTAATCTTAATTGGTCTGGTCTTATCTGTACTATAATTTCCAAGTCTAAACTTCTCTTCAATTTGTTTCATTATTTCAGGTTCATCTTCCTGAACTAATTCTAGTAATCTGCTTACTTTTTCATTTTCCTCATTGATTCTTGTGGTTCTATCTGGGTTGTGTTTCTCTTCCATTCCTAATATAATTATACATTTCTTTTTATCTGCTAAGTTTCTTACAATATTCTCCTTCTGTCTCATCACTTTGATAACTGAGTCTTCAGTTTGTTCTTTCATTTGCTGTTTAATTATATCAGTAAATGTAACTTTACTGTTTTCCTGTATTTTTCCCCACCCCTGTGCTTTTTTTGGTATGGCCTCTTTATTGTCTTTATTGTTCCTTTTTAATTCTTCATTCCCCTTTTTTAATTCTTTTAACTGTTTTTTTAGTTCTTCTATTTCATTAGTTAAGTCTTTGTTCGCCTTCTCTAGTTCTTCCAATCTTTCAACCCTTTGCACAATTTTTGACATTCTACCGAACCTAATCTCCCAATGTTCGGTCATTTGTTCAAGTTTTTCCTCTAGTCTTGCCAGTCGGGGAAGGTTGGTATCCGCCGACCCCCCTCATTAAATCCATGAAAATTATTACCCTCACCTTCTATTGTGCTGCTCTTATCTATGTTTCTAATCTTTACATTTTTATTAGTCCCTTCATCATCACTAAATTGATCTGGCCCGCGTTTGTTTACATGGCGTCTGCCTGCCTGGACCAAGTCCTCTCCTTCCTCATTTCCTTCCATTTCCCTCAGCTATTCTTTTTCAGATCTCTTCTATAGCTGTCTTTCTTGATTTTCTTTCCGTGTTCTCTTGTATTTCTTTCATCCCATTTCATTAGATCCTCTCTATCAATAATTTCTATGCCTTTCATGATTCTGTAAATAGTTATCAAATCTCTTCTTTGCTCTAGTGTCTGCAGCTCAAGTTTTGCTAGTCTCTCTTCATATGATAGTTTTGAGAGTGTTCGTGCCAATTTTGTAATTGCTCTTTGTATTCTTTCAAGTTTTGTTATACATTTTTTTTGTACTTGGTGACCACATCGTTGCTGCATATTCCATTGTGCGTGCGTGCGTGTGTGTGTGTGTGTGTGTGTGTGTGTGTGTGTAATAAAACCACTTGGAAAATAAAATGAAAGGTGACCGAATGTTTTCGTTTATTTAAGTGTTTATTTAAGTGTTTTCATTACACATTTTGTGAATCACGTGTTTTTGTGATTTATTCGCATATATATATATATATATATATATATATATATATATATATATATATATATATATATATATATATATATATATATATATATACATATATGTTGAGGTGTGAAGACAAAATGAGTGGTTTGTAAGTGTTGGGACCAACTTTGTCGTTGCTCTTTATATTCAGAAAACTACTAAATAGTGAGAACTTACTTAACTGGGACAAAAGAAACACAAACTGAAGAAAAACAGTTTTCCTCATAGAGTTTTGGACACTTGGAACAAACTATGCGCAAAAACCATTCATGAGTTTAAAAACACACTAGACACTGCAAGATACAAAGGCGTGACAAAACTACCATAGATCCCCTACCCGAAAAATACAACTAGCTAAAAACATCTACATAAATACACACACACACAATATATATATATATATATATATATATGTATATATACATATATATATACATATATATATATATATACATACTACATATATATATATACATATATATATATATATATATATATATATATATATATATATATATATATATATAGGTTGACATTCAAAAATCCGGCAACCTCGGGACCTGAGGACTGCCGGATTTTTTAAAATGCCGGATTTTTGAAGTTTATAATTTTGTATGGTGTACCCCGTATATATTTAAAGAAAATTACCACCTGTACAGTCATTTAATGGGAAAAATAAACACTAAGTGAAAAGCAAATGAAATCTTATTATTCACGAACTAAATAAAATACAGTAAAGATAGTTATACAGAATTTTAATTCAATTTTAATAAAACATATAAAAATGATCCTCCGAAGAATTTTAATTAAACTAAATAAAATACTCCGTACTGTACTTCTTAGGAAAGAAGCTAAATAGCAGATGGGCTTTTTACACATAATGTCGTAAGTTTCACAAATGGTTCACACAGACACATTGTTACCAAGTTTTTTTATATTTCCACTTTCTCTGCGATCGATAACGCATGGTGTTTGCGTTTTATGCCACATTTCTTCTTTGTTGATTCCATATTGGGGCTATACAACAACAAATAAATGCTATAATGAGGAGAATAATGAGAAAAATGAGCAGGATTACTTGTTAGCAGGTGGAAACATGAACCAACAGCTGATTCTGGCGTAAGCGGCAGCTCCAGAAAACAGTGGCGCACCAACGCGGGAAATATGAAAATCAAAATGCGCTCCCGAAATCTGTCCCGGATTTCTGAAGGTTCCGGATTTATAGTTGCCGGATTTTTGAATGTCAACCTGTATATACTGTATATATATATATATATATATGTGTGTGTGTGTGTGTGTGTGTGTGTGTGTGTGTGTGTGTGTGTGTGTGTGTGTGTGTGTGTGTGTGTGTGTGTGTGTGTGTGTGTGTGTGTGTGTGTGTGTTTTGTGTGTATGTATACGTTCGTTTTATTTTGTGCGTGTTTATGTGGGTATGGGTGGGGGTGGGTGGTTGGGTGCATGGGTATATATGGATTTTATACAATTATATATATATGTATGTGTACATATATAGCTATAGAGGTATGAAGATACGTAGACTGACAGACTTGAGCAGACGTGAGCATGACGTGCAGACTCCTTGCGTGAAGGTCATATTACTTCCGTTAAGATAAACTCTTTTGGGTGGGTCTTACACTCGTCTGAATCAACTCACTCATCACTCACTAGACAGTGGAACTACAAACAACTTTTCCATTCCTAAGCAACCGTCACTTTCTCAACATATTACCCCGTGCTCTCGCTCAGAATATCCGCCTCTGTTCAGAAATGGAACTTTATCAAGGATAGGTTGTGTTTATCTGATCTGCGTCATGGTGATTGACCATGTGACTATTGGAAACAAATTCGGGGCTAAGATGAGAAAGAGAGAGAGAAAAAAAAAATACGAGGATGAATTATTCCTGTAACACCCAGCCAGAAATATACAAATTTATATACACACATAAGCACACAAGCGTATAGACAAATAGTAGTCATTGCATTCGAAACCGCGTCCATGTAGTGAGAAACGAGATTAGAACCAGCGCGCCACAGTGGAATGTATACTTTTACTTTATACTCAAGTGGTTTCTATAGATGGCGTAGAAGAAAGCAACAAATAAGGTTTGTGGTCACTATATAGATAGAGATCACATATTCCTTCAAACTACATTCATTTCACCTCTCTCATCATAAACGACCTCTACGCGATTAATGTTATTGTCACATTGTATTGACTGGATGCTATTGCCCTTGCCTCCCCTAAATGGTTCCATCATTTCTATTCCTGCAATGTTATAGCATTGTTCAGTGTGGATTATTGCGCAATACCATTGATCTAGTAGGCGCCGCTTGAGTCATACAAGGCAGACATGTTCCATTTTTACTTATACTTTTCGAAAAGGTATAAATCTTTGTTTCCGGATTTTTTTTTTCGAATTTTCACACGATCTGTTCCTAAATTTTCTTCAGTCAAACCTGAGTACATGGCGTCCCTAACAATCCACCCTCTATCCTCACAATATATATTTTTCATCATTTCAATATAGACATTTATAGAATGATTGCTAATCACCAGGAAGATCAAGCACATAACAATTCACCCAACCGTGAGGATATTCAGTGCGTCCCCCAAGGAAATAAATGAATCATATGTAATACATGCCATGCAGTGAGCAGTTCACGTCTCCTCTAGGGGATCTCAGGTCTGTCATATTTTTGTTCAAACTACAACGTGTCAACGATGATGGAATTTACGCCATAGTCAGGGAATTTTAGTTATATTGGCCTCATCCAGAGTCACTTTATTGTGATATTATAAAGATGTGCGGAAATAGGGCCAACAATCTTGAAATATACCAACAAATATTGAAATACACTCATCGCAATAATATTCTGATTTAACGAGTACTAAGGGCATTGGCCTATACAGTCAGCGGTTCAACATCAGCATAATCTTTTGTCAGAAGAACCGTGAAAACATATGTGATAAAGATTAATGAAGCAGTAAAATTTACCACACCTGGTACAAATATCAGCGGGAAATATTTATGACATTGCGCAACAGTCAAAAATATCTTTTATTTTCTGTTACATCTTGTCTTTACATTTTTGTCTGCAAATGTAATTCGTATCATATCAGTCACAGATGTGTTCTTGTTTCTGTTATATTCCTTTAGGATGAGCACAAATATGGCTTCCTTATCTGATGGTGATTCCTGGATTGTCTCTTAGCTGTTTTCCTGCTTTAGTATGTCTTACTTCTTCGTAACATCGGTTTATATATATATATATATATATATATATATATATATATATATATATATATATATATAGAGAGAGAGAGAGAGAGAGAGAGAGAGAGAGAGAGAGACAGTATTCACACACACACACACACATTGGTAAAGCACTGGCCTCACAAGCCAGAGAACCGTGGTTCGATTCCCCGGCCGGGCGGAGATAAGTTGGGTTTGTCTCCTTTCACGTGTAACCCCTGTTCACCTAGCAGTGAGTAGGTACGGGACGTTAGTCAAGGAGTTGTGACCTTGCTGTCCCGGTGTGTGGTGTGTGAGTGGTCTCAGACCTACCCAGAGATCGGCAAATAATGAGCTCTGAGCTCACTGCCGTAGGGTGGTGTCTGGCTGTCTCGACAGAGACTGCAGCAGATCCGAGGTGAATACACACACACACACACACACACACACACATATATATATATATATATATTCATTTATTTATTTACACAGAAAAAACACCAAGAAATATAATAAAATGATGGCCGAGCGCTTTCGTCTATCTAGACATCTTCAGGGTAGACGAAAGCGCTCGGTCATAGTTTTATTATTTTCCTTGGTGTTTTTTCCGCATATTTAGAATCACGAGTTCATGTGATTTCTCATGCATATATATATATATATATATATATATATATATATATATATATATATATATATATATATATATATATATATATATATCAGCCATCCTGGGACCACTGCTGAACAAAGGCTTCTTTTATAGCATTCCATGATTCAAACGACTGTCCCAACATCTGCCACGTCACTCCTGCAAACTTCTCTATCTTGTCTCTCCACATTCTATCTGATCTTCCTCCTGTACGCTTACCATACCATGGAATCCACTCAGTAGCATATCTTGCAAGTCTTCTGCTCTTTCTAATATAAGAATAATTTCATCTGCAAATCTTAGGTGGTTAAAATATTCGCCATTATTGTTCAAACCTTTCCCTTCTCAACTCATGTTTATGAAAATCTCTTCCAAGCAAGTTGTAAATAATTTGGATGTAATTGTATTGCCTTTCCTTGATCTTTATTTTTTCTCTGTATTTATGTAGTCGAATTACAGTAATACCTTTCACTGTGGGAGGTATTGCAGATGTATGGGTTAGGAGGAAAGCTTTTAAGAGCAGTCATGAGTTTTTATGAGAGTAGTAGAGTTTGTGTTAGGATTAGAAATAGAGAAAGTGAGTGGTTTGAGGTAAAGGTGGGACTTCGTCAGGGATGTGTTATGTCGACCTGGCTGTTCAATTTATATATGGATGGAGTGGTGCCAGAGGTAAATGCAAGGGTAATGGGTCAGTGATTGGAGATGGTTAAAGAAAATTGGAGAAAAGTGGGAGATAAGCCAGTTGTTTTTTTTTGCTGACGACACTGCGCTTGTAGCAGGATCAGAGGAGGGATTGAGGAAGTTAGTGACAGAGCTTGGGAGGGTGTGTGAAAGAAGGAAGTTGTAGATAAATGTGGATAAAAGTAAGGTGATGAGATGTACAAGGGGAAAAAATGGCAGCAGACTGGAAGTGAGTATTAAGGGAGAGA
>NC_134780.1:73189010-73211510 GCF_046742065.1 Oratosquilla oratoria
AACAGCTGACCAAAAACCCACTTAAAAGCACAGTGACTGATTTCAACAAACAAGCGCGGAAGATAGTTGGAAATGAGTTTTTCAATAATAATATTCTAGTGATCAACCCTCAGTTACCTAACTTTTACGGTCTCCCTAAAATTCACAAAGAGGAAACCCCACTTAGACCAATAATTTCCAACAGGAATTCGTGCACAAACAGATTGTCAAAATGGCTCACACGTTTACTTTCGCCGTTTGTGGGTACTTTTTCCAATTCACATATCAAGCATTCGGAGGATTTCATCAATAAAATCAAGCACCACAATATACCTGCTAATAGTAAATTACTAAGCCTCGACATAGTCTCTCTCTTCACTAACGTCAATACAGATGAAGTATTAAGTTTCTTGGAAACCAAACTACATCCATACCATGAAGAATTTCCCTTGCCTATTCCTAAATTCTTAAAATTAATCAAACTATGTATCACTACTAATGTTTTTTCCTTCAAAGATAATTTTTTCAGGCAAAAGTTTGGATGTAGTATGGGCTCTAATCTCTCCCCAGTACTATCTAATCTTTATATGGAATATTTCGAAACCGTGTTACTACCGGACATAAAACCACCCGACATGATCTGGTTTAGATACGTTGATGATATTCTTACGTTTTGGGACGATAGTTGGGGACCATTTAATGACTTTCACTTCAAACTTAATAATTTGTCACCTGGTATAAAATTTAAAGTTGAATGGGAAGAGGGCAACAGCATTCCCTTTCTGGATATGCTAGTGATCAAAAGATCGGACATTTGGATTTCATAGTATATAGAAAGCCCACGCATACTGGTAGCTATTTACAATTTTTTAGTTACCATCCAGAAAGGGTTAAACTAAGTGTTGCTTCGGGCCTCTATTTAAGAGCATTAAGAAGTTGTAGCGTTCAATTTTTAAATAAAGAATTAGAAACAATAAACTTACAACTGAGCAAATTAGGTTATCCAAATTGGTTGTTGACAAAAGCTCTTAGCAAGGTAAAAATCAGCCATTATAAGAACTCTTCCCAAACAAAGAACCAGCACAATTGGGACAATACTTGTATAAAGATCCCACACAACCATTTATTGGACGAAGCTTCTAAAATGTTACCACAAGATAAAATTGAATTGGTCTTCAACTATCCTAATAACATTTTTCATAAAGTAGTAAACATACATCATAAACCCAAATCAGATAATAACCTTGGAGTATATACACTACCTTGTAAAGATTGCAATGAGGTCCACAGTTCATCTGTTTCTTTTGCTTTGTTTCTCCGACAGTGGGTTATTTAAAACATTTTACTAAATGTGCTACTACATTTTCGTCTTGTGATATATATATATATGTATATATATATATATATATATATAAATATCTATAATATATAAGTACACCAAAATTCAAATCGTAGCTGAGTATATTATATAATATTTATCTGTTAAGATATGTTAGCATATCATTGATTTTCTTTTTGTAATATCTTAGTTCAATACTGATAGTTCCATTTGTATCATTGCACGCACGAGACAATAACAACGAGATCTGATAGAAGAAAATAATAGAATAAAGTTGTAGAAGAAATTTTGAATCCGACTGTTTATAAGCACCAGTCTCCAAGCGTCGCCCAAAAATGGTACTTGGAAACTCTGCATGCCCTCATTCAAGGGTGAGGTAAATACCACTTCTGGATGCCACTTGTGGAAGCTAGATAACGAAAGAACATAAAGAAAGAGGCGAAAGTTCTCTTCTTAGATAAAAGACTAAACAATGGATGTCGTCCCCATCTACATTATACTCTCCAGTTTTTCCTTTTCAGGGAATAAATTGATAACCAAAATAGATAACAAATGAATAGATAGATAAATGTATAAATAAATGAAAAGATAAACATAAGAATAAATTGATCAATTAGTAAATAAGTAAGCAAACGAAAACTTGAAAAATATAATAAATACATAAGAAATCAGTACAAAAAATTCAATAGATGAATGAATACACAAATACATGAATAAATGAATAGATGAATAAACAAATAGACAAATAACAGAAAAATAGATCAATCAACAAATAGATAAATAGATAAATATACAGACAAATGAATGAAATAAATGCATACAAATTAAGAAAATATGAAAATCAAAATAGAGGTATTTGAATGAATAAATAAAATAATATTTAATATATAGAAGATATATGATATGAATATATGTCTATGAATAGATATATAATATATGAAAATAAATAGATAAATTAATAGATAAATAATTAATAATCGTAAATGTAAACTAATACATAAATTGATAAATGAATGAACAAATAAATAGGTAGATAAATAAGTAGAAAAAAAACAATAATTATAATCAATCAATTAAAGATATATGATGATGTTGACTCATTGTGTATTGCAACTACACCAAAACTTTTCCCCTCAGTAGAAGGGCTGTTTACATCAGCTGTCTACAGTTAGAATAAAGGACATTCCTGTCTTTTAAGTGTTTGTTGAAATGTTTTATTCATGTAGAGACTGGGGCCTTTACACAAAACTTTTTTGTTAGCCTTAACAATATCTGCTAGCTAACAGAAAATCACTAAAAGTTATGCACCAATGCTACTAACAAATGTTAGCTAGTAAACAGTTGTTTGTCAAGTCCTGCTAAACAATACTTAAATTAGCAGCTTATGAACATGTAAATGGACGTATTATTAAAAATTGCACGCATAAAACAGTGTTATTAATGCAGTTGTTCAAAATTTATTAATAGAGTATCATGATAGCACATAAATATCGTATGCGTGTTTTTTTAGACATATTTTTGGACGAAGGCGCATCGCACCGTATGTTTGTACAGGAAAAAAATACAAATTATATTATTTTATAAACTGTATTTGTTTCAATTCATTTCATCTTTCACTGTTGACTATAAGTGGAACGAAAACTTGGTAGTAGAGAGAGAGCATTGCAACAGTAATCACACCTTCATGATACCTCACTCAGCCACTGGTCTACTGCAATATAAAATAATGTACAATAATTTAGTACAGTTTAGAAAATAAGACTGGCACCAATCACATTTATTTATGCACAGTACTGCATCTCTGAGCAAGGGTAATTAAGTACATTACTGTACTGTACTTAAACATTTATTAATTTAGTGAACATATATTGTAATGTATACAGTATACTGTATTGTACAGTATATTCAGAAGAATTGATAAGGATAAGTAGCAAATACCTGAAATAAAGATTGGCAATGTAATCTCGAAATGGATGTCCGTTACGGCCAGCCGGTCTACCAGGATTAGGAGGTATCTCTGCTTCACCTGGCTCTTCTTCATCTGCACCTACGTCCCCTTCAGCTGCATCGTCGAACAGTTCATCTTCCACGTTGATAGGCAGTGGAATGTTAAACTGCTTGCACATGTTGTGGAGGAGAGCACAGACATAGACGATTTTGCATGTCTTCTCTGGGAACAATCGTATTTCACCATGAAGTATATGGAACCGTCGCTTGAGCTGCCCAATCCCCCTCTCTACTACACAACGCGTCCTCTTGTGTGCTCTGCAATAATTGTTAACCATCATAAGGTGAGGTATTGCAGTATATACAGTAGCATCTATAAGCTGTATAGTGTTGAAGAGGAAATCTGTACTGAAGAGGAATTCTATATTGTATTGGTATTTTGGTTATCACATTAAGTAATGACTACTACCTAGACTGGAGAGGACAATACCCCCTTTAAAATAAACTGTACTATATAGCATAAGACACATGATTTTAACTTACGTGTTATAGTTTGTCTGAACGCCAGCCAGGGGGTTTAGATAAGGCGTCAGCAACCACTCCTTGCAAGGATAGCCACTGTCTCCTAGACGGTAGCATCCAGCTGGGACATAATTTTGTTCAAAAAGTGCCTTCAAGCCAGACTTGTCCAAAATCCTGGCATCTTGTACTGAGCCTGGCCACCTTGCTAAAACATCAAGTATCCTGTATTTGGCATCGAATACGACTTGCACGTTTATGCTGTGGTATCGTTTTCTATTTACATATAAATGTTCATCGACACTGGGAGCCACAATTCTAATGTGTGTGCCATCTATGGTACCCACAACACCGGGAAACCTATAGTCTTCCATCAACTCTGTTTATTTCACTTGCACTTCTTGGCGAGTCAATGGGAATTTTACAAATTGAGTTACTATATCTGGGTCTGACAGTGCATCAATTGTCTGAGTAATGACACGGCTGATTGTTGCTTGCGAGGTCCCAAAGTCGTCACTGCTGCATTTTACCTGTGGGCAAATATCTAGGGGTAATTGCCACCTTCGTCTCAGGACTCAGTGGTCGATTCCGTTCTGTTCGGGATTGAAGTTTGTCCCTCACTAAATCAGCCACTGTTATTATACCAGCACGGTTCATCCTGAAGCATTTGATGAGTTCGTCGTCATTGTACTCGTTAAATATGTCCCGTCGCTGTCGATATACTTGCTGTCGTCTTTGTAGTTGTTGTTGTTGCTCCGCCATCTTCTCTACTAACAGGAATTTGCTAAGAGCTTAATAGTCATCCACAGCACTTTTACCTTAACAGTACTTTTAAGGCCCTAACAAGTTTTCTGTATCCACTGTTAGTGCTTAACAGCTAAGTGTTAGCCTTAACAGGAATTTGTTACACTTAACAGCTATTTGTTAGTGCTAACAAGTTTTGTGTATACGGGCCCAGAGTTCTTTCTTTAACTGAATAAGTTTGCCTGACGGAAAAGCAAACAAACCTACAATTCAAGTAAGTTGTTCAACGCTCTGGTTAGGTCACTCCTCAGTTAAATGTAACTATGTAGATATATCCATGACTAAATCTTCAAGCAAATGATGCCCCGTGAATCAGGCGTCCTGAGGTTGTCACACTGACCTTTAAGGAAACTCAATGGTCAGCGCTCGTAATATGAGAAACGCGTTTCAAGGTGCAAGTGACCTTTAAATGGGTGAAATATCTAGTCTTAGTAACCTTGAAAGAAAACCAAATGTGGTGTGTTCAGGCATCTAGATGGTATAAGACTGATCCGTAAGTGGTTTATATGAGGAAACACATTTGATCCTGAAAACAATTAAGTATACAAAGTCTTGTTGTTACTGTCATTTTTGTTAGTTTCGTCGTTTTTATTGGTGTTGTTATTTCTTTTTATGTTGTTATCATCGCTGTTGTTATTTTGCTATCAATTACACACAGACACACACACACACACACACACACACACACACACACACACACACACACACACACACACACACACACACACACACACACACACACACACACACACGAGAGGACACGAAAAAAAAACCTGAAAAAAGATAGTTAAAGAAAAAATTGAAAAGGAACAGTTTCCCACACAGAGCGATTAATACATGGAACAAATTAGACAACAAAACAGTATGTGCAAATACTATACAAGATTTTAAGATAAAACTTGATGCGGAGAGATACAAAGACGGGTCGTCGCGAGCATAGCTCCCCTCCCGTATATTACAACTAGGTAAATACACACACACACACGAACACACACACACACACACACACACACACACACACACACACACACACACACACACACACACACACAAAACTTGGTGGCGCGGTTGGTAGAGTCCTCGACGGTCACTACGGCGGACCGGGTTCGAATCCCGCCCAGGGCTGAAATAATTTCAGTACTGCTGCGCTTCGAATCGTTACTCCAACTCTCGTGGGCGGGGAGTTGGGGGTGTGTGTGTGTGCGTGTAAGGTCACAGCATTACCCATAGATCGGTCATACGAGCTCTGAGCTCTCTTCCGGGAGGGAAATAGCTGTCGATCACGAGTCCAACACGTGATTCAAAAGATCAAGGAAGTAAATAACACACACACACACACACACACACACACACACACACACACACACACACACACACACACACACACACACACACACACACACACACACACACACACACTCGGTGGCGCAGTTGGTAGAACGCTGAGCTGCCACGAAAGTGGCCCACAGCTCCTGGTTCGAATCCTGCCCAGGGCCGAAATTATTTCGGTACTGCTGTGCTCCGGGTCGTTACTCTGACTCTCGTGGTCGGGGAGTTGGGTGTGTGTGTGTGTGAAGGGTCATAGCATTACCCATAGATCGGACCTACGAGCTCTGAGCTCTCTTCCGGGAGGGAAATAGCTGTCGATCACGAGTCCAACACGTGATCCAAAGACCAAGTGAATACACACACACACACACACATACATATAGTGGAAACTAAATTAAAGTGTACTCCACCACCCAACATTGTGGGACAAGGTTTATACAACTGCTGGACAAAGAACAGAAAGGATAAACAGGGTGGCGGAGTATTAATTTTGACCAATAAAGATTTAAATGTAACAAAAATTACTGAAGGAAAAAATAATGTAGGATGAATTATGATACAAATTGAAAGCAAACATATGAAGAGAAGAAAATTTGTAGTGGTGTATGTGCCCCCCAAAACACAGTCCTGGACAGAAAATTATAATTCCAAAATATTAGAAGATACAAAATATGAATTAACTAATATACTGAAGGACAGAGGAAATACAGTAATTATGGGTGACTTTAATTCAAAAGAAATATGTTGGAAGGAAATGACAGTGAAGGGTGGAGAGGAACTCTGGGGCAACGTCCTGCTCGAAGTGACCATTGAATACACAATGACTCAGTGGATAAGGGAAAATACCAGATACAGAGGTAGTGAAGAACCATCAAGGCTGGATTTAATACTTACGACAGAGCCTGAAATTGTCGATAAAATTGATTACAAAACTCTGATAGGAAAGAGTGACCAAGTACTAATAGAATTTGAGTTGAAAGAGCAAATGGATCAAAGCAGAAATGATAAACATAGAATAGGAAGACTAATGTACAACAAAACAAATTTTGAGAAACTCAAAAAATTCTTTCGCAACGCGAACTGGGAAAAATTCCTAAATGAAGAAACAGGGATGGAAGAAAAAGGGAACGTACTAAAATAAATTTACAATGAGGGGGTCAATGAATACGTACCACAACAAAAAATGGAAAGAACATACATAAAAAGCTGGTGCAACAAAAGGTGTAGTGAGGCTAAGGATAAAAGAGACAAAGCTTAGAAGAAATGGAAAAAAGACAAGAAAACAAGCAAATGGCAAATATACATCAAACTAAGAAATGAGTATGTAAAAATACGCAGAGATGAAAAGAGAAACTATAAAAAAAAAAAAAAATAGAAAAATGCAAGGAAGAACCCAAACTATTTTACAGGCATGCAAATGGCAAACTGAAGAACAAACAAGAAATAGAAAAGCTGCGCCAAGGTAAACATGAATATACAGAAGAACTGGAAATGGCTGAAATTATGAACAATAATTTCAAATCAGTATTTACAATAGAAAACTCACCTAGCTGTGAGGAAATAGAGAGAGATCCCCCTCAATGAAAGAAAAATTGTAACACAAAAGGAAATCAGCGACCAAATCAAAACCCTTGACGTCAGAAAATCACATGGTCCAGACGGAATTGCAAATTGGATACTGAAAGAATGTATGGAAGAATTAACAGACAAAATATACAATATAATTAAATTCTCACTTAAAGAAGGAAAAGTGCCACAGGACTGGAAGAAGGTAAACATTGTACCAAGTTATAAGGGAGGAAACAAGGAAGACCTATCAAATTACAGACCGGTCTCCCTGACAAGCACAGTAGCAAAAATTTGCGAAAAGGTCGTCAAAAATAGATGGGTTAAACATTTGGAAGAAAAAACTATACTGAATCCAAATCAATTTGGATTCAGACAAGGAAGATCATGTACAACAAACTTGACCTGCTTCTACTCAAGATTAATAGACATAATACAAGAGAGAGATGGTTAGCAGACTGTGCTTTTCTGGACCTACAAAAGGCATTTGATAAGGTACCACACAAAAAACTAATAAGGAAGAGAGAATCAATAGGTGGCATCAGAGGAAAATTATTGGAATGGATGAAAGACTTCCTGACTGGGAGGAAAATGAGAGTAGTAATTAGAGACAAATTCTCAAATTGGAAAGAAATGATAAATGATGTTCCGCAGGGATCAGTACTGGCCCCGATCATGTTTGCTATATACATAAATGACATGGACGAAGGATTAGAGTATTATATGAATTTCTTTGCAGACGACGCAAAAATACTAAAGAAAATAAAAACGGAGGGGGATTGCAACTCTTTACAACAAGACTTGGACAAGATCTGAAAATGGACTCAAAAGTGGAAAAAGTAAAAACAGAATATCGAGAGATTATAAAATTGGCGAAGAGGTCAAAAAAGTAAACTCGGAAAAAGAACTTGGAGTGATGATCAGCAAAGACATGATAAGCATATTAATAAAATAGTCGGAGAACCCTACTATTTATTGAGGTTAATTAAAGTGGCATTTGCCTATTTGGACGAGGAAATGATTAAAAAAAATAATAATAATAACTACACTAATAAGACCAAAACTCGAGTACGCAGCAACACTATGGACACCCAGTACCATAAAAAATATAAAGATGTTAGAAAGAATACAAAGAGCAACAACAAAACTGGCACCGACTCCTTCCAAAATGACATATGACTAAAGACTGTCCAAATTTGAATTACCAACTCTGGAAGAAAGAAGGGAAAGAGGAGACTAACTATCTAGAGAATTATGAAGGGAATGGAAATCTTAGATAAGAATGACTTATTGAAATGGGACAATGGAAAAACAAGAGGACACGAAAAGAAACTAAAAAAAGATAATCACAGAAGAGATCTGGAAAAAAAATAGCTTCCCACACAGAGTGATAGATACTTGGAACAAATTGGACAAAGAAACAGTGTGTGCAAACACTATTCAAGATTTTAAGAAAAAACTTGATGCTGAGAGATACAAAGACGGGTCATCACGAGCATAGCTCCCTTCCCGTATAATACAACTAGATAAATACAACTAGGCAAACACACACACACACACACACACACACACACACACACACACACACACACACACACACACACACACACACACACACACACACACACACACATACACACACACACACACGCGCGCACAGTTGGTAGAGCGCTGAACTGGGAAGCAGAAGTGCTCCCAGTAGCCAGTTCGAATCCTGCCCAGGGCCGAAATTATTTCGGTATCGCTGTGCCTCGGGTCGTACTCTGACTCTCGTGGGCGGGGAGTTGGGGGTGTGTGTGTGTACAAGGTCATAGCATTACCCATAGATCGGACCTACGAGCTCTGAGCTCTCTTCCAGGAGGGAAATAGCTGTCGATCACGAGTCCAACACGTAATCCAAAGACCAAGTGAATACACACACGCACACACACACACACACACACACACACACACACACACACACACACACACACACACACACACACACACACACACACACACACACACACACACTGTAACGGGATGGGTGTAACGGTATCGTTACATGATCTCCATCGAGCGTTACTTGTAGACACAAGATGTAACGGGGTCGTTACATCATCTCAGAAAGGGGTTACTTGCACACACATTTTAAGTTTTGTTCTTTATTCTTCACACTTTAAGAGACTTAGTTACACTCTGTTACACAGTCTTAACACTAGGGCACGTCACCAGAACCGACTCGTCTTCTCTCTGGTGCATCTACTTTTTGTTCAACGGAAGTGCTGAATGGACAAGTTCTTGAGTTGCCTTTAATCGTGATCTTAACATTTATCTTTAGTTTGTCTGTTGTCCCACATGGGTGGGGCAACTGCATTAATTACGTATTGATGTCTACTACCATACATGTTAATTATATATCCAGGGGAGGACCGTCAGTATACGTAATATCGTATGTCAGTACTGGGTGGCTACTTGATTGATCGCGTGTGTTCGTGTGTGTGTGTGTGTCGTTTGGTGGTTGACAGTGCTGTTCACACGAGCACGTAATGTTGACTCGGCAAGTTTGAGAGGAGTGTTTAGGTCAGCGTTTGATGCTTGACTGTCTGCGGACAGTGAGTGAGGAAGTGGGTTATATGACTGGGCGATACTACTCGTCATGTATATGAGGCGTATACATATCGCTCTCCCCCTGGGGTTAGGTGGCTCCCGGCACCTAGGTTACATGGTTTACAAAAGTATTCATATGGGTAATACATCGAGAAAAGGTTCAGAGACACAAAATCCTGGGTGATTATATGTGGAGATGGGGGGGTTGTTGCTGAAGTGAATCTGAGGTCCCAAGGGGGATCATGAACTGTAAATAAGGGTAGCGATGTTGTGTCTCAGAAGAGTAACGTTGTGTCTCACCAGATTACATGTTATATTAAATATCATATGAAAGGTTTCACTATATATTTGATAACACTGTTGAAATCACTTTCTAAATGTTATGGCGTTCATGTGTTTTATCACTATCACTGTAGGGAGTGTCATTTTCTAAACACTGTTCTATGGTCAGTTTGGTGTGTCACATCGCACTTGTTTTATTTCATAGTATGTATATAGTTTCTCGTAAGAATTATTATGTTATTTAAGATATTGGGTGAGACACAAGAATAAACTTAATCTAGGTTTACAGTAAATCGGGAATGAGGGTTGAAAGGTTTTGGAAGTTTTTACTTCGTGCAACAGAATTTGGTCAATATTACCAGTATAAAGAGAATGATTAAGAGTGAAAGGGCTGTGGAGGTATATGGCAGTACCTTGTAGTGTAGGTCAAGTGAGTCCATGTCAAGAGTAGTCGATTTATTCAGTAGGTGTACCATGTCTATTTTACTTGGAAGGATGGTAGCGGGGACCTTAGGTATGGGTGGGTAGGGGTAGATTTTCGAAAGGGAGAATCTCTTGATCGAGTCCATAGGTATGTTGCTAAGAATAATTTTTTTGAATGATAGTTGATGTTTAAGGTGGGTAATTAATGATGTATTTCATTTTGGAGGATAAAGGTTATGTCTCAGTGAATGAGGATATGTTTATCTGACTCTCGCTAAGGTTATATTGGTCGGAAGGGAGTGGAGAAGTTTCATTAGATATGCGGAAGGGAGTTCTTATTGGAAATGGGCCATTTTAACCTCCACTGATAGATACATGACGTCCTGCATCTTCAGGGGCGAGAGCTAGAGTGCATGTTTAGTTGCGTCGACGCAGAGTCATGGGATGAGACTTGAGTTTGGGTGAGTTATGTGTGGTCGTGGTAGGTGGGTTGTTGATGGGAAGTGGGATTGGGTCGAGGTTGAGTTTGACCTTTCTCAGCTTCTCTCCATGTATGGTCACGGTTGTGTGATCGGAAGGATCCGTTAGTAGAAAAACATTGTTAGGGAGTGAGCTTGTGACTGTGAAGGGGCCTAAGAACTTGGGTCTGAGTTTGTTAGTCCTGGTTGAGTCTTTGACCATGACAGTGTCACCAAGCGCTATGTCAAGTGGGATTGAGCGTTTGTGTTGTTTTGTCTTTGTCTTTTCCTGGGCTTCTTTCAAGTTTGCTCTAACTTGTTTGTAAATGGTTTGCATACCTCTTTTGATGCAGTGTGTGAGGTTATCTAGGTTGTATAAGGGTGGAGGTGGTTGGTTGAATATTTGGTAGGGTAGGCGCATTGGTTGGCCGAAAATGATCTCATGTGGGGACATCTTTGTTGCGGAATTGACTGTGCTATTGATACTGGCTTGTACTTGTGGTAGCCAATCTTCCCAACTGTCCATGAGGTCGTTGACCAAGGGTCTGAGAACCTCTAGGACCTTGCGATTTGTTCGCTCAGTCAGACCATTTCCCTGTGGGTGGTATGCAGTGGCAAATGTTTGGTCAATGTTGTAGAGGTGTGCTATTTCGCGCATCACCTCGTTTTTAAATTCTGATCCATTGTCAGATAACATTGTGTGTGGTATGTTGTATCTACAAAAGATATTGTTAACTAGGGTTTTGGCTACAGTCTCTGCTGTTTTGTCTTGGAGTGGTATTAAGATTGCGTATTTAGAGAAATATTCTACTGTTGTAAGTACATAGTTGGAACCTTGATGGCTCGTTGGCATTTTCAGTAGGTCAATGCCAAGTGTTTCCCATGGCTCAGCAGGGAGTGGGATGTCTTTAATGTTGATTTGTTTCGGGTCAGGGCCTCTGAATTGGTTACAAGTTATACAAGAATCTATGTGTGTGGTTATATCTCTTTTCATGTTAGGCCAGTAATATGTGTGCCTAGCAGTGTTTAGTGTCTTATCTCTGCCTGAGTGGCCTCCCATTGCACTGTCGTGTAATATGTGTAGGACCTTGGGGACCAGGGCTCTGGGGATAACAGTAACCTCTCTGGTGTTAGTGGTTCTCCTTATGACTCCGTCGACCAGTTTGAGTTCCTCTATAGGGACAGGTGGTCGGGACTGTAAGGGGGTTTGTGAAAGGAGATGTTGTTTTATTGGAGACCATATAGGGTCTCTTTCAGTTTCCTCTGTGAGTTCTTCCATAGGTATGCATGTGGTTTGGGTTATGGGGGTGATGTAGGTTTATCTGCTCAGGCAATCTGCCACTACGTTAGCTTTCCCAGCTAAGTATACGATCTTGGGATCGTAATCAAGGAGAGTTGCTTTCCATCTAGCAACTCTCCCATGTAAGTCTTTGGAGTTAAAAAGATAGACTAGGGGTTGGTGGTCTGTTAGTATGGTAATCTTGTAGCCTAAAATGAGGTATTTAAAGTGTTTTAGTGCCCATATGATTGCAAGTCCTTCTTTGTGTGTAGTTGAGTAGTTACTTTCAGCTTTATTGAGGACTCTACTTGCGTAGGCTATGGGGTACTCTTTGCCATTGTCATCTTTCTGTTGTAGGACTGCGCCTATTCCTTTAGAGGAGGCGTCTGTGTAAAGAAAGAATTCTTTCTTCATGTCAGGGAAGGCTAGTACAGGGGCTGTGGTCAGAGAATGTTTCAGTGTGTCGAAACTTTGTTGTTCTGTTTCTGACCATTGAAATGGTTCGCCTTTCCTTGTGAATTTGGTTAGGGGGGAAGCTATGTGTGCAAAGTTGTGAATGAAATGTCTGTAGTATGAGGCTAACCCTATGAAACTTCGTGTTTCATTTGCGTTTCTGGGGGTTGGGAAATTGTTTATTGTATCTATTTTATCTGTGTTTGTGTGAATCCCCTTTGCATCCACTTTATGGCCTAGGAAGGTGAGTTCCTTCATGAGGAATCTACATTTCCTTAATTGAATCTTTAACCCCGTATATTTGAGACGTTTGATGACAATCTCTAAAGTGTTAAGGTGGTCTCTTTCTGTGGGACTATATATAATGAGGTCGTCTAAATAGACGAATAATGAGACTCCTATCATGTCACTGAATATGCGGGTCATCAACCGTTGTTGGGTTGAGGGGGCATTCTTGAGGCCAAAGGGCATACGTTCGAAATGAAAGTGTCCCTTATCAGTGGAGAATGCAGTTACGGGTTTAGATTCATCAGATAATTCCACTTGCCAGAAGGCAGACTTAAGGTCGATAGTGGAAAATACTGTATTCCCGTTGCCAATGCCTTGTAGTACATCTTGCATGGCGGGGAGGGGGTGTGGGTCAGATTGAGTGAGGTGGTTGATTTTCCTAAAGTCCACAACAGGGCGTAAGGTTCCGTCTTTCTTAGGGACCAAAAAGAGGGGACTGTTCCATGGGGAGTCTGAATGGGAAATTACGCCTTGGTGTATCATCTCTTGTACACTGCTATTGACTTGGGATTTCCTACTGTGAGGTATGCGGTAAGCGGGGGTGTATGAAGGGGGGGTGTTAGGGGGAATTTGGATGTGATGTTTGATTATATCACATTTGCCTAGTGGTTCACCTTCTAAGGCGACAGCTGATCTATTCCTCTGTAGGAGAGCTAATAGCTCGTTATGAATTTCTCCGTCAGCTGATGTTATGATTTGGTCTGGATTGATAGGGGTGAGGGGTTGTGTTGGTCTTACTGGGTTGATGTGTTGAGGGAGTGGTTCCTGGATAGGGGAATTATGGAGGTGGACTGTGCAAATGTTAGTATTCTTCCTGATTTTACGGTGTTGGTCTGAGAGGTTAGTTAACATGGCTAAGGCCGTTCTATTTTCCTGGATTATGTCCCAAGAGTGTTCAATTGAGATGTTGGTAAGTCTAGACGTTTCTGAGTCAATTATGGCGTCCTGATGTCCGATTGCTCCGGGTATGAATAGTGGGACAGTCATGGAATGTCTAGGGGGAATGATGACTGTGTTAGACATCAATGCCTTTGAGGTGACATAAGGGGGTGGTCGGAAGGAATAGCTGTTAGTTGGAATTGGAGTATTTGAGGAAGGGAGACATAAGAGAGGTTGTGTGTCTGAGTCGGGTGTCTCATTGACAGTTGGCTCATCATTCACATCTGAGAAGGAGATGTTATTTTTGTCTAGGTCTATAATAGTTTTCCATGTCCTCAATGATTTTAATCCTATTATACCTTGTTGATCGAGACTCCATTCGTCAGCTATGTGGAAAGGTGTGAAACCTACTTGGAAGTTGTTGACTTCTATGTTTAAGTCTATGTAGAGAAATGGTGCTCCCTTCTAGTAGGAGTCCTTCCATATTGGAAAATTGAATTTGGGGTGGGTCATTTAATGCTTCATAGAGAGCTCTTGGGATGATGTTCAGGTTTGTTCCTGTATCAACCATCATGTCAACTGTGAGTTGATCTAGGGTCACTTTTAGGGTGACGTAGTTGTGTTGTGTATGATATATTCCTATGGTGGTTTGGGGCGTGAGGCTGGTACACGTTCCCCCAATCGGTGTTGAGTTGTGCGTGTCGTGTGGGAGGGAGCTGTTTGTCGAGGGGTGGTGAACGGTTTGTTAGTTCTCTGGTGAGGTTGTGGTTGTGATTTCTGTAGGTAACACTCTTCGTTGGAGTGAGTTGTTGTTTTGTGTAGGCTGCAGTATTTGTTTGGATGTGTTGGTGTAGGTAGGAGTGGAGGTTTAGAGGTGGGTGGAGCTTGTATGGTTTGATATTGCACCTTGCATTGCGCATCCGTATGGGAGGTAGTACCATGAACTGAGCAAGGGATGGGGTGGTGTTGTACCTGCCGGTATTGTTGTTGCTGTGTTCGACACTGGGCATCGGTGTGGGAAATGGTTCCATGAACTGAGCAAGGGATAGGGTGGCGTGGTGCCTGTGTTTGCATTTGTTGTTTTTGTATGCAGTCTCTAGTGTTGTGACTGGGTGATGAATGGTAGGAGCACCACTTAGAAGGTTGTCGTTGATTGGTGGGAGGGGGATGCTGTGACTGAAGGCTATTTAGTCTGGGGAGATAGTGGGGGGTGGATAAGGATACATTGCAAGCATTGATGGTGTCTAGGATATAGGTATAAGCTAGAGGGTTTCTAGTGTTTAGTTCCCTTTTGGAGGCTTCCTTCAAACACTTTGGAGGGAGTTGGGAGAGATAGAAACCTATCTCAAAGAATGTTAGTAAGTTTTTTGTGGTCATGACTTTTTGACCAAATTGGTCAGTGTGGATCCAAGGAGAGTTATTCTCCAGGTGCTATATATATTAATGATATGGATGAAGGAATTGAAAGCTATATGAGCTTCTTTGCAGACGATGCAAAACTACTGAAAAGAGTGAAAACTGAAGAAGATTGTGAATCACTACAGAGAGATCTAAATAAAGTACAGGAATGGAGTAAGAAGTGGGAGATGGAGTTCAATACAAAAAAGTGCAGTATAATGGAATTTGGAAAAAGCAAAAACAGAATAACAGGATCATATAATTTGGGAGAAGAGGGAATAAAAAAAGTAGAAAATGAAAAGGACCTGGGAGTCATTGTTATGAATAATATGTCATCTGAAAAACATATAAATAAGATTTTTGGAGAAACTTATAATTTAATAAGAACAATCAAAGTGGCATTTACATACCTGGATGAAGAAATGGTGAGGAAAATCCTAATCACCCTGATAAGACCAAGATTAGAATATGCAGCAACAATATGGTCACCAAGTACAAAAAAATGTATAAAAAAACTTGAAAGAATACAAAGAGCAATTACAAAACTGGCACCAACACTCTCAAAACTATCATATGAAGAGAGACTACAAAAACTTGAACTACAGACACTAGAGCAAAGAAGAGAGAGAGGAGATTTGATAGCTATTTACAGAATCATGAAAGGCATAGAAATTACTGATAGAGAGAATCTGATAAAATGGGATGACAGAAATACAAGAGGACACGGAAAGAAAATAAAAAAAGACAGCTATAGAAGAGATTTGAAAAAGAACAGCTTTCCACACAGAGTAATAGACAGTTGGAACAAGTTAGATGAGAAAGTGGTGTGTGCAAAAACAATACATGAATTTAAAAATTGTTTAGATAAAATGAGAAATGAAGACGGGACCCCACGAGCATAGCTCCCCTTCCCGTAATATACAACTAGGTAAATACAACTAGGTAAATACACACACACACACACACACACACACACACACACACACACACACACACACACACACACACACACACACACACACACACACACACATGCACACATGCATTGTAGGATAGGAGATTTACATTGGATAGGATGATGATGATAAGGTTTCCTCTTGGTCCAATATTGATTTTCTCTCTCTCTCTCTCTCTCTCTCTCTCTCTCTCTCTCTCTCTCTCTCTCTCTCTCTCTCTCTCTCTCTCTCTCTCTCTCTCTCTCTCTCTCTCTCTCTCTCTCTCTCTCTCTCTCTCTCTCTCTCTCTCTCTCTCTCTCTCTCTCTCTCTCTCTCTCTCTCTCTCTCTCTCTCTCTCTCTCTCTCTCTCTCTCTCTCTCTCTCTCTCTCTCTCTCTCTTTCTACTCCTCTTCTCTTTGTCTCCCTATTTTCTTCTCTCAAAAACCTCCCCCACTCTTTCTCTCTAAAATACCTCTTCTCCATTTCTCTCTCTCTCTTCTTTTTTTTTTCCTCGTTAGAATACCAGCGTGGATGAATATTTAGTTATTGTGTTACCTGCATATCACTTATAAAGCATTTTGTGACTAGACTAGTCTTGTGTTTACAATATTCGCAAGGGTTCTGCGAAGTCTAATGAAGCCTACCCCTGTTTATTTCCGAATGCATCGTTTTCTCTCCTGAATTTTACGTTTTCTCTTCCCAAGATACCTGGCAGTTTGAGGAGAATTTTAATGCTGTTTGAGTGGCAAGCTATATCTTACTCCCTATGAATCTATCGTGTTTATTTCGTTGACGTCGTGCGGTCAAGTGATTGAAATCCACTGACGGCAGCAAGACTAAACCTGGTTAATCGGCCTCTGATATCTTAATGATTTTCCTTAACCTGGCGCTGGGCAGAATATAACTGGGGATCAGATTTAGCTTGACCTGGACTGAATGCTGTGGAAGTTGTCACTGTAGTGAAGGGTTTAGCAGGTATTACATCCCCTTATATAAAACGACGCACACAAAACCGAATAAGATCGTTTAGTGTCAGCCATAATCAAATCCTTAGAGATCGTCGCCATAGGAAAAAAAAAGTCTATGCATTTGTGGAATCTCCCGCACACACACAGAAAGTTTACTGTAAGGTTATTGAATTTTGTTGTCAGTCAAAACAAAGTCCTTGTAGTGACGAAAATGCTATTTTGGGTCATTAACAATGGAGAGAAATCAAAACAGGATCAATAACTTCTGAAGATGGCTTGTGGAACAAGCATTCTCGTTATTTATTTATTTATTTATTTATTTATTTTTTTTTTTGCAAAAATTTACTACATGTCTTACAAAATAATGTCCTTTAGATAATATCTTATAAGCATTCTACAGAAATTCTACAGTCAAGCAACGTGTACAACTTAAGTGTTCTACAAATCTTCCACCTTGTGTTAGAGCCTCATCTTCTGGTATCGTCAAACTGCCTCATACCATCTGGTGGCACCTTCGTCATCTGCCTGTGCCATCACTATTAAATGAAAACTCCATCTGGCATAAAATATATCTTGTCTCCTTACACCAGTCAGGCCAACTTTCGCCTTCTCTCTTGCTTCTTCCTTTTCATCCTTTTTTTGTCGGCCACATCTTCCTCATCTTCCTTCCTGCCGGTCATGTCTTTCTCACCCTTCCTTTCTCCTCCCTCTTCCCATCATATATTGAATGTATAAGTTTTATACAGTCGTACTTTAGTGAATTTAGTGTCACACCTAAGGACAAGAGTCACACATCTTTCTTTCATGACCGAAAATTGAATTCCACTCAGAGAAGAATGCCGAGTTACCTTTAACTTTTATCACTATTTTCTGTTTCCCTTATTTAATCTCTCCTTTACCTCATCTGACTCCACCTTTTCTGCATGATACTGTCCTCAGAAAAAGAAGCGCTGGTTGTTGGAGGAAAAAAAAATTATGATGAAGAATAATAATAGGTGGAGGAAAAGAAGTCTGTTCTACTAAGAAAGAGCAATGGAGCATCTTTCGAAGATCTAAGAACTATATATTCTATAGATTCTGGTGGTGAATGCCACTCACCCTTTTTGCCCAGTTATATACGTTTAAAGAGGACGGATTCAGTTGCAACTGAAGCCCTTCTTAAATGAAATATTTATATCAATTTGTAGATTTATTCAAACAGTTCTGCAATAATATTTTGTTTACATAATTTCTTTACTGCCACTAGACGATCTTATTCAGTTGAGGGTGGATACCCTACTAAAGATGTGAAATTTATTTTGATAAATCTTAACAAAAGGGTGCCAGAATAAAGGGAAAACTACCACTTAGCACAGAATGAATGAACTGTTTTTACCAAGTGGGATAGATTACTCTCTCTCTCTCTCTCTCTCTCTCTCTCTCTCTCTCTCTCTCTCTCTCTCTCTCTCTCTCTCTCTCTCTCTCTCTCTCTCTCTCTCTCTCTTTCTCTCTTAGAGCGCCATAGACCTCTTTTGTTCTTCTGAAGGGGACAAATCTCCAGGACAGTCAGTTAAGTTTTTAAGTGAAAAATATAAACGAGTTTAAAGATTGAGCGTATTGACGGAATTGTATAGAGGGTAATCGTACGAAAAAATAAGCGATTTAGAAAATCTTGGGTTGCGTGGTCTCGAAGGCAGGCACGCAAACTACTGAGTCCTGAAGCATAATGACCATGGAAATGACGATAGAAAAGGAATAAAGACGTATAATTGCCGAGAGAAGAGAGAGGCTGAAAATTGCCAGTAAGAAAAAGGAGTGCCGATAAAGTAGAAGGTTTGGGTTCTACTTTGCTTCGAGTGAGATGAGTGACCCAAAGTATAAGAAGCGTACTCCATATAATGGTGAATTAGTCTTCTGTAGGTGGCCAGCGCCTGAGTTGGAGTTAGGAAATTTTGAATATGTTACAGAACACCCAATTTTATTTAATCTATTTTTAGCAGAATACTTGAAGAACCAGTGCGGCTCGCCTGAAAAGCCTTGAACATCTTTTCTAAACTATATAAAATCACCTGGAGTCGGCCAGAACAATCTTCTTAAAGTTGGAAAATACTTTGAAAGTTTAGTTGATTTTTATTTTATTTTTCATGTTCCTTAAAAAGATCATGAGAAACTGTTTTCCTTGTACAAAAGTGTTTGGCATCAGATAGAACAAAATTATTTAGAGTTGAAGCATTTGTTGCGGTAAACACCTCCAGCCGGTTATTTTTCTTTCATCATAAAGAAAACGTATTCACTATCTTAGGGAGTTTAGTGATTCCTATAGATCAAATTACTCAACATTCTTTTGTGACTGGAAACTAATCTCCACTCAATAAAGAACGTTGATCTCTTTTAACCTTTATTATCCCTCCATTCTACTGCCTTAATTAAATCTCTCCTGTGCTGCCATTACAAATTGAAAAGGGTGTTACCCACCTGATGGGTGAAGTGTCATATTTTTCCAATCCTTTTCATATGTCTATTCTCATTGCTGCCAGACAATTCCATAAGGTTTAAGACCTGTATTGGATCTGTTTACCATTGCTGTCGCCAGGTGATTTTAGTCAGTCAAGGAAACTCACAAAGGCCGAGATGAAGGCCTCACTGCACTGAAGAGGTTAGCAACGTTATTGTTTCACTTAATTTTTGGATGACCCTGTCTAAAAAGATATCACCAACGATATTTCCGCTAGTCAAACAAACCCGCCATAGTTGCTGGATTGTACCCTCAGCTGAATAAAATCGACCTTGACCCCCTTGAGTATGCAGTCATGCCCTCGATGAAAGTAATATTTTGTCGTCAATGACCAGCGCTTCTATCCTTGGGGACAATATTGCAATGAAAAGGTGGGGGCATGGAGGTGTTCAAGGAAAGATTTCATGAGGGTAGCAGAAAATGAGGGGTGCTGTAACATAAAAGTGACAACATTCTTCTTTAGGCGGAGACTAGGAGAAGAGGAAGGTGAAGATCCTACGTCAGGAGGAACGTATCTGCGGCTAAAGTCGTCTCCGTTGCCCTAATTGCTTGGACTCTTGGGATAAGTGACAGTCAGCGCTGGGAATCAGAGAGAAGAGCAGGATTTGAATCCACAGCTGTGCGAATGCGAGACCAGCACGATTCCGATTGTGCTACCAGAAAACCAGAGTGGATATTATTTTCCAGTCATAAAAGAATGCCACTTGTCTGTAGAGATGTCATTAAACTCCCTCACGAGTTGATAGCATAAAACGTAAACAGTCCTTTCATATACAGCTTAGCTGAGGGCATGTACAAACGTTCGGCACTAGAAAAAAAGACACACTCCAAAAGCATTTTTCACATTTTTTTCAATTTCCACAAACATATTTTAAATTCCCTGTTATATTAGTAAATTTTGTAAGACTCTCCAGGCATATTTTGGATTTTCTGTTCAATCACTAAATAACAAAAGTGATAATGAGCCATCGTGTTTGATTTATCTATACGTGGGTCAAGGGAATACAACGTACACCGATAGGTCGTCACCAAACATTTGAAGGTAGAAAAAAAAAGAACATTTATACAGTGTTTATTTTCTTCACTGATTACAATACCTCTGAATCTAATTTTGATAACAAAATATTTCTATAACATAGACTAGAAATATATATATATATATATATATATATATATATATATATATATATATATATATATATATATACTGTGTATATATATATTGAATCAGAAGTATTCAAAGGATTACAAAAATATATAGTCTGGTGGAAGATGCACAAGATTCTTTGTGGAAGTACCGAAGGTATTTAAATCCTACATTTTAGGAATCCAATTGATTTACTTTTTTTTTTTTTTGAGTGAGAGAGAGAGACAGAGAGAGAGTCAAGGATGGAAGAATTGAAGAAGACAATTGATATATACACTTTCCTCCCACTCCTCCTCCTACTCTTTTCCTCCTCTTCCTCCTCCTCCTCACTTGCAGCTGTTCTTTCCGTCTCAAGCTTGAAACTACAGCAGGCTGAGCTTCTAGAAAGTTTCTTCAGGCGAAGAGCCTGGGATGCGGTTGACCGTTCTAAAATCGGAGTGGGTTTTTCTTAAATTATTTAGATTAGCGATCTGTGGCGTCTGTTTTCTCGCTTTCGGTGACTGGAAGTGCCTTGAGAGCCTCGGTTCTCGAGTCTCCAGGTAACGAAATCTAAATTAGTGGTGACCTATCACATATGTAAAACGCCGACCGAAACTCGAATCTAGATTGCGTTTAATGCCTGCATGTATAAGTATTTGAGAGGATGAAACGGAGAAGGTAGAAAAAAAGAGAGAGAGAGAGAGAGAGAGAGAGAGAGAGAGAGAGAGAGAGAGAGAGAGAAAGAGAGAATGTATGTACGAGTATGTATGTACGAGTACGTATGTATGCATGTATATATGTATGTACGTATGTGTGTATGCATATACAATAGGTACGAATGTACTGATATTTCCATGTATGTGCATATTAAGTGTTAGCATACTATAAAATTTATCTCTGAATACGTGTCTGCATGTTCATTTAACCAGGGATATGCAATTACCCGATTTCAGACATGCCTTCCAAACTCCCAGAGAGCTTTTCATGGTACAGGGGTGCTCGAACCTCCTTCACTCTTCCTTCTCCTCCACCTTTTTCACCTCCTCTCCCTCCACCTTCCTCGCCTTCCGCTTTTCCAATTTCTCCCCGAACTGGGTCGTGAAGCTAATGAGATCGGCGTTAACTATGGCAGGTAACTTCGGGGATTCGGTTTTGGCCGTGGTTCCTCTGGGCTTCTCTGACGACGCCGTCGTTCTTCGTCTGAGGGCCTTTGAGGTTTCGACTTTGGCAGTCTCCGAAACCGCTGAGGTCTTTTT
This sequence comes from Oratosquilla oratoria, assembly GCF_046742065.1. Lineage (NCBI taxonomy): Eukaryota > Metazoa > Arthropoda > Malacostraca > Stomatopoda > Squillidae > Oratosquilla > Oratosquilla oratoria. Next base: position 73,211,322 of record NC_134780.1, read on the forward strand.
GTCTATAGATGTCTTACTCGGGGTCACCCTCGAGGGGATTTTAACTTCACGCTTGAAGGGGATACCGTAGGCCTCCTGGAGGGCCGTGGTTCCTGTGCTGCCCCCAAAACTGCTCCCGAAGTTAGAGCCAAAGGAATCGAATCCAAAGGAACTCGAAAAGCCGCCTCCACCTCCACTTCCATAACCTCC
>NC_134780.1:73221510-73224010 GCF_046742065.1 Oratosquilla oratoria
AACCAAAGCCTTTTATGACAATGACCACCCCATCGAAATATTGCACTTTAAATTTTGACTCCTCCAAAAGTAATGCCTCTTGTGTGGTAAATGCCCAACGGCTAGTTTTATCATTTGCTCTCATCGTTTATAACTTCATAATCGATTTTTTTAATTACACATTTCAAAGAACATCACAAAGTATCCCCTCTTCCAAATTATGGAATAGAGTGAAATGATCGCAGAGGACCTTTAAAAAATTAATAAACCAATGAAGTATAATAGAAATAAAACAATAATATAATAAGAAATAAACATGATAATGTGTTTCTGTTGCCTGTGTCAGGCTCAGTAATTCTCTGGGTGCGCAGAATTCAACGCAGATGAATCAAGTCGTAGGGTGATAAACCGTATAAACTCTACTGGAAAAGAAAGAAGAAAGAAAAGGAAGAGGGGAAGATAGGATGTAGGAAAAGAAGGAAGGGAAGATAGGACGTAGGAAAAGAAGGAAGGAAAGATAGGACGGGAGGAAGGAAGGAAGAAAGGAATGAAAGGAAGGAAGGAAAAAAGGAAAAGCAAAGAAGAAAGTAAGAAAGGAATGAAAGAGGGAGGTAAGAAAGGAATGAAAGAAGGAAGAGAGAAGGGAATGAAAGAAGGAAGTAAGAAAGGAATGAAAGAAGGAAGTAAGAAAGGAATGAAAGAAGGAAGAGAGAAAGGAATGAAAGAAGGAAGTAAGAACGGAATGAAAGAAGGAAGTAAGAAAGGAATGAAAGAAAGAAGTAAGAAAGGAATAAAAGAGGGAAGCAGAAGAAGAGGAAGAAGAAGAAAAGGAGAAAAAAGAAAGAAAGAAGAAAAAAGAAAAAGAAGAAGAAAAAGAAGAAGAAGAAGAAGAAGAAGAAGAAGAAGAAGAAGAAGAAGAAGAAGAAGAAGAAGAAGAAGAAGAAGAAGAAGAAGAAGAAGAAGAGGAAGAAGAAGAAGAAGAAGAAGAAGAAGAAGAAGAAGAAGAAGAAGAAGAAGAAAAAGAAAAAGAAATCAAGAAAGAAGAAGAAAACAAAATAACAACAACGACTAAATAATCCAAATTAGGTTTACACCTTGGTGTCCATTTATAAAATCTCCTCATCGTGCAGGTCAACTGAAACGGAGTTATGACTTAGTCTCTTTATGTCTGCATAGTTCCGTCTGTGCGTGTATATGTTGGGCACTCCAGCCTTATAGTATACTTTAGACTTCGAACTGCCTTACTCTGGACTATTTCGTTCAGTCGCGGGATACTACCCCTGCTCTGCCGACTAAAAACCTTGAAACTATCTTAACCATTACAAGTTGCTCGTGTCATCTTAAAATCGTCTTCTGGCAAACTCAAATAACTTGATTCAACTGGCGTTAGACGCTTTCATGTATGAAAGAAAGTGTCGAAACTTCTTTTTGACTTTCACCAATACTCCTTCAGTCCACGTAATCATGTTTTGCTGTTCAGACAACGTTGATGCCTCCCCTATATATTCACGTTTTTTTCTCTCTTTTTATTTAACACACTTGCACGAAGACATTTTATGAAAAGGTCAATTATTGGGACGTGGCTCTACTTTTTTACTGCAGATTCCCAGGTTCGCGGTCGGCTTGACCCCACTAATCGACTCAACCGCGAATGAGTACCGGGATTTGTTGGAGAGTACAGGCTGGTGGAAAGGAACTGGACACCCTGCCGCATGATTCCGAGTACTAGAGAACATATATAGATACTCACTAATGGGCAGAACTTTACGCTATGTAGTATAGGATCTTGTTGGACTTTTGCAATGGAGTCAGGCAGACTGATATGTAGAGTTGTTCAAAGTCAAAAGAAGTGAAAGCTATTATACTGATGAAACAATATATGCTCGAATAGTGAACCCAAAATACAGCATTAAAACAAGATATCAGAAAACTTTCAAATAAAACTGTCTTTTTTATATTTTCCTTGCGAATTAATGCTCATTCCTAATTCTATACTAATGTCTTAAAATCAATCCAATATAATGTGCCTTTCATTTGATAAATGATAAAGCTATATTGTTACGCAAATGAAGTATCAAAATATGCAGAAAGATTCACCAACAACATCATGTAAAGAAAAGTCAGAATGCTGCACTTCATTCACCTCAGCAGACGTAAATAATGTTACCGTCACGTGATCGTGCACTTCTGCTGCATCCGGTCAAACACGGCTGCCAGGCTCGTAACGAAGAAGCGGCATGATCTGCACTTTTGCGAGTGAAAATCCCGAGTATTGGGCGCACTATGCATGTGCATTTGCTCCTATGCAAGCATAAACACTTTCATAAAAAAGGCATGACTTACGGACTCCTGCATTCATGTACATGCATATACATGGATTTTCATAGACATACGTTTATATGTAATATATATATATATATATGTGTGTGTGTGTGTGTGTGTATATACATTCTCCCCGCATGAGATAACCTTATTATCCCTGCGACAGAGAAGAGAGCAAAGGCCTCGCCAAACTAATGGC
>NC_134780.1:73229010-73239010 GCF_046742065.1 Oratosquilla oratoria
CAGTAACTCGGGGCTAATACGTATTAGCTTGGTAGAGGTAAAAGTCTACGGTGTGCATTACGTCTCTTACCTTCATTTATGCATGTGTCTTAGGCGAAATCTGTGATGAGCCCGAGTGACGTTGATGACCTGGAGTCGCCTCTGATATATATATATATATATATATATATGTATATATTATGTATATATATATTTATATATACATATATATATATGTATATATATATGTATATATATATGTATATATATATATTCCAGCTCAATTTTTCAGTTTAAACGGATCTTTGTTGCTGTGACGTCACTGATTACATCATTCTGTTTGAAGCTCTAAGATTGAATGAAGACGAAGGAAAGAAAGTGGCAGCAAGCAGAATGACGTCACATCATGGTCGCGGAAAAAAGGTGAGAATTTCCTCAAGGCGATGTTGTCATATCTACTCTCCTCACATGAGAACATTTATGTAATTTGACTATGACATTCTATATGACGTAGGTTTTTCCTACTATTGATCAACATGAGGCCAGAAATGAACCCTTGGCTTGTCCTGTAGGGCATACGTCGAAAAGAATTCTTCTCAACCATCTTTTTCTAAAGGTTATCAACACCTTCATCTCTAACCAAAGGTTAGTGATTGGCCTCCGGATTTTCCCAAGATATCTCAGTTAGTGTCCATTATTCTTTCACCACTTTTATACACAAGGAGAGATGGCAATCGTTGCTGGTTTCCAAACAGAGATACTGAACACAACAACCGAGTGACTGACCAGCATCTGCGATGAAATTGGTAAATCCTAAATATCACAACAAAAAGTACATAAACACATATATATGAACCGAGAATGAAAAGTGTGGTATGTGATAAATACATAAGCTAGTGTGGCAAACCATGTCGTTTCATTGAGCACGACTTGAACCTAATTTGAAACGCACATTGTGAGGACTCGTGTAGAAAGTGTGAGAGTGAAGTGAAAGACATTAGAAGTTAGAGGTCATTTAATGACAGTAAATTGAATGCACACAGTCGAGTTGAAAATAATTCTGCCCTATGAAGTGCTGAAATGAACGCTGAGGCTCTTTGTCAGAAGTCGCTCTCGTCGAAGGAAGAAAGGGGAGAAGGCAAAAAGAGATTTGTATCCCAGCGGGCTTTTTTCCCAAATACCTTGGATCCCTTCCCACTGCACTTTGGGTGATATATATATATATTTTTTTTAAGTATTGATTTATTTTCTATATTTTCTATATTTGTTTACTGATTGATTTTTTTTTTTTTTCGATGCTTGGACGTTGTGGTGGTTGTACATCCTTTCCACGTACCAAGTTAGGCTAAGTTAGTGCAGTAGTTCCGTACTCACTCAAGCTCGAACTTCTGAGCCATAGAATTAATAGAATAAAATGGGTTAGCGCCTGTTTCACCGAAAAACATAGTTTGCCTCAAGTGGCAAGGGATTCATGTGAACAGGTTTAACCTAGGTAGAGGTTATTTTCACGTGACAGCATATTGTGTCCTTTGGCCTATTTTTTACGTATTATATTGTGTCGTCAATAAGTAGTGCTTCAATCGTTGGGGTCACTATCACGCGGAAGAGGTGGGGTCATAGAAGTGATAAAGGAGAAATGGAGGGTAGCAGAAAGGAAATATAGTTAAAACTAAAAAGTTATGTTTGAGCTGAGATTAGACTTCATTAGTAAAAGTGTGACTGATTTTCTTTTTTTCATGTGAGTTCAACATGCGCATTATCTGCTGCCCTTGAGCTATCCAGGCTATGGGCCATCCATCAGCTGAATAGAAATATCTTATCTTAGCCAAGAAAGTATAAGACTTAAACAGTTCAGACAAATTTGCTCTCTGAGTCCTTCCCTACCGAATGATACCGTCTGATATTGGCCGGAACAAAATAAAGTAGGTCAAAGAGTTGATGAGGTCAAAACCAGTCTTTTGAAAGCATTCGACCTCCCCTCAAGTAGTGGGGGGAGGGGGAGGGGGAGGGGAGGGGGGAAGGGAAGGGGGTAGGGGAGGAGGTTTAATCGTCGCTTTCTCTGAGCCTCGTCGTGGAAATAGATTCCGGGTGTGGAAGAGCCATCCACGCACAGAGGTCGTCCACCTTCCTCGCTTGCTTCTATCCACATCTTCCAACCTTCCACTCATTCACCTCACGTTTTGCGTCTCCCCCACTCCGCCTGTAGGCTATCATGCCTTGATTCCTTCAGTAAGTTGGTTTTGTTTTGGTTAGAGACGGATGACTTTATACTACTGAGGAGGGGCTTGGTTTTGAGGTCATCACCGGCCTGTACGTCTCCGACTTGAAAAGATAAAGGATCCCTTTGGACTATTGTCATTTTCCTTGTCTCATTCGGAATATTCTGGTCACCTGTCTTGTCTCCCTTGGGAGCTTATTGAAATCTGTCTTGTTCTTCTTGAGTATTTCTTGTCCGCAGTGAAGTCTTATGGGCACTTCTTTTGTCCCTTTTGATTTTTTTCATCACTTATTTTGTCATCCTCGGATAATTTTGGCCATGTGTCTTTGTTTCCATTGAGCTCTCTTTAATCTTCGTCTTACCTCCTTACATTTCCATTGCCTTTATCTTGTCTGTCTTGGACTCCTCTTGTCATTCTTCTTGTCTTTGCCTAAATCCTCTTGGACCCTTCAATGTCTTGTCAGCCGTTGGACTCGTGTTTTATTTGCCTCAGCATCTTGGGCTTTTTCTGTCACTCGTTTTGTTTCTCCTTGGACCCTTTTTTCTCATTTGTCTTGTCCGCTTTGGAATTTTCTTGAAATTATTCGTACTTCCTCAGATTCTTAATTTTTTGTCTTGGGCGTCTACTCAAGGACCGGGATATGCGGAACGTATTCGTCGCCGATTTTTTTTTTTTTTTTTTTTTTTTTTAAGAAATATATGTAGAAACTTACTGGTGTGTGTGTGTGTGTGTGTGTGTGTGTGTGTGTGTGTGTGTGTGTGTGTGTGTGTGTGTGTGTGTGTGTGTGTGTGTGTGTGTGTGTGTGTGTGTGTGTGTGTGAGTGAGTGTGTGTGTGTCTGTGTGCGTGCGTACGTGTGTGTGTGTGTGTGTGTGTGTGTGTGTGTGTGTGTGTGTGTGTGTGTGTGTGTGTCTTTGTGTGTGTGCGTGTGCGTGTGTGTCTTTGTGTGTGTGTGTGATTCACCTCCTTGGTCTTTGGATCACGTGTTGGACTCGTGATCGACAGCTGTTTCCCTCCCGGAAGAGAGCTCAGAGCTCGTATGATCGATCTATGGGTAATGCTGTGACCTTACACGCACACACACTCCCAACTCCCCGCCCACGAGAGTTGGAGTAACGACTCGAAGCGCAGTGTTACTGAAATTATTTCAGCCCTGGGCAGGATTCGAACCCGGACCCGCCGTAGTTACAGTCGGGAACTCTACCAACCGCGCCACCGAGTCGTGTGTGTGTGTGTGTGTGTGTGTGTGTGTGTGTGTGTGTGTGTGTGTGTGTGTGTGTGTGTGTGCGTGCGTGAGTGAGTGTGTGTGTGTCTGTGTGCGTGCGTACGTGTGTGTGTGTGTGTGTGTGTGTGTGTGTGTGTGTGTGTGTGTGTGTGTGTGTGTGTGTGTGTGTGTGTGTGTGTGTGTGTGTGTGTGTGTGTGTGTGTGTGTGTGTGTCTTTGTGTGTGTGCGAGTGCGTGTGTGTCTTTGTGTGTGTGTGTGATTCACCTCCTTGGTCTTTGGATCACGTGTTGGACTCGTGATCGACAGCTGTTTCCCTCCCGGAAGAGAGCTCAGAGCTCGTATGATCGATCTATGGGTAATGCTGTGACCTTACACGCACACACACTCCTAACTCTCCGCCCACGAGAGTTGGAGTAACGACTCGAAGCGCAGTGTTACTGAAATTATTTCAGCCCTGGGCAGGATTCGAACCCGGACCGCCGTAGTTACAGTCGGGAACTCTACCAACCGCGCCACCGAGTCGTGTGTGTGTGTGTGTGTGTGTGTGTGTGTGTGTGTGTGTGTGTGTGTGTGTGTGTGTGTGTGTGTGTGTGTGTGTGTGTGTGTGTGTGTGTGTGTGTGTGTGTGTGTGTGTGTGTGTGTGTGTGCATATGCAAATACACACAGAGATAACATCTTACTTGAAGTCGAAATTCTGCCACCAAATCTTTTGATTTGTGAAGGAAAAAGTGGTTAAAGATGGGTACATCGAGTTCTTTAAACCACATAAACGCCACTCCCGCCAAGAGATATCTTGGGTCTAACTCTGACAGATGACGTGATGAATGTGTGACTAACCCGCAAGAGAATGCTGCGTGATCTGTCTTCAAGAAAATGCTGAGTAACCAACCCGTAAAAAAATGAACATCAAATAACCACAAATCCAGACCGCGCAAGACACGTGACAAATCTTATCTTCTTTTATGCACAATAGCCCGACACAGACAATTTGTCCACATTATGGCCCAGGTGACTGAAGAAATCATGTATAGCTTGGATGGATATCTGTGCCACGTAGCAAGTTTGGTTTCGTTCACGTTTTGTGAGTACATTGCCCCGTCTTGATTGTCAACTTATCCCACTTAACCCAGACGTCCAAGCAATTAACGTAAAGGTGATGGCTTTGACAGCTATGTCCGTCCTGGGACACGCTCATCATTTTTTTTTTTTTTTTTTTTAAGATATGCCCTTGTCAGCATTTGAATTGCTCCTATAGATGACTTGAAGATTGTTTGTACAGCTTCCTCCTATTATGACGGATAAAGTGGCCTGCGAGTTTCGTGAAACGTGGCAGAATTGCTTTTGTTTCTTTCTGCTTTAGTAAAACAAGAAATATGGCCAATTATCCTTGCAGCTGCAATAAACAGAATAACGACCATAAATAGGTGGTTCTTTCACATTATACATTTGTGCAAATGTCCGGGTTCGACTCCCGCCTAGGGCTGAAATAATTTCGGTATCGCTGCGCTGCGGGGTGTTAGTGGACGGGGTGTTGTGTGTGTGTGTGTATTACTCATAGAGCTCTCATCCGGGAGGTTAATTACTGTCGAGCACGAGTCTAACAAGTGATCCAAGACCATGGTGAATCACATGGTGCACATGCATACATTTGCAGGAACCGTTGGTTTCTTGCAAGAGAAACCTGGAGGAGGGATTGATTGATACACACATACTCTCTACCGCCCCAACGTTTGAAGTTGAGCCTTGAATTCATAATCCTATACTACTCATATAAAAATAGAATGAATAAATCACTTAAAAATCAAAGAAAAAACGAGAAATTTGTTTTTGTATTAATTCTAATGTTCAATGTCATAGATATTTGTATAGTTTCACTCTGGAATCACGTCTTCCTAGAGGCCTAGACAGCTACTCATGCCCATCAGGTTATATAGAACATCTACTTTTTGTGTAAAACTTACGGAGAAACCTTCCTTTGGGTGTACTGGCCTGAACCCTCACAAGACTATGCAATGCATTACAAGACGCTTCCACGCCTTGTCACAAAACTCTGTGACTCTTTGCACTTCAGTACAAAGTTTGTTTGTTCCCTTTTCATTCTGACACACTTTATGGCTGCATTTTCGTAGTCAAGTGCTTGTGTTGATATCCGCGTCTGTAAATGCGCAACTGGAACTGTCTATATATTTATGAGGTTTCATAACGTCGGTATGCAGCCGTGGTGTCTGATTATACTGGGAACTATGAAAGTAGTTCTCTTCTTTACTTTTGTTACAAGTTAAAACCCTCTTAATTAGTAATACACATGTTAGCAAAGCGTGAGAGAATTTATTTCACCAGCTGTACCTCTGTATTTGTCGGTGACTGCTTCTGTGGCTTCTGCTCGTGAACACATGTATTTACGTGCCTATCCACTTGTTTGTCTCGACCGCACAATTTCGCGCCTTCAATGGGACCTTTCGCAGTCAGGCTCGTAGATTCCTATTAGCGCTAGAATTTTCAATTGTCTCGGATTTCACGAGGCAAAGGGGTGACTTAGCTAATTTGGAAACCGATATTTAAAAAAAGATACGCCATAAATTGCTGCATAAATGTATTTAAAATTAAAAACATGACTCATAATGTTATAATTTTTACTTACTGGTGTGTGATAAGGCTTTGTTAATTTAATTATAAGATAAAACTAAAAATAGGTAATTATCTTTACTGAAGTAACTATGAGCAGTAAAAATTAGAGGATGTTGATTTCAGCTTTTATGAATTTTATCTGAGAGTATTGAAAAATAGTGGATATCACTGTCACGTCCTGTATATGAAGATAATCAGTGAGATAAAAAATAACAACAGTGGTGGCGGACGTACATAGCCTCTTAGATCTGCTGGGAGCTATTTTCAAACAAATATGACTAATTTTACGTGTGCCGTGGCAAACTACACGTCAGATTCAAGAAAAAATAAGAGGCAGACAAAGTTTATCGTACCAAAAAAATTGTCTTCGATGCAAAATTATATTTTCGATACATTACATGGATTTGCCTATTGCTTGGTGCATTCAAATGAAAGTATATATCAGTATACGTCCATTGAAGTCGGTAGAAAATGACAAATTGCTTGGCTTGATACAATTATAGGCTGTTTTACGAATATCATCTGTGTTTATAAATAGAGGCTCAAACAATGCTATATGCCGTTTGCAATCATGAAATTAATTGACTTAAATTTCAGACACAATAATGTAAGCTTATAAAACTTGCCCAAAAAAGTATTTATTTTCCGGCAAGAATGACAAAATCTGGCGGTGTCTGGTATCAATTTGCTCACTGCGAAAGGTCCCATTAGCGCTGTTGGGGGCGGAGGGACCTCACCATTGTTTTCTTTGTTTGGTCTTTCTTCCTGCCTTGCTGTATGATATGCATGTATTGGATTTTGAAAGCAAATATATATATTGTTTGGCTAGTGGCGTTTCCAAGTTATGCAATTATGAATAATTCAGTGATTTGCTCTCCCAGTGACTGGACACCATCCGAGAATTGTGATTATTGTCCTTTTTCATCATATTGTAGACATAAATTTGACTCGTGACTCACAGTATGGGTTCTCCGAGGGTAAGTCATGTGTAACAAAGGATTACAAAGGCGGAGCATGCCGACAGGAGACCTTTTGGTCCATATCTAGGTCGGATGCGAAAAAAATCATAATAATAATAAAATAATAAATAAAAACTATAATAATGTAAATAACAAATAAAATACATAAATAAATGCATAGGTATAGTTAAATAATAAACAAACAGGTAAATAGTAAATAATAATAAATTGACATATAACTAATAATAAATGAAAATCAAACAGACAAATGACAACAAAACAAAAACAAATTATATAAGATAAATTATAATCATTACAGCATCTTGCTTAGGTGTTTATCTAAATGATTCTTAAAGCTTCGAACTGAACTACATTGCACTACCTGTGCAGGAAGTTTATTCCATTCATTAACTACACGGTTGGCAAAGTTGTTTCTACCTACTTCCAAATTGAATCTATTTCCAGACACTTTGAGACCATTGTTTCTTGTCTGATTCTCATTCAATGTGAAAATTTTGTCACTTTTAATGTTGTCAATTCCCTTTAAAATCTTAAAGACTTGTATCAAGTTACCTCTAAGTCTACGCTTTTTTAGGGAAAACAGATTCATATGTTTTAATCGATTTTCGTATGATTTATTTTTGATATTTGGAATCAGTTTTGTGGCTCGCCGTTGTACATTTTCCAGTCTGTCAATGTCTTTAATGAGATTTGGTGACCATACGGAAACAGCATATTCCAAATGTGGACGAACTAACGATTTATATAGCTTGTTAATGAGTGATGGACTTTTGAAATCAAAAGATCGCGCAATCAGTCCTAGAATCTTATTTGCTTTTTCAAAGGCTGAAATACACTGCTTGGATGATTTGAGGTCGTTACTGATAATTACGTCGAGATCTTTTTCACTATCCACTTTTGTTAACGAATTTCCAAATAACTTGTAATCGTACTTACTGTTATTTTTACCTATGTGCATTACCTTGCATTTACTTGTGTTAAAATTCATTAGCCCCTTTTCAGACCATTGCTGTAATTTATCTAAATCTTCTTGAATATCTAATTGGCTTGAGTGATCATTTGCCATTCCGTACAGTTTTGTATCATCAGCAAATTTGGAAACAGTAGATTTTAGTCCATGGTCTATATCATTTATATATACTATGATTAGAAGTGGTCCAAGAACGGAACCCTGAGGAACTCCACTTGTAACATTTTTCCATATAGAAGTTTTTCCATTCAAAACAACTCTCTGTTTTCGACCATTCAACCAATTACTAGTCCAACCTAATAGGCTACCACTTATTCCGTGTAAAACTAATTTAAATCTATATTGTTTCTTTTGTCATAATTCGAGATAACTGTGTTGTAGAATTCGAGTAAGTTAGTCACGCAAGAACGTTTCCATCTGAAACCATGCTGGCTATCATTTATCAAACGGTTACTTTCTAAATGATGTTCGATAGCATCTCTGATGATAGTTTCCATTATTTTTCCTACGATTGAAGTCAAACTTATAGGCCTATAGTTATTTGGTTTCTTTTTGTCACCTTTTTTGAATATGGGAGTAACGTTAGCTAGCTTCCATTCTCTTGGGACATCTCCGGATATGATGGATTTCTTGAAAATAATTTCTAATGGAACAACAATCTTATTTTTCATTTCCTTTAAGATTCCTGGGTGCCAACCGTCAGGCCCTGGTGTTTTATTAACTTTGAGTTTATCTATACACCTTTTAATTTTTCCTTTTGTTATATTTACCGTAGTGAGTAAGTTTACCCTAGACTTTTCACAGGTTTCAGTTTCAGTATCTATATTTTTTTACATTAATACATACAAGGCGTCAGATGACAATGGTAGTTATAATGTTATCTACCTTGACTTTAGCAAAGTGTTAAATAAGGTGCCCCACCAAAGACTACAAAATAAAGTCAAAGCCCATGGCATAAGAAGAAAAGTGAATGGATTAGAGCATGGATCAATGACAGAAAACAGCGGGTCACCATTAATGGTGTAAAATCTAAATGGGTTCGGTACTGGGTCCCTGGTTGTTCATTATGTATATAAATAACTTGGATAATGGAATTATCAGTGATGTTATTAAGTTTGCGGACGACGTTAAAATAAGACGCCAAATCAGGCAAGGAGAAGACGCCGGGGTACTGCAAGAAGATCATCACAAATTGTTCACATGGTAGGTGAAATGGCAAATGGATTTCAATATCTCAAAGTGCATTGTGTTAAACGTAAGTTTACACAACCCAGAAAACAGATATAGCTTAAATAACACGTTTTTAGTGAAAACTGAGTGCGAGAGAGACTTGGGAGCGCTAGTGAGTCCTGACCTTAAATTCAGGAAACAGTACATCAGAACCAGGAATAGAGCTAACAGAGCATTAGATTTAATTACTAGGACGGTTACGAATGAAAGTCCAGAGGTAGCTATTAAACCATCTGACGTTAGTTAGACCCATCCTTGACTACGCGGTACAGTCTTGGTCTGTCCTATAGAATGGATATAAATTCACTAGAATCAGTGCAGAGGAGAATGACCAAAATGATATATGGACTCAGAAACTTACCTTACGAGGATAGGCTTAGGCACCTTAATTTACACTCTCTAAAAAGATGCAGAGTGCGGGCTGATCTAATAGAGGTGTTCAAGTGGATCAAGGGCTTTAACAAGGATGATGTAGACAAGGTAATCATATTAAGACAGCAGGGCAGGATTCACAGTAATGGTTTTGGATTGGACAATTTTAGATTTAGGCAATAACTGGTTTACAATAGAGTGGTCAACGAATGGAATAGATTTAGTAACCATGTAGTGTGCGCTGAAACTACCGGTTGTTTGAAGAAAAGGTTAGATAACTTTATGGATGGTGATGATAGGTGGTAATGTACATTAAACTGCCTAGTGTAGGCCTTAGGGTCTCTTGTAGTCTCCTTCATTCTTATGTTCTTATATTCGTCTGTGGTGTATCAACCAAAG
>NC_134780.1:73249010-73251510 GCF_046742065.1 Oratosquilla oratoria
ACTTGTGGCTATCCTCCCATCCTCTGTCATTTTCTTGACATTCTCTCTCTCTCTCTCTCTCTCTCTCTCTCTCTCTCTCTCTCTCTCTCTCTCTCTCTCTCTCTCTCTCTCTCTCTCTCTCTCTCTCTCTCTCTCTCTTTCTCTCTTATCTCTCCTTCTCTCTCTTTTTCTCTCAGATTATTAACTCTACGCTTTCTGTGTACATTCATAATGTTGTCAAGATCCAGTGAACCGTTACTGACTTGAAATTGGCTTTCTTTTTTATCCCCGACCCGGTCAAATACCTATGCGAAGAGAGCGCCGAATAATGACCAACATATTAGTATTAGTATTACGTTGGTAACAACTGGCGCTTCTATTCTTGAGGACAATACTGTGCCAAAGAGACAGATTCATAGAGGTGGTAAAGGGGAGGTATATTGAGATTGGTAAGGTTGTAGTAATGGTGAGAAGGATAAGTGAAGTTTCGAAAAAGTTGGTTTTAAAAGAGATACCGATTCCTCAATGCTAACGAACGAACAATGAATAGCAAAGATCTTCAACCGACTATCACGCCGCAGAAGCGGGCCATTAGGGCCCGAATAAGGGCCACGCCCTCGTACCGTGAGCAATGGAATTCCTTCCTTCGAGCAGAACCTTCCATCTAGTGAACACCCGAATCTGAACTTCGACATATATAGTTTTGTTGTATTAATACAATTTCGTGGACGAAAATCACTTGCATAATAGGAGAACTACTGTATGTAGATTTGTATTGAATGTTCAACAGTGAAGGACACATTTGTATCGTTTCTATACATCATGGCTCAGAATCGGGTGTTCGCAAAAATACGATCATATCTTAACACTTGCATTACATTGCACTACTTGTGTCTTTATATATATATATATATATATATATATATATATATATATATATATATATAAATGTATATATATATATAAATGTATATATATATATATATATATATATATATATATATATATATATTAACGTCGTACAAATAAAGGCTCCGTCCTCATATGGTGCTTAACACATGATATATATGTATATATATACATATACAGATATATATATATATATATATATACATATAAATATATATATATATATATATATATATATATATAATGTGTGTGTGTGTGTGTGTGTGTGTGTGTAAGTATGACGTAAGTGGAGTAGGAAACACAGGAGTCTTAGTCTGAGTTTATTCCTGACTAGTTTCGCAGGTATGCTTTTTCAAAGGCATGAAATTCATTTGAAAAAGCATACCTGCAAAACTAGTCAGGAATAAACTCAGACTAAGACTCCTGTGTTTCCCACTCCACTTACGTCAACCTGTGTGTGTGTGTGTGTGTGTGTGTGTGTGTGTGTGTGTGTGTGTGTGTGTGTGTGTGTGTGTGTGAATGTGTGTGTATGTGCATGAGTGTATGTGTTTATACATGCATTCATGCATGTGAGATTCACCACTATGGTCTTGGATCATATGTTGGACTCGTGCCCGACAGATATCAACCTCCCGGATGAGAGCTCAGAGCTCGTATGGCCGATCTATGGGTAACACTGTGACCTTACACGCACACACACCCTTAACTCCCCGCCCACAAGAGTTGGAGTAACACCCCGCAGCGCAGCGATACTGAAATCATTTCGGCCCTGGGCGGGATTCGAACCCGGACCACCGTATTGGCAGGCGAGAACTCTAACCACTGCGCCACGGGTTGTGAGTATGCGTGTGTGTGTGTGAGTGTAGGTGAGTATTTACACATTTATTCATGCATGAATGAATGATAATCCGACAAGAAATAATGGTCTCAAACTGTCAGGAAATAGATTTAATTTCGAAGTGGGTAGAAACAACTTCGTCAACCGTGTAGTTAATGAATGGAATAAACTTCTTGCAGAAGCTGTGCAATGTAGTACAGTTCGAAGCTTAAAGATTCGTTTGGATATACACCTAAGCAAGATGCTGTAATGACTGCCATTTATTTTATATTATTTATTTGTTTGTTATTGCTTTTCTCTTTATTTATTATTTAACTATAACTATGCATTTATTGATTTTACTTATTATTATTTATACTATTATAATTTTTATTTATCTATTTATCTTTTTATCTATTTATCATTATTATATTTGTTTCGCATCCGACCTAGTTATGAACCGAAAGGTCTCCTGTCGGCATGATCCGCCTTTGTAATCCTTTATGTATGCATGCATGTATATATGCATGTATGTATGCGTGTATGTATGTATATATGTATGTATGTGTGAATGTATGCATATATGTATGTATATATGTATGTATGTATGTATATATGTAAGTGTGAATGTATGTATGTATGCATATATGTATGTATATATGTATGTATGTACACACATTGAATGGTTCTCAGTACACAGATATTAATCTGTACAATATTTTCCCATGCTTACTTGCTACCAATTGCACTATTATAGCGGGGCTGGGTTGAACATAAAATTCGTGTATATGTATG
>NC_134780.1:73259010-73284010 GCF_046742065.1 Oratosquilla oratoria
ACCAAGAAGGCGCAATCTCCTCAGTCATCTCTTTCTTGTATTATCTCAATTAATCTCGAGTAAAAGCAAACTAGGTTTGTGGTGCACGTTCTGCCACTTCTAAAGCCAAACTGTTTGGGGTTTATTATTTTATTTTCTTCCAAGTGTTTGGTCCATTTGTTTCTGATGACCTTTTCACATATTTTTGCTACTGTGCTTGTAAGGGATACCGGTCTGAAGTTTGTAGGATCTTCCCTATCTCCTCCTTTATATATTGGTACTGTGTCTGCATCTTTCCAATCTTGCGGCACCTTTCCCTCTTTGAGTGAGAAGTCAATTATCTTGTATAGTTTATCTATCAGTTCGTCTATTGAATCGCATGGACCAGATGGCATCTAGGTTTTTTATCTGGGCTCTTATTTCTTTTTGTATTACCTTTATTTTTTTCATCGTGGGTGATCTTTCTTGTTGTTCATCTTCCCAAGATTGTGAGCTCTTAAATGTAAAAACAGAGCTGAAATGTCTGATCATAACTTCTGCCATCTCTATGTCATCTATATATTCTTTATCCCATTCACGCAATTTCACTATTTCATATTTATCCTTTAGTGTTTCATTTATATATATGTAAAAGAGTTTAGGTTGATCCTTACATTTGTCTATAATATCTTTTTCATAATTTCTTTTTTCTTTCCTACGCATATTCACATATTCGTTCCTATGTTTTATATATGTTTGCCCTTTGGATTTTTTTGTTTTGTTTTGTTTTTGTTTTTTGCCTTTTTCCATCTTTTCCAGGCTTTGTCTCTCCTGTCTCTAGCCTCACTACATTTTTGTTAAACCAACACCTTATGTAGATATCTCTTTGTTTCTTTTTTGGTATATATTTGTTAATTCCTTCCTTGTACTTTTCTTTTAATGTTCCATTTGTCTTCCATCTTTGTTTCCTCTTTAGAGAATTTATCCCAGTTTGTGTTTTTTTTTTTACAAAGTCAGTTTTATTGTACATTAATCTTCCTTCACTATGTTTGTCATTCCTATTTACATTGTTCTGTTCTTTTAATTCAAACTCTATTAGTATATGGTCACACTTTCCAATTGGTGTGTGTATGTGTGTGTGTGTGTGTGTGTGTGTGTGTGTGTGTGTGTGTGTGTGTGTGTGTGTGTGTGTGTGTGTGTGTATGTGTGTGTGAGCATGTGGGTATGTGCGCATGTGTTTATATGTATGTGTGTATATGAGTGTATATGGCTATAACCGTATATATGTGTATGTGTATGTTGAAATATTGTTGTAAATATACCCCACCATAAGTCAAACATTGCATCATTATGAGATCTATAATATATACACCGGTTTAATTTTCCAGTATAATTACACGAAATTTTTTATACATAATGGTTTTCTGAATGCTCTTCTCCATAACTTGTATGATTGGTAGATTCACATTTAATGTGTGGAGAAGGTAAGTTATTCAATCATGATTTGATCAATAAACCTGCCACATTCATCCTTAAGTTTGTTAACAGACTGAAATGACTGCTTGTCTAGGCACATGGTTTCAGATGTCCACTACTCTTTGGGAGAAAAAGTATCTTCTGGTGTTGCTACAACACTATTTCTTACAGAGTTTGAGGTCATGGCCTTGGAACTGACTGCTGTTCCTCTGGGAAAGATAGCTCTAAATTGATATTTCACAATAGATGAACAAAACTCCGATCTCTCATAGTAAGATGATGCCAGGTGATGTGGTCAGTCTCTGATAAATGGATCCTGCAATTTGAACATAGAATCCTGCATTTCTAGTGCAAAGTGTTCACTTTGCTTGAACATCCACGGTGGCAGGTTAGGTAGGAGAGGAGTGTTGGTGATTGTATGTTGCCATGAGTACTGCTACTAATTCTTGTAAGATATTGTTATGAATTATCTATATACAAGAATGTACATGCAGATTTATATACACTAATATACTTACATATATATGTATATGTATATATATGTATATGTATATATGTATGTATATATATATGTATATATATGTATATATATATATATGTATATATATATGTATATATATATGTGATAATTTTTATGACCATCGCGCAAGGATTCGAACCTGCGCTGTACATGACGCTGTACATGACGACAAGAGGCCCGCCATGACTACCGGTAGTCATGGCGGGCCTCTTGTCGTCATGTACAGCGCAGGTTCGAATCCTTGCGCGATGGTCATAAAAATTATCTGATTAATGTCGCTGTCCACTAGCGAATTCCTCGTATGGTTACAATGACGAAGCGTGAAAAGGATTCGATCCGGTCCTTTCCCCTCCCACGAGTGTGCTTGGTCGTATGGTAAAAATGAGAATAGGGTTGCAGGTAGTGACCTTCTCAATCTCGAGAACCAGTAAGTGTTCTGAGTTCGTACGATTTTAAGTATCAGTGGTCGAGCGGTGTAAGGCGGTAGTCATGGCGGGCCTCTTGTCGTCATGTACAGCGCAGGTTCGAATCCTTGCGCGATGGTCATAAAAATTATCTGATCAATGTCGCTGTCCACTAGCGAATTCCTCGTATGGTTACAATGACGAAGCGTGAAAAGGATTCGATCCGGTCCTTACCCCTCCCACGAGTGTGCTTGGTCGTATGGTAAAAATGAGAATAGGGTTGCAGGTAGTGACCTTCTCAATCTCGAGAACCAGTAAGTGTTCTGAGTTCGTACGATTTTAAGTATCAGTGGTCGAGCGGTGTAAGGCGGTAGTCATGGCGGGCCTCTTGTCGTCATGTACAGCGCAGGTTCGAATCCTTGCGCGATGGTCATAAAAATTATCTGATTAATGTCGCTGTCCACTAGCGAATTCCTCGTATGGTTACAATGACGAAGCGTGAAAAGGATTCGATCCGGTCCTTACCCCTCCCACGAGTGTGCTTGGTCGTATGGTAAAAATGAGAATAGGGTTGCAGGTAGTGACCTTCTCAATCTCGAGAACCAGTAAGTGTTCTGAGTTCGTACGATTTTAAGTATCAGTGGTCGAGCGGTGTAAGGCGGTAGTCATGGCGGGCCTCTTGTCGTCATGTACAGCGCAGGTTCGAATCCTTGCGCGATGGTCATAAAAATTATTTGATTAATGTCGCTGTCCACTAGCGAATTCCTCGTATGGTTACAATGACGAAGCGTGAAAAGGATTCGATCCGGTCCTTTCCCCTCCCACGAGTGTGCTTGGTCGTATGGTAAAAATGAGAATAGGGTTGCAGGTAGTGACCTTCTCAATCTCGAGAACCAGTAAGTGTTCTAAGTTCGTACGATTTTAAGTATCAGTGGTCGAGCGGTGTAAGGCGGTAGTCATGGCGGGCCTCTTGTCGTCATGTACAGCGCAGGTTCGAATCCTTGCGCGATGGTCATAAAAATTATCTGATTAATGTCGCTGTCCACTAGCGAATTCCTCGTATATATATATATATATATATATATATATATATATATATATATGTATGTATGTATGTATGTATGTATGTACAACACTGAATGGGTCCCAGTGATTAGAGATACATTTCAACAACCACAATGCACTTTAATTCTAAGCCATCAAGGCCGACATGCAGAAATTGAAATGTGGTACTACCAAGGACTCGAACCCCAGCATCCTCATGACAAGTGCGGCAGTGACTTACCAACTAGGCTATCAAGAGAGATATAAATTGAACGCAATTTTTCTTATATATTTGTATGCTCGAGTTACATACACATACATGATTTTTTTGCGTTCAACCCATCTCCACTATGATAGTACAATTGGAAGTATACTGTACAAACGCGGGAAAGTATTTGTACAGCACTGAATGGGTCCCAGTGATTAGAGATACATTTTAACAACCACAATGCACTTTAATTCTAAGCCATCAAGGCCGACATGCAGAAATTGAAATTTAGTACTGCCAAGGACTCGAACCCCAGCATCCTCATGACAAGTGCGGTAGTGACTTACCAACTAGGCTATCAAGAGAGATATAAATTGAGCCCAATTTTTCTTATATATTTGTATGCTCGAGTTACACATACATGAAATTTGTTGGGTTCAACCAATCTCCACTATGATAGTACAATTGGAAGTATACAAACGCGGAAATGTATTTGTACATCACTGAATGGGTCCTAGTGATTAGAGATACATTTAACAATCACTGGGACCCAGTACCACATTTCAAATTCTGCATGTCGGCCTTGATGGCTTAGAATTAAAGTGCATTGTGGTTGTTAAAATGTGTCTCTAATCACGCTACGCTCCCCATCTCGCGGCGTCCACTCAGTAACACACTTGCTCCATCGCTCGTCAGTCGTTCGCACTAACTTACCTGGCCAATTTCACTTCCTCTCTTTAACCGTCTCCCGAATATCTTTCCCTCTAGTCTGCTCTTTCACCAATATTGCTCTCTTTCGGTCTCTCAATGTTATTGCCATAATTGATATCTTCATTCTCCTCTGTGAAGTCCTTAGCTTTGTGTCCATCGCCTTCGTCAGTTTCCAAGTCTCTCAGGTTTTTATTGTACTTGCCAAACACTTTCCAACCAATTGTAATAAGTATTTTTATTCTATTATCATGATCTTTGGTCACTTTCATCAACTTCTTCGAGACTCTCACCCTCACTTATAATCTCTTTACTTTGAATTTTCATGTTGAACATTTTTACTCCTATTCATTTTCAAACTTACTCTAAGGCTTTCTTTGTTCAGATCACTCAGCATATATTGGAGGTCTTCTGCTCTTTCTGAAATAAGAATAATGTCATCCACAAATCTTAGGTAGCTAAAAAATTCGCCATTAATCTTCAAACATTTCTCTTCCCAACCCATCCTTCTGAAAATCTCTTCCAAGCAAGTTGTAAATAATTTGAGTGAAATTGTATCACCTTGCCGTACTCCTTTCTTGATTTATATATTTTCTCTATCTTTATGTAGTCGAATTACAGCGGTACCTTTCGCATAAATCTTTTCTAGAACCCTTACGATGTGTTCGATTGCATCCTGCTTGTGTAGCGAGTTTTGTATTGCTATTTGTTCTACCGAGTCAAAGGCCTTCTCGTAATCCACAAAAGCTGAACAAAGAGATATATTGTATTTTGTCGTTTTCTCGATTAGTTAGTTCATCGCCTGCAAGTGATCTAGAGTCGAATATCCGCTCCTAAAGCCTGCCTGTTCTCTCGGTTTGTTTCCATCTAAAACTTTACTTAGTCTATTTGTAAGGATCTTAGAGAACACTTAATATACATTTGATAGTGAGGAAATCAGTCGGTAGTTACTAGGGTCTTTCTGGTCTCCTTTTTTATGAAGCAAAATTACTATAGCATTACACCAGGGTTCAAGAATGCTTGTATGATGTATGCACTGGGGGTACAACTGAGCTAACTTAATATGAACTTCTTTCCCTGCGTCTTTCAAAAGATCTGTTGATATACCATCCTCCCCGGGGGCTTTTCCCCGTTTCATAATTTTCAAAGTAAATTCTACCTCTTCCTTTATAATCTCTGGTACACTACAAACGTCAACAGATGGTTTTACTGACTGAACTACGGTCTTCGACGAGTAAATCCCTTGGTAAAATTCCTCTACTCTTTGTACTATTCTGTCTTTGCATTTAATGATCTCTCCATTTCTATCTTTCAAACATATCATTTACTGCCTTCCTGAAGTATGTCTGCGCTCAATCTCTTTAATACCTATCCGAATAGTTTCTTCTATTGCATCCATATTTCTCTATTTTTTCTCTAATATCTGCCTCTTGTTGATAAGCTTGTTTAGTTCTATCCTTTCTATTTCGTCTCTCCTGCTTTTAATCTGCATTGTTCTTTTTCTTTTAACTAGGTCATTTGTAGATTTGGAGTATTTGTTTTCTCTAATACTTTTTGTACTTCCTACTATTTCTGTTGACTCCCTAATGATATTAACTAAATTCAAATGCATATCTTTGATGGTGTCCTCGTTAGTTTTTAGAGCTTCGAATCTATTTTGTATTTCTAATTTAAATTTCTTATAATTATCCTTAATCTTTGCAATGTCTATTTTATTTTCTAAAACTAGTTTATTCCTCTCGTTTCTGAAATCGAATTTAGCTGTGCAGCCTACCATTCTATGGTCATTACCCATGTTGACTTTATGATCGTAACATTGCTAACGCTCTTGCTCTCATCTCCTAATATGAAGTCTACTTCATTTTTTGTTGTTCCATTTGGATTTCTCCAGGTCCATTTACGATCTACACGCTTTTGGAAGAAAGTGTTCATTATCCTCATGTCTTAGTTCTCTCTAAAATTGACTAACATGTCACCTCTGTCATTTCTTCCACCTACTCCAGTGTTCCCAATGCACGACTCATCTCCCATCTTCTTCCCCACTTTAGCATTAAAGTTGCCTATTACTAACATGCACTTACATTTTTCTTGATCCATTACCTGACTCAAATCATCATGGACTCCATTTCATCGTCTGAACTCTGTGAAGTTGGTGCATAAACATGAACTATTTTTAGAGTGTGCCTTTTACACAGTCTAATCACAATCTAAGCTACCCTGTTTAATAAACCACTGAACTTGACCACGTTACTTGCTCAGTATTGTCCATGCGACGGTCAAACAGTACACTCTTTCCCTCAACTGTGTCTGGCCGGTAACTGAGTTGTCACATGGGACTATGGCCGCTCACGCATACGCAGTAGTTTTCTGTCAGTGTCCGCCAACATTTGTTAGGATTGCACTACCAGTTTTGCAAATATTCATAATGGGTGGATACTTTCCGGACAGATCTCTTCCATATATATATATATATATATATATATATATATATATATATACATATATATATATATATATATATATATATATATATAGTTATCAGTAGAGCCCGGATTTCTAGTCCTAAAAAAGTGGTCAAAATAGCACTAAAAAAGTTTATGTTGCAGGTATCATAGCAAAATAGTTTTTATTTCTAGCAAAATAGTTCTTATTTGTAGCAAAATAGCACGTAAAACTTTGCTAGTTTTGGCTAAAATTCAGCAGTTTTCTTTCATGTGTAGGAAGCTATAAAAGCTGAGAGAAAGTTATAATTTTAATCGGAAACCATGTTACTTTTTTCACACAACCTATGCGCATATTGCATGTACAGGAACTTATATAGTTGTGAGCTTTCTTTATAGTGCTCAGTTTTGTAGTATATATAAGAATGAAATAAAACAACATTATTTTCATTTAACAAATTCCATTTCAAAATTCAAGAAAAACTAACAACAAAGGAAGAACTGACATTTTTCTTCATCTACGTATTATATTAACATTACGTATAGTATAACAGAAATAGACAAATGTATAACAAAACTGGTATTACATATAAATAATAACTACCATATAGTTAAAAAACTATAAAATAGATAACAAAACAAAGTAATACTTAATAAAACATTGTTACAAGAAATAATTAACATTTTATTTATATTTTCCGTTGTAAGCGACAATCTTCTATCTGACAGAATAATTTTCATTTTTGAAAATGTCCGCTCAACTTCTACTGAAGTGACGGGAGCATACTTAACCCTATATATCCCAACCTGACGAAATCGTCAGTCAAGCTTCGGGTGAGTCTCACTGGCATAGAAAAACAGTTATAACCGGTGTGTCTGTTCTGACGAATTCGTCTAGGCTTCCTCTCTCTGAGAACAACACTTGAAGCTGATTGGTCGAGAGTCCTTTGGGCAATGGGCAGTTCACCATCAGCTGATGACATCAACAGTGGTGTGAAATGCGGTATTTCTGGTGCTATTTATTTCATCATGGAGGAGTTGTCAGATATGTTACATGCTGCATATAATTTTTTTCTGAAATGGGAATAGTTATAGATGTCTGAGAATGTTGTACTGTTTCTTTTTTTGATGAAATAAGGACCCTATGAGCTCATTTTATGTCGATGACAAACCCGTCATGTTGGTCATATGGCGCACACAAAGAAATGTATGACCAACATGACGGATTCGTCATCTACGTCTTTGGACCAGAAAAACAGAGTACACCCCTTCACCTTTACCAAATTTTATCCCTGGCAATGAGACAGCTTCAATCAACAGTGACTTGAACCCATCACAGTCGAACCCATTATGGTATTTCACACAGTTTTTCACTCCTGATTTTTTAGATATGATAGTCTATCAGTCTAATTTATATGCTACACAAAAAGATGTGAACAAACCTCTAAACCTCATTAGGCAAGAAATTGAACAATGGATAGGTCTACTTATTCATTTCAACATTATTGGGACTCCCCAGACACGTCTCCATTGGTCTGGTGAATTATTTGGGAGGTATACAGAGTATACTGCTTTAGTTATGAGTTGCAACATATGGGAGACTATAAAATCCAACTTACATCTTCGGGACAACACTGATGAGTTAAACAATGATAAACTGTTCAAAGTCAGGCCAATGGTAGACCATTTGCGGAAAAAATTCCAAGACCTTCCATTGCAACAAAACCTCTGCATTGATGAACAAATGGTGCCTTTCAAGGGAAGGCATTCCATGAAACAATACATGCCCATGAAACCCAGAAAATGGGGTTTCAAGTTCTTTGTTCTTGCAGACAGTGGGGATCTTATTCATGACTTCATACCTTACACAGGGTCAATTCAACCTGTGAATAGAGACAGTATTCCAGATCTGGGTACATCCTCTAATATTGCCTTACACTTGGCTGAGACCATTCCAAACAATAAGAATCATCTACAATATTTTGACAACTGGTTTACATCTTTACCACTTGTAGAACATCTAGCTGACAGGAATATATGGTGTTGTGGGACAATCCGGGCAAATCGGCTCCCAGGCCTCAAGTTCACATTGGACGCTGACACGAAGAAGAAAGGCAGAGGTACATTTGAGGAATGGAAATTATCTGGTGAAGGCAGCCTGGCAACAACAGTCAAATGGTTTGTTAATAAATGTGTGACATTATTGTCTTCCTTTGCTGAGGGCAATCCAACTCACACTGGACAATGCTATGATAGAAGTCAGAGGAAAGTTGTGGAAATTCCACAGCCTAACATCATACATTTGTACAATAAGAACATGGGAGGTGTAGACCTGGCTGTCTGTCTTCTAGCACTATATAGGATCCCGGTACATTAAGAACATGGGAGGTGTAGACCTGGCTATCTGTCTTCTAGCACTATATAGGATCCCGGTACATTCTAAGAAATATTATCACAGACTCATCTATCACATGATTGACATGACTATCAATGAGGCATGGCTGGTATACCGAAGAGATTGTGAGGCCAAAAGGATTCCCCAGGAAAAAAGACATTCCCTACTGACCTTCAGGATGTCCTTGTCAGAATCACTCATCAATGCAGGGAAATATATCCCCAAGCGAGGTCGTCCATCTTCAAGTGAGAGAACTCCTCCTCCACCATCAACAAGAATTCAAAGAGTTGGCCAATTCAGGTCCCAGAATGGTGTGAGACTAGATAAAGTAGGGCACTTCCCAGAGGTGAAAAATCCTCGTTTGTACTGCAAACGAGTTGGATGTGCGGGTTGCACCAATATCAGGTGTATCAAGTGCAAAGTGAGTTTGTGTCTAAATGAGAAAAACAATCAATTTCCTAGTGTAAGGAGTGAGACAAACAAATACATACACTGTATTTTTTTCATGATAATTATTATTTTCCTCCTTTCCAACAGATTTCTCACTGAGGAGTTCAGGTGTTTTCTTTTCTAAAGTATAATATTTTAAATAAAGGTGTTATTGATGATATTTCTACAATTTTCAGCAGATTTTTCACTGCTAAGAGCAGGTATATTATTTTTTTGTAATAACCCATATTATATATAAAGATATTTCAATTATTTGTATAAAAAACAATTAATTTTCATTAACAAGATGTCAAGCTATCAAAAGAAATTGTATTCAAGTTAAATTTTTCAATAAGATATTCATTTTTGCTGAGATGAGCAACAGAATTGCTTTCTATATTCTAATAATGTAATAAATCTTGATAATACAATCATTAGCCAATTTAATTTCCCTCGTGACCAACAT
The DNA here is from genome assembly GCF_046742065.1 of Oratosquilla oratoria. NCBI lineage: Eukaryota > Metazoa > Arthropoda > Malacostraca > Stomatopoda > Squillidae > Oratosquilla > Oratosquilla oratoria. Next base: position 73,269,060 of record NC_134780.1, read on the forward strand.
GACTAATTCGTCATGGTACCGTATTATTGCATAGACTGTAGCAATTGCCAGGAAAACTGATCTATAACATTCCTCAGGTCCATAATAGCCTAGAAACAAACGCATGATTTTTTTTGTCCAGCCAAAATATATGTGGTCCATATAGGGTTAAAGTACACCGCGTGTTGATCGATGTTCTTCTCCACTTCTACCTCTTCTTTCCCAACTATAATGTCTCTAACTTTTACAATATTTTCGTACCCTGGATTATTCTTAACAATCACCTTTGGCACTCACCGCTTTGCGAACCTCTCCATATGCCATGCCTATCCTATTGAGTTACCTGGAACACTTTTAAAGCGTCAAATAGAGGCAGATTGCGCTCTTCCAGTTGTTTAATGGAGTCCAGTAAAGAGGAGTAGTTTGCAAGGATGTATGTGAGGTTGTGTTGTAGAGTTGAGCTCTTCATCAGTTCTTGCATGATTTTGATTGAGCTCGCGTCGCCCAGTGTCAAATGAATTGATAATGTCCTGTAAAGGGGTAATAAGAATAATTTAGTGTTTTACATAAAATGGAGAATAATTCATACTGCCATTATGTCACATAAATACAGTGCTTCTACAGATAACATGAACAGATTGCATAATGCATATTTGCCATACCTTCACGACTGTAAAATGTTTAGCATAATATAATGCGGCGGTTATCCATGTACCCCATCTCGTTACAACAGGCTGTGGGGGAAGGGGCACATCAGGAGCCTTCTCTCTGAAGAGTTCGCATCTACTTGGGGCCTTCAGGAATATTTTTTTACCGTTTGATATTAGTTTATCAACGTCCGTACCTTTTCTGCAACTCTGTGCAAGCCGTGTGCGAGGCAAGTTAGGTGCAGCATATTGGGGTACAGAATTAGTAGTGAAGCTGCTGTTTTCTTCATATATGCTGCAGCGTCTGTCACCAGCAACAATATGTTGTTATACTTAATGGATTCTGGCAAAAGAAGCGATAAAGATGATGCAATGAACTGCGCTATTGTTGTACTATTAGTGCGTTCTAACTGAGTGGAATTTAACAGAAATATGTCAGATTGTTTGTCTATTTCAAGTGTGCCTATTAATTATTGCTGTCGCAATCTGCCTCCCCGTCGTATCAGTGCACTCGTCCACTGCCAACCACTACTTGTTGTCTCCTACTGAGTTTCGTATCTTCTCAATGGTAGCTGTGTAGTGACGATCCACATATTTTTTTCTGATGGTTGACTCGTGTGGAAGCACATGTCCTGTATATTTCTCTAAATAAAATTGAAAGCTTTGTTTTCTAACTTCCATATAGGAATATTTGCATTTACCATGGCGTGGCACAGGTCTAAATTGAATGATTCAGATGAATTGTTGTTTGGATCATGGTCTTGCGCATTTTTGGTATTACCACTGCCTCCACCAACATTTCTAATATGTTTGGATGTTTTTATGTGAGCTGCAATGTTTGATTTTCGTGAATAGTTCAAGGTAATGTTATACGGTTTGCACTTTAGAACACTATTATCATCACTCCCAACACACATCAAATTACTCCCGAACTCTTGTATCATATTTCGGATACGCACTCCATCGGATTGCTTTACTTTTGGCATTTTATAGCAGGTTCAAGCACTTGTGTAACTGGTAATGGCGTGACCACAATAACAATGACTTGCACAATTCACGTGGAATGCAGATTAGGTACACACGTGACACATATTTATACATTGCTACAATGTATTATAATACATTACTATTATATGTAAACATAACCCATTTTTAATTTTTGTTGCTTATAATTTCATTAATTTGACAAAAAACCCACTTTTATCTTTTAATTATATTTAAAAAATTTCCTCAATTATATTTCTTACTTTTTCTTTAATAGGAAATTTAAAGAAAGTTGAAGTATGGCAAACTTAGTTATATTAATTATTTATTCAGCGTTACTTAATAATTAAAATATTATATGTTTAATGGTACAGATACGTGCTACTACTTTGTGCAGGTTTTATAGTCATTTATTGCATAATGATTACTTTTTGCCTTTGTGTCTGGTCAAAATAGCGTTTATAGTAAAGTAGCATTTTTTGCAATAAATGCAAATTTTTATTTGCATTTATAGTCGTAATAGCAATAATAGAATAAATGCTACAAATCCGGGCTCTAGTTATCAGCCTTGTTGCTGCCAAGAAAGCTTTGCACTGCAGCATTGAAATACTCCCAAGCTATTTTCTCCTTTTCTGTGAAGTTCTGTAGAAACTCTGTGCACTCCATAATTTTCTTTACTTGTGGTCCAATGACGATACTAGCATTCACTTTTGCCTCTGAAAGGTTAGGAATAAGTCTTGAAGATATTTAAAGTCAGCATACTCCTTGTCAATAGCTGTAAGAAGCTGTTCCATGAGACCTAGTTTGATGTGTAGTGGAGGAAACAAAACCGCTTGAGGATTCACCAATGGCTTATGTCTGAAACTGTGTGCTCCTACTATAAGCGTCAATCCTTGGAGGATAATGGTTTCTTTGGTAATGTGCTGCTGTTGCAAAGGCAAAGAAAACAGGGATTCTTGATAAAACCTCCTTGCAGTCCCTTCAAGAAAGCCACAATCTTGAAGTCTTCAATAACTTCCCAGCAATACTTGTTGCAGTTCAGTTTTCAGTGGAAGCTTTACATTACTGAAGTTCTCCTTAAGATGCATAAAATGAGCAAGAGGCAGAGACGGATACTTGTTTCCATTGTGCAGAAGGACAGCTTTCAGCAATTCCAATAGTATTAAACAAGCTTGAAACATCATTGCAATAACATAGCCAGTCCTCTTTTGCAAAGAAGCTGGAGAAATATTTGTGACGTTTTCTTTGGCTGGTCACTTGCACACTGCCATCAAGTAAATCCCATTCCTTCAGCCTTGAAATCAAAAGCTTAGCATTTGATTTTGTCAAACCAAGATCTTTGATGAGGTCATTAAGGTCTCTTTAGTTTGGTAGTGAGGATTCCTTCCAACTACAACTGTATCTGTGATGTCACAGTTTTCCTTTCTCTTCTGATTTGCTGCTTTCTTCTGATAGTTGACTTCTTTCTGGAGGAGCTGGTCCAGGAAGATCAGCACTGTGCGGTACTGATGCAATGGAAGATGGAATGTCTGGATAGAGAACAGCAGCTGCATTTTTCCCAGATTGTCGTTTGGAAGGATCAACCATGCAGTACAAGCAGTCAGTTGAGTGATCAGTAGGTTCACACCATATTCTAGGAATAGCAAATTTCATGGTTCTGTTTTTTCCCTCCATACCATCCCGTAAAAGAACAACTGTATGAGTTTCTGTTAAATTATTATTATCTTTATTATTAATTAGGTTTTACTTTCAGTGTTCTCTTACAATGCTCAAAAGCAAAATAAGGTGCCCAGGTTTTGTCTTGGTCCCCAAATGGCACACCGAAATATGTTTTGTAAGCTTCACACATTGTTCACAGAGAACTTCTTTGCTCTTGTTTTGATCAATTGACCACATAATGCATCTGGAGAATGAATGCAACCTCTTGATGCCATTTCACCTTTTGTGATGTGTCTTCTTAGGCAGACAAAGCAGAACTGATTGGTCTACAAGTCCCAACTTATATATTGTCAGGCAGTACTCTAAAAATATTCTTAATCTTTCTGGAATGTGTTCCGGAATGTTCTCAATATTTCTGGAATATTCTTCAACTTACTTTAGAACATTCTGAATAATTCTAGAAAATAAATGTAGGTTCTAGAAAATTCTTGAAATTTATACATATTTCTACTGTATTCTGGAATATTCTGGAAATATTTAAATTGAATAGAATGTTCTAAATTTTTCTAGAAACTTCCGAAAGAAATTATATAAATTCTGGAACATTTGAGAAGATTTCTGAAATGTAAAGAAATTCTTCTAAACACGAGAAATTTATTAGATTTGATCAGTTCAAGAATGACCTTATCAAAATAAAAATATCTTTAAAACACTTTACATTCTTTCTTTAATTGTTTTAATAATTACAGTAGAAAAGCAATTGAGATTTTGTAAAGGTCTTTATCTTACATGAAAAATAATAGTACATACATGCATACATATACCAAAGGCTTTTTTCCCCCTTATAAGGGAGGTAGCCAAAAAACCCACTCCATCCCTATCACACTCCACTCCCCTCCACCCTCTTCCCTCCCTCTTATCTTGGCACCTCCTGGATGACGGGTCATCCCTGCATCTTGTCCACTGCCCTGGGTCACAAACAGTGTCGCAAGACACAGCACATCCACAGCTTCATTTATTTGGCGACCCCTCATCTCCGTCCCCTCGTGCAGAAAAGGAGAAGACGGGGAGAAATCCCTTCGGGCTGCGTCAAATTTTTCTCACACTTACTCCCTCATCCCCCATCCCCCACCCATTTCATTGACATGAAAACCAATTGTAACCCATACTGTAATAAAATAAAACAAACACTTAAACTCATTGCTCTAACCACAAAAGCAAAGTTTTAGGATCAAAATAATTTTTTTCCAATTTGTTTAGATGGAAATAACTGGAAATTATGTTTTGGGGTCAAGGACAAGACAGAAGTGAATTTTTTTTACCCAGTGTTATCTATGCTTTGAGATAAGAAACAAATCAGAAAATTTAGGATAGAAATTCTGACGTTAAGAGTAGGTTCAAGTAGTATATGTTATTAGAGATTTATCTCACATCGTTAATTTCGTTAGTAAAAAACAGGAAAAAGTATAATTTTTGTTTTAGTTGATAACTTTTATTTGTTCAATCTTCTATTATTGGCTCCTACAGAGAGACTCTCGCACTCATGTTATCAATAAACAGTGTGAAATCGACGTTCCAGTACCAATTTATTGTTTACTATAGAATAACTACTGTTTAAGTTAGTACCAGATGAACAGCTTTCAATGATTTTCTAGAGAGAAAATACATAAAAGTTGAAAACCAAATTCAAAACTTAGATTAGCATGATTAAAAACCTTAATTAATGTTTAGATCTTTACACGTCCGGAGTGCATTTGGCCCATATAGAAGAAAAATCTTCTATAAGGGCCAAATGCACTCCAACCACACCACAGAAGAAAGGACACTAAAACAAATAATAAATAAACACATCAAGCCAACTAGACCACAAGACAAACTAGGTCTCGTCATTTATTACAAAAACAAAGCATCCTCCACACTCATCATGAACAACAAACTTATGAAACACACACCGAACCCTTAAAGAAGCCATCTTGTGTATGAATATACCTGCAAGATAGGGAGCTATGCATCCTTCAACACTTCATACATAGGATACACGACAACTAAACTCAGCAGACATATCACTCTCGACCTACAGAACGTCACGCCAAAATCTCGCACCACCTCATGCCACAACACCCACCTGACGAAAAAAATCTTGGAAGACAACACCAAAATACTAGGCCAAGCCCCAGAACAAAAACGCCTCCAAATTCTGGAAGCCCTACTAATCAAGGAAAAGAATCCTAGCTTGCTTAAACCTATAAACAAGGGAATTTTACATCATTCCTTCGTCGAGGCACACTCCGTGGGATGCTACAAACCGGGTATCGCAGCCCGCCCACATCAATATATATATATATATATTTATATATATATATATATATATATATATTTATATATATATATATATATATATACATATATATATATATGTTTATATATGTATATATATATATATACGTATATATACACACATACATAATGATAAGTATTTTAGACAAATTATTTGGATGATTGAGAACATAAACACAGGGAAGGCTCGGAACCCTTGTACACTCTAACGTTTCGTTCGTGTAGAAATTATTAAGAGAAGTTATACACGAAAGAAACGTTATAGTGTAAAGGGTTACGATCCTTCACCGGTGTTTATGTTATCCATCAACCAAATATATATATATATAAATATATATATATATATAATATTTATGTATATGAATATATATATATGTATGTATATATACATGTATATAGATATATATATGAATGTACACACACACACACACACACACATATATATATATATATATATATACATATATATATATACATATACATATATATATACATATATATATATATATATATATATATATATATATATATCCTATAATAAAGTGGTAGCCTCTGTCTGTTCACGAACTCCTAGGATTTTGGAGATAGACCCTCATAACCATATATATTCTGATACCCTGTCACTCCAGGTACTTGAATAATTATATCTGATTAAAAAAAATGGTTAGGGTTAAGGTGGGGGTATGGGGTGGTAACACGCCACTACTGTAGTTTCCCCTTAACGTGTATAGCATTTTTTGTGACAAAAATTACTATGATTAAACAAACCATTGTATGTGTCCATAAATATTATTTATATTTGTGAAATTAATGTTGCCACAAATTATGACAGCCTTTGTAAGGAGAAAGCATGTATATGTAAAATGATTGTATAATTTTGCCAAATGTTGAAATATTGATTTTTTTTTTAATTATTATTATTATTATTATCGCGGGCGGGCCAGTTCGAAGATGTTGAAAGTTTGTTTCAATTTTTCTCTTACGGTCGAGTACCGTTCCCCATGTACTGTTAACAATCCACTACAATGTTTAGGTTAACGATTAGTCACGAACTCCTCCTAGGTTTTTGCCGATAGACCCCCTATAATCATATATATTCCGAAACCTTATAACCCAAGGTACTTGGATAACTATCTTTCATTTGTCTATCTGTCTGTCTGCCTGTTTGTTCACGAACTCATCCTGGGGTTTTGGAGATAGACCTCCATAACCATATATATTCTGATACCCAGGTACTTGGATAATTATATTTCATTTATTAAAAAAAAAAAATAGGGTTAGGGGTTAAAGTTAGGTAGGATATGGTTATGTTAGGGATTATTCACGAACTCCTCTTAGGTTTTTCCAGGTAAACCCATATAACCATATACATTCTGAGACCTTATAACCCAAGGTACTTGGATAACTATCCTTTATTTGTATCTACTATGATAAAGTAGTAGCCCCTGTCTGTCTGTCTGTTTGTTCACGAACTCACCCAAACCATATATATTCACCATAACCCGGGCTACTTAGATAAGTATATTTTATTTCAAAAGGGTGTCTCCCTCTTCAAACTGATTTTTTTTACTTTCTTAACATTTCATTTTTGTTATCTTTTACATTGAATTATATTAATACGCGTAACTTTTCTCCACAAATTCTATCAAAATCAAAATGATCATCATTTGCCCGCAGCAACGCGAGGGTAATTTGGCTAGTATATATTTGTATCTACTATGATAAGGTAGTAGCCTCTGTCTGTCTGTCTGTTTGTTTGTTCACGAACTCCCCCCAAACCATATATATTCACCATAACCCAAGCTACTTGGATAAGTATATTTCATTTCCAATGAGCGTCTCCCTCCTCAAACTGTTTTTTTTTTTTTTTTTACTTTCTTAACATTTCATTTTTGTTATATTTTACATTGAATTATATTGATACGCGTAACTTTTCTCCACAAATTCTATCAAAATCAAAATAATCATCATTCACCCGCAGCTACACGAGGGTAATTTGGCTAGTATATATGTATATATATATATATATATATATATATATATGTATATATATATATATATATATATATGCAAAGAAATCACAAAACACACGTGATAAAATATTTTTGCAGAAACCAAGCTTAAAACAATTTTAAAAGGTAACGACGAACTGATAAAAAAATGTGTTATTGTATCTCCGTCACTTCCATACATGTATGGTCTAATTAAAACTCATAAAGTTAATAATCCAGTTAGGCCCATTACTTGTTCCATTGGGTCTTGCACATATAAGTTGTCAAAATGGTTAGTGTCTCTTCTTAGTCCTCTTGTTGGGACAATTTCCCACTCTCATATCAAAGATAATGTTGACTTAACCGAAAAGCTGCTTGGACATAATATCACATTTGATTTTAAGTTGGTTAGTTTCGATATTAAAAGTTTATTCACCCGAGTCCCGGTTTTAGATTTGTTAGGATTTCTAGAAAAAGAATTAAAGAAACATGACTTTACACTCCCTGCTCATACTATTATTAGTTTAATCAAATTATGTGTAATAGACTAAGTTTGAATTTAATGGAAACTTTTATACTCAAACATTTGGTATGGCCATGGGGAACTGTCTGTCTCCAATTCTTAGCAATTTGTATATGGAGTTTTTTGAAAGAGAGTTATTACCAAACATTCTTCCAATTAATGCAGTTTGGTACAGGTATGTTGACGACATATTATGCATTTGGCCTAATGATCAACATTTGGATACTTTTTTGTCAGATTTAAATAATTTGGTGCACTCCATTAAATTCACAGTAGATGTTGAAGAAAATAATATGTTACCATTTTTAGATGTAAATATTTACCGATGTGGAAGATACTTTAAATTTGACGTTTACAGGAAGCCGACCAATGTCCTCTCGTACATTCATTTTTACTCGTATCACAGTCAAAAATCCAAGTTGTCAGTTTTTTCTTCAATGTTCCTGAGAGCTTATAGGATTTGTTCCCCTGAGTTCTTGGATCAAGAAATACAATTCATCTATGACATTGGAGAAAATTTAAAATATCCAAAACATCTTATTGATAAAACAAAAATCAAAGCTAGGAAATGTTTTCTTAATACGTCGCAGGTCAAACCATTTAATTATAAAAATATGTTAACAATTCCGTACCACGAAAATTTAATCCATCTTCCTAGCATTTTTGAACAATTTGGTATCCAGATAGTATTCAAAAATAATAATAACATTAAGAGTCTGTTAATTAAAAATTCTCCAAGAAGTAAAGAAGGATGTATCTATAATATACCATGTAAAAACTGTGATTTTATTTATATAGGCCAAACAGGCAAAGGCTTAGAAAAAAGAATAGGCCAACATAAATATAGTATTAGAACGGGGCAAGTGTCCAGTGGATTATTTGTCCACCAAAGGGATTATGGTCATAATATTGACTGGGGAAATTCTAAAATAATTACTTCTTGTAATAATATTATAGAAAGAAATATTATTGAATCTTGTTTTATAAAAAGAAATTTTGGAAATAACATGAACTTGAGTTTGGGTTTATTTAAATTGGACAATTTTATTATTGACAAAATTGTGTGTGATAAAATGTAACATGGGACCTCTCCGAGTATCCTTGTCTTCTTATGTATTTATTGTTTCTTTCTGTATTGCTTTTTTGTACCTTTGAAAATGTCTAAATAGACGAAAACGTTCGGTATCTTTTTTTTTCTTCAATTTCCCGGTGGTTTCTAAATATATATATATATATATATATATATACTTTTAAACATATATATGTATATATATATATACATATATATACTTTTAAACATATATATATATATATGTGTGTGTGTGTGTGTGTGTGTGTGTGTGTGTGTGTGTGTGTATATGTATATATACATGAGCAGCGTATTTAAGCCTCTGAGAAAACAAATAAGATTCTAGGATTGATTACGCGATCTTTTGACTTCAAAAGTCCGTCACTCATTAACAAGCTATATAAATCGTTAGTTCGTCCACATTTGGAATATGCTGTTTCCGTATGGTCACCGAATCTCATTAAGGACATTGACAGATTGGAAAATGTGCAACGGCGAGCCACAAAACTGATTCCAAATATCAAAAATAAATCATACGAAAATCGACTAAAACATGAATCTGTTTTCCTTAAATAAGCGTGACTTGATACAGGTCTTTAATATTTTAAAGGGAATTGACAACATTATAAGTGACAAAATTTTCACATTGAATGAGAATCAGACAAGAAACAATGGTCTTAAACTGTCCGAAAATAAATTTAATTTGGAAGTGGGTAGAAACAACTTTGCCAACCGTGTAGTTAATGAACGGAATAAACTTCCTGCAGAGGCAGTGCAATGTAGTTCAGTTCGAAGCTTTAAGAATCATTTAGATAAACACCTAAGCAAGATGCTGTAATGAATATAATTTGTTTTATATTATTTGTTTATTTGTTTTGTTATCATTTGTCTGTTTGTTTATTATCATTTGCTTGATTCTCATTTATCATTATTTACTATTTACGTGTTTGTTTATTATTTGATTATACCTATGCATTTATTTATGTATTTTATTTATTATTTACATTAGTATAGTTTTTATTTATTCATTTATTTATCATTATTATAATTTCTTTTAGCATCTGACCTAGATATGGACCAAAAGGTCTCCTGTCGGCATGCTCCGCCTTTGTAATCCTTTGTAATAATGTATATATATATATATATATACATATATATACATATATATATATATATATATATATGTATATATATATATATATATATTCTTCTTACTTTTTACTTCAGCTCCCAGTAGTAGGCATTATGCCTGTCAGTAGTCCCAACATGTTCCTCCATCTGCCTCTATCATGGAAGGCCATATCCTCCCTCAGAGTTTCGATGTTGGGCAGGTCATGTCTGCTGAGGGCAACTTCAACATTTTCTTCCCATCTCTTTCTCGGTCTTCCTCTTGGCCTTCTTCCGTCCGGCATCCACTCCCAGCTTCCACTTGCAATTTTCACTTCCTCCATTCTTTTTAAATATCCTAACCATCTTAACTGGACAGCATCTATTTTGCATAGCATGGAACAGACGCCAATGCTTTTCCTAACATCTTCGTTTTTTAACTTATCTCTCCTCGTCTTTCCAACTATGGCTCTTAATGGTCTCATTTCCGCTGCCTGAATACTGCTCATGTCTACTTTTGTCATTACCCAACTTTCTGAATCATATGTTAGGGTAGGTGTCAAGACAGTATTGAAAATAATCTTTTTCACTTCTAAAGGTACATGTTTTTCTTTTATTATTGGCGAGAGAGCTCCAACATTTGCACTGAATTTATTAATTACAAAGGATTACAAAGGATTAAAAAGGCGGAGCATGCCGACAGGAGACCTTTTGGTCCATATCTAGGTCGGATGCGAAAAAAATCATAATAATAATAAAATAATAAATAAAAACTATAATAATGTAAATAACAAATAAAATAAATGAATAAATGCATAGGTATAGTTAAATAATAAACAAACAGGTAAATAGTAAATAATAATAAATTGACATATAACTAATAATAAATGAAAATCAAACAGACAAATGACAACAAAACAAAAACAAATGATATAAGATAAATTATAATCATTACAGCATCTTACTTAGGTGTTTATCTAAATGATTCTTAAAGCTTCGAACTGAACTACATTGCGCTACCTGTGCAGGAAGTTTATTCCATTCATTAACTATATGGTTGGGAAAGTTGTTTCTACCTACTTCCAAATTGAATCTATTTCCGGACAGATTGAGACCATTGTTTCTTGTCTGATTCTCATTCAATGTGAAAATTTTGTCACTTTTGATGTTGTTAATTCCCTTTAGAATCTTAAAGACTTGTATCAAGTCACCTCTGAGTCTACGCTTTTTTAGGGAAAACAGATTCATATGTTTTAGTCGATTTTCGTATGATTTATTTTTGATATTTGGAATCAGTTTTGTGGCTCGCCGTTGTACTTTTTCCAGTCTGTCAGTGTCTTTAATGAGATTCGGTGACCATACGGAAACAGCATATTCCAAATGTGGACGAACTAACGATTTATATAGCTTGTTAATGAGTGATGGACTTTTGAAATCAAAAGATCCCGCAATCAGTCCTAGAATCTTACTTGCTTTCTCAGAGGCTGAAAAACACTGCTTGGATGATTTGGGGTCGTTACTGATAATTACGCCGAGATCTTTTTCACTATCCACTTTTGTTAACGAATTTCTAAATAACTTGTAATCGTACTTACTGTTATTTTTACCTATGCATTTACTTGTGCTAAATTTCATTAGCCACTTTTTAGACCATTGCTGTAATTTATCTAAATCTTCATGAATATCTAATTGGTTTAAGTGATCATTTGCCATTCCGTACAGTTTTGTATCATCAGCAAATTTGGAAACAGTAGATTTTAGTCCATGGTCTATATCATTTATATATACTATGAATATAAGTGGCCCAAGAACGGAAGCCTGAGGAACTCCACTTGTAAAAAATTTCCATATAGAAGTTTTTCCATTTAAAACAACTCTCTATTTTCGACCATTCAACCAAATACTAGTCCAACCTAATAGGCTACCACTTATTCCGTGTAAAGCTAATTTAGTAAGTAGTCTTTCGTGTGGGACGGTATCAAAAGCTTTTGCAAAGTCTGAAATATCCCTCTTACTATACTTCCAAGATATTTGAAGATGTTTGTATTTTTTACCATCTTATTTCCTATGGTGATGCTGAACTCATGTTCTTATCTTCTGCTAACGTTCAGTATTTTAAGTCTTCTTCGATCTCTTCCCTATCTGTGCTCCATTCAGCTATATCACCTGTTCTTATATTGGTTTTACTAGGTCTCCTACTCTTCTCCCATTTATTCTCTCATATAGCTTTGTGATGTGGGGTATAAGGGAAATCCCTCTATAGGTGTTACAATTTCCAGAATGACCTTTACCTTTGAAAATTGGGACTAATAGAGTTTTACCCCACTCTGGTATTGTTCCTTCTCTATAGATCTTATTTATGAGTTTCAATATATTTTGCTGTACTACATTTCCTCCTTCCCCTTTATTAGCTCTATTGATATTTCATCTATTCCTAGTGTTTTGGAATTTTTCATTTCTTTCAATGCCCATTCAAATTCTCTTTCTGTTGGGGAGAGGCCAAACGCAGAATATGGGATCCAATATATTTAACGTTTCGCCCTGTTTAAGACCATTGTTTCTTGTCTGATTCTCATTCAATGTGAAAATTTTGTCACTTATAATGTTGTCAATTCCCTTTAAAATATTAAAGACCTGTATCAAGTCACGCTTATTTAAGGAAAACAGATTCATGTTTTAGTCGATTTTCGTATGATTTATTTTTGATTTATATATTGGATCCCATACTCTGCGTTTGGCCCCTCTCCTACAGTGCTGTTGCAGTCGTTGCTGCTTTTACTCATTCTTTTTCTGTTATTTCATCATCTTCTTCTCCATCTAAATCCTCCTCCATCTCTTGCCATTGTTCCTCGTTTCCTGCATTTAGGAGCTCTTGGAAGTATTCTGTCCATCTGTTGTCTATCTCATCCTGGTCCGTAAGAACATTCCCCTCTAAGTCTTTAATGTTATATTGTTTTGCCTTGTTTTTCCTATATGACTTTGCTATACCATATAGTAATTTTTTTTCCTTTCTGCAAATCCTCTGTCACTGTCTCTCCCAGATCTTTCCATGTCTCGGTCTTTGCTCGATCTTTTGCAAGATTTGTTTCTTTCCTTGCCAGTACATATTCTGCTCGGCTTTCTTCTTAGCCAGTTTCTTATCTTTAAAGTTTTGTTCTTTACTGCCTGTTTGACCTCCTCATTCCACCAAGGTTTGTGTCTTATCCTATTTCCTCCAACCCATTCTGCCCCTAAATTTTCTTCTGCTACCTCACTGATTGTTTCTTTCAAAGTGTCACATCTTTCTTTTTCCTCATCATTTTGCTTCTCCAATTTTTGTGTAAGTTTAGTTTTATAAGCTTTCTTTTTATCTTCCTGTTGCAAACTTTTTGTTTCGATTACTTTGCTTTTTCTACATTGCCGTGGTTTTACCTTACCGATCTTAAGATCAGCCACTAGTAACCTGTGGTCTGAATCTAAACTCACTCCTGGTATTACCTTTATATTGGTAAAGATTCTTCTGTCTGAATATATTATGTAATCGATAATTAATTTTTATCAAACTGCCCTGTATTTTGATTCCATCTATATCGAGTGAATTTATGTTCTTCTTTATGTTGATTAAAGCCATTCATTATCTTTAAACTGTTTCTCATGCAGTAGTCTATCAGTATTTCAGCTGAGTTTCTTGTCTCTTCTCCAAATATCCATATAATATTTTCTATTCCTTCTCTTTCCTTTTCAACTCTAGCATTAAAATCACCAATCAAAATTTCTATATCGCCATCTAGAATCTCATATTCTTCCCCTAAAAAATCCAGGAAATTTACTTTTTCTTCTTCAGGACATCCCTGTTGTGGGGCATACACTTGATATATATATTGTACTTTCTTCATTTCATTTGTCTTTCAAGGATCAATTTCACCTCTTGAATATACTGTGTCAGTCTTGGTCCCACTATCATAGCTACCCCGTGCCTTCTTCCTCTCTCTTATGATCCACAATACATTAAGGTATCTTCCTTCATCTTTTCCCCAATGTCTTGTCTCTGCCATTCCTATAATGTCTATCTTTATTCCATTCATCTCCAAGATTTATTTTTCTTTGTCTCTATATGTTGCGATGTTAATCGTTGCAAGTCTTACTTTGTGGAGTGTCTTATGCGAATTTCCTTTACATTCCTGATTTCGTTTATCAAAGTGCCGTCTGGATTCCTAGGCTGGTCGTGGGAGTTTCACGAGCAGAAGACTTTTTACACCACCGGCTAGCTAGGCCTGTCGTAGTAACCCTCCTCCTTTCTCATCCGGGCTTGGGACCGGCAATGGCGCAGTTTTATATATATATATATATATATATATATATATATATATATATATATATATATATATATATATATATATATATATATATATATATGTATATATATATTAGCACAGCGTAATGTAATAGCACATTGGTAAAATGAAAATTTGATAACCCACTGTCGGAGAAAAGAAATCAGAAATACTAATTATCTGTATATTTCGACCACTGACTGTGGTCCTCTTCAGCAGAATGATACAAAGAATGGAATTAACAAGTATAAATATGGACAGGGAGAGAATAATTAGGAGACGCGGGCAAGGGGACTCAAGTTACTTGGGGTTGGTATGTGGGAATCTGTCCTGCCGCTTTCA
>NC_134780.1:73294010-73296510 GCF_046742065.1 Oratosquilla oratoria
GGTATAAGCCTACATGTAGTATATATCACTGTGCAGCCCACAACAAGTTTCAACAAGATTCTTATTGAAACTTGTTCTAGGTAAGCAGCTTCTCACTAAATCAGTAGCTGCTTTGGAATCAAACAGGAAGGATATCCTCTGGACCTGGCAGAGTGGTTCCTTCAGGCAGAAAAAATTATCCTATCTGGAATTATTTTGAAAAACTACCAACAACTTCTGGCAAAGGGTACCGAGCTAAATGCAAAGACTGCAACCAGGAACTACAGGGCATTGTGTCAAGATTAAAGTCTCACAGAGATAAATGCAAAGGTCAGCCACAGCATACAGAAGAAGAAATTGATGACCCACGTAAATAATTTTACTTATATTGTGTGCATTTCTCCCTTTTCATACGCAACTATATAAATTTTGTGAACAATGGAGAGCATGTGTAGGCATCATTACTTCTAAATTTGGGTAATGACTATATCACTATAACATACTGTATCCACTCAACTTTGGGGCCTAGATGATTGTTATTCATTTCATTCAACATTGTGTAATATATTTCATAGGTTCCATTGGAATTCAGCCCACATGGGATTCAGCCCAAAGGGATTTAGCCTAACCTAACCCAACTAACCCATTATTTTTAGTGAATTTAAAAGTGGACTGAATCCTGTGTGGGCTGAATTCCAAGCCCACCTATTTTATATCCTGTTAATTATTTCCAAATAATTTAGTGGCTTGTGTGAATATGATCATTATCTAGAAAAATAACTACTGTACTCAAAAGTAACCTAAATCACACTGTATTCATTCATCTATTTATTCATTTATGAATTATGCAATATGCTAAAACTTTCTGTTTCCATTTCAGGGTCTGTGTCAACAGCTTCAATCCCTTCATCATCGGCTCCACTTGATTTATCGGCAAACCTGACTCCACCATTAAAAAGGTCACTATCAGACTCCTCCACAGGCGCCACTTCTGCTAAATAATTTTCATCTAAAAGAAAGTCATCAACATCTCTGGATAGATTTATCATAAAAACTTCAGCCTCTCAAAAGGAAAATCTCGACAAAGAAGTTGCAAGAATTATATTTGCTACAAATTCACCATTTCGTCTTGTTCAGCATCCTCAGTTTCTCAAGATGATTCAGAACCTGAGGCCAGGTTATATTCTTCCATCCAGAAAAGATATTGCTGATAAGTACTTGGATCTTGTGTATGAAAAGGAATATAAAAAGTGTGCAGATGACCTGAATAATGAAACTGTATGTCTTTTAATTGATGGGTGGTCTAACATCCATAATGAGCCCATAATATGTGTCACTCTAACAACATCCACTAGTCAGATTTATTTAGTTGACACAATAGACACACCAAGGAAACCTCACACTGCTGAATATCTTCTACAACTTGTACAAAATTCGATCAAGAAGGCTGAACAAGATTTTGGTTGTCACATTGGAAGTGTTGTGACAGACAATGCAGCAAATGTCACCAAGATGAGAAAAGTCTTGGAGGAATCGAGTGAACCTGAGCATACCGTCCTCACATACGGCTTATACCGTTCCTTGTATACTTGTGGCAAGTCTATATAACACTGCTCCTTATATTCATATACTAAAAATGTCCTTTAGCAATCAGATCGCATATCAGATAGCAATCCCACAATATTTAAAATCTATACAAAAATCGATTTAAATCAAATAAATCTGATTTAAATAAAAATAACAATGTTTTATATTTTTTCAAAAAGATAAGAAAAAAAAAAAAAAAAAAAATCTCCAACACTGGCGTCCACTAACCTCATACAATAATACCTGTTAAGTCCGGCTAAAATTGGCATTTCATAGCATAACAGTGCCTTAAAATAGTTTCTTATTTCACTATAAGAGTTTATATTAACTTATAATGCATTCAATAAGTCAACATTTGATATATTTGTCCTATATACAATGTTAGGTTTCTAGTTTTGATATATTTGTCCAATATAAAATGTTAGGCTACAAAGAAAGCAATGGCCTCCGCTAGCGGACCCAGGGATCTGGGTGCGTACGTCCTGTCTAAGAGTAGTCCTTGATATACATATATATATATATATATATATATATATATATGTGTGTGTGTGTGTTTGTGTGTGTGTGTGTGTGTGTGTTTGTGTGTGTGTGTGTGTGTGTGTATACATATATAATATTATATATATATACATATGTGTGTGTGTGTGTGTGTGTGTGTGTGTGTGTGTGTGTGTGTGTGTGTGTGTGTGTGTGTGTGTGTGTGTGTGTGTGTGTGTGTGTGTGTGTGTGTGTGTGTGTGTGTGTGTGTGTGTGTGTGTGTGTGTGTGTGTGTGTGTGTTCAAGACAGATTGAACATTTTTAGAAGCTCTGCCAAGGGATTCAAACCCTGACCTGTGCCTATATAATCACGAAGTCAAGACGCTAGCGACTGAGCTACGTGCGATGGTTCAAAAGGACTATACAAGTCTCCGAACACGCTTCACGTAACATCAGA
>NC_134780.1:73304010-73311510 GCF_046742065.1 Oratosquilla oratoria
AGTTAAAAAATCATGGATATTTTTATCTTCTGGCCAAAGACATAAAATGTCATCAATATACCTAAGCCAAGGGATGTTACGGGGGAAGATTTTGTGTAATATTTTAGTTTCGAAAAATTCCATGTATAAATTACTTAAAACTGGGGATAAAGGGTTTCCCATACTCATGCCGAATTTTTGGGAATAGAAATTACCATTAAACTGAAATTTACAATCTTTAACACATAACTTAATTAGTTCAATCAATGTAGAAGATGGCAATGGAAGAACATGTTTATTAAGTTCATCTTGAAGGTAAAATAATAAATAATTTATGGGAACTTTTGTGAATAAACTGACTATATCAAAACTAACCAATGTAAACTTATAATTTGGTTTAATATTATGGAGTTTGTCTATTAAATCAGAAGTGTTTGTAACATGAGAAGAAGAGATTGTGCCTACTAAAGGGCTAAGTATAGTAACTAGCCATTTGGAAAGCTTGTAAGAAGCAGAACCAATTGACGAAACAATAGGTCTAGCGGGGTTGTTACATTTATGAGTCTTAATGAGACCATACAAGTATTTGTGTTAGCACATAATTCCGTTAATTTAATGATTTTGCTGACAGAGATTGGTAGTTGGTCCCGATAATTTTGTAATTTTGTTTCCAAGAAAGCTAAAACCTCAGCTACGTTGATGCAGGTGAACAAAGAAACTACATCAAGACTTAGTAATTTTCTCTGCCCAGATAAATGATGATTCTTGATCTTACTTATGAAATCTTCTGAATGTTTTATATGCGAGTCGGAAAAGCACCCTACAAATTGTGATAAAATGTTCGTGAGCCATTTTGATGTCTTACTCGTACAAGAATTTCTATTTGAAATGATGGGTCTTAGGGGAACACTTTCTTTATGAATTTTTGGGAGTCCATAGAAATTAGGTAGTTGTGGGTTTATGACTAATAAATTATTATTAAAAAACTCTTTTCCCACGATATTGCGTGCTCTTCTATTGAAGAAAGTATATATATATATATATATATATATATATATATATATATACATATAATATATATGTATATACATACATGTATATATATATATATATATAGATACATGTATATATATACATATATATTATATGTATACACACACACACACACATATATGTATATATATATTGTAACGTAATATTAGATATTACGTCATATGTGTAATTATGTTATAGAATTGTGTTCCTTTGTATTACATAACTATGTTCATATTTCTTGTCTATGTATGTATTGTAACAATGTTAAGCAGTAACGCCCGTCCACTATATGTAATCTTGCCTACGTGCGGAGAGAGGTGCGCACTCTTGTAGAACAAACAGACAAGCGAAATCCTGAATAGTTCGGAGCGCACAGATTTGACAGTTACTAAATAAATAGATTGTTCAAGCGAGTCGAGGGTCCTAAAACTACCCATGTTGACGTGTTAACTTACCCTCCTCCTCACCCGCACCCTTAACCGGAAGTATCCCGCTTCCGGTCCAATGGTATATAAGCGGTGGTAATCGCTGACTCGTCGTCATTTTTCGCTCTATTGATCTCTTGATAAAAATACAAGTTTGGACTCATGAGACGATTGGTGTGAAGTGATCACCCTTTTTGCCTACATTACGTGTCTGATATACATTGCATTACTTTACTTATATTTGTACTTATTACTTATTTTGATGCATGTTCCTGATCTCTTTGTACTTAGATAGTACCATATTGTATACTTATCTTGTGTTTCTTATTTGAACGATAATTTCCATATTCTTATAATCATGTAACGGTCCCATTGACCCTACTGCCCATTCTCTTTTGTGTTGATTGCCTGTAAATATTTTCCATTAATAATTTCGTTTACTAGTTTTATCGCTAGTTTAATATTCCTTTCCTGGAATCTTCTTTGTTACCTTTACTTCTAGTCTTACGAATTATCTAGGCCCTGACCAGATAGTTCAGTCCTACAGTGGCTTCTAGAAGTGAGCTGGTTCTTAAGCACTTAGACGTTATACGTAACGTCTCTTCACATACCAGCCGCCCGTAACAAAGTGGCGACCCTTGCCAAGGATATTGGATCAGGTATTTAACACATTCTTATAGAGATGGATGATATAGTTCAAGAATTCGTTCAAAATCCCAAGGTAAGTTTCTTAAAGAAACAAACTAAAGACACTTTGATAGAAATAGGCAAGCACTTTGGAGTAGACATTGATACAAGTTTGCGAAAGAAAAAAATACTTCAGGAACTCGTTGAAAATCTGATCGAAGATGAGATCTTATCTCCAGAAGAGATTACAGCTATACAAATTCCTTCAAATAGGTTAGAAATAGAGGCACGACTAACCGAACTTAAGATTAAGGAGATTGAATTAAAGGTCAGGAGAGTAGAAATTGAGGAGGAAGCTAAACTGAAACAAATGCAAATTGAGGCAGAATTTAGAGCTAGAGAAGAGGAAGCTAAAGCGAAACAAGTAGCTAAAGAGGAGGAAACTAAACTGAAACAAATGCAAATTGAGGCAGAAGGCTAGAGAAGAGGAAGCTAAAGTGAAACAAATAGAAAGAGAGAACGAAACTAAAGTCAAATTGGCAGAGTTAGAATTAAAGAAGGCAGAAGTAGAAGCTAGGATTGTTGATAGACAACCCGTAGTTCAGGAAGGTCATATAGATATTTCCAAGTATGTAAAACTTCTACCCCAATTTTCAGAAGGAGAGCCAGAAATTTTCTTTCTTCAGTGGGAAAAATTGGCGCAACAGTTACAAATCCCTAAAGAAAATTGGCCATTAATCATTCAAACACAATTTAAGGGTAAGGCTCAGCAAATTTATACTTCTCTTTCAGAAGCAGAAAGCGAGTATGATAATATGAAAGCTTGTATTTTAAAAGCTTATGAACTAATACCAGAGGCCTATAGACAGAAATTCCGTAATTATAGGAAGACACCTCAGTTAACATACGTAGAATATGCGGCTCAACAAGAGAGGTTATTCAATAGGTGGTGTTTGGCTAGTGAAACGGACACCTTAGATAGACTTAAACAGTTGATTTTGTTGGAGCAGTTTAAGAATACCTTAGAGACAGATCTTAGGATTTTTATAGATGATCATGTTCCCGAAACTTTAACTAAAGCTGCTGTATTGGCTGATGAGTTCACACTAAATTATAAACCTAAGTCAAGACAAATGGAATCCCAAAAGTCAAAGTCATATATTCCAGATTCAACAAAATACTCTGATCCTTGGTCCCCAAAGAAACACTTTGAAAATCAGTCTAGCCCATCACATTTCAGTTACAGGTCTGATTTCAATCAATATCCTCCAAACCAACCTTGGCAAAGAATGGAAAGGTTTAAGACTAATCCCCCTGTAACTTGTTCATATTGTAAACAGGTTGGCCATCACATTTCTAATTGCAGAAAGAGACTGACACCCTCATTCTCCAATAAGACACCAACTCTTGTAAAAAATATAAAATCAGATGATTCAAAATCCTCTATTCAGGATAAACTACCAAAGAAGCCGGTATTGTCAAGTAATGTAGAACCCCCCTCATCAGATCATGATCCTTGTTTCAAACCATTTGTATCTTCAGGAACTATATCTCATAGTAGTAGTTCACAACAATATCCTATTTCCATACTCCGAGACACAGGAGCAAAGCAAAGTCTGATTTTAAATTCTGTCTTGCAGAATCTGGGTGAGTCATATACAGGTTATGATATATTGATAGAAGGAGTTGGAGGAATTGTAAAATGTCCATTACATAATGTTTTCTTGCGGTCTGATTTAACAACCGGAATGGTTAAAGTAGCAGGAGTAGACTCTCTTCCCATAGTAGGAATATCCTTATTGTTGGCCAATGACATCGGTGGAAGCAAAGTCATTTCTACCTTAATAACAAATAACCCTAAGACCTCAGCAGAACCTTCAGATAACTTACAGTTGTTTCCCGCTTGTGCTGTAACCAGATCTCAGTACAAGAAATCTGAAGAGGAGACCTATAATTTAGAATCCCTATTCTCCCAAACTGACCCATCTTCTTCTTCACCAGTTTCTCTATCTAGAGCAGAATTAATCAAAGAACAGAAGTCAGATCCTTCTCTTAAAAATTTGTACGAGATTGTTTCTTCTCCAGAAGAAGTTGAAAATATGTCACGAGGTTTCTATATAGAAAACGGAGTCCTAATGCGAAAATGGAGAGCATCCACCGCAACCGCTGACCAGCCATGGCAAGTAAGGAATCAAATAGTCCTCCCTCTTGGTTTCAGGAATAATGTTCTAAGATTGGCTCATGATACTCCCTTAGCAGGTCACTTAGGGGTAAGAAAGACCTTGTTCAACATAACCCAACATTTCCATTGGCCCACGGTTGTCAAAGATGTTGCCCAATATTGTAAAACATGTCATACATGTCAACTTGTAGGTAAGCCCAACCAGAAAATTGTAGAAGCTCCACTCCATCCCATTCCTGTAATGGAAGAGCCATTTAAAAAAGTTCTTATTGACTGTGTAGGACCTTTACCTCCTTCAAGTAAAGGAAATCAGTACATTCTCACAATCATGTGTATGAGCACTCGTTTTCCAGAAGCCATTCCTTTGAAAAATATTAAAGCTCAAAACATAATCAGAGAAATGTTGAAATATTTCACTATGGTAGGATTTCCTAAGAACATTCAAAGTGATCAAGGAAGTAATTTTCTTTCCAACAAGTTTAGAGAAACTCTTGTAACACTAGGTATAAATCATGTAACTTCCTCCGCCTATCATCCTCAATCACAAGGTGCTCTAGAGCGCTTTCACCAAACGCTCAAGACAATGTTAAGAATCTTCTGTGCTGAGAACACTCGAAATTGGGAAGACGGACTCCCCTTTTTGTTGTTCGCCACCCGAACAACAATTCAAGAAAGCCTTGGATTCAGCCCGTCAGAATTAGTCTTCGGTCATGAAGTCCGTGGCCCCCTAAAGATACTTCATGAACAATGGATGAAAGAAGAACCACCAGTTCCTTCTTTGAAATACGTGTCCCAGGTCACCGAGAAGTTGTTAGAAGCTTGGAAGTTGGCAAGAGAGAACTTGACGAATGCTCAACGAGTAATGAAAGGTCGGTATGATAAAAATTCTAAACTTAGAACTTTCTCTCCAGGAGATCAAGTGTTACTTTATCTTCCCATACCAGGAGATCCATTGCAGGCTAAATACAAAGGACCCTATGAAGTCTTGTCCAGAGCCAGTGATCTCGACTACATAATCAAAACTCCAGACAGAAGAAAGAGTTCCCGTCTCTGTCACATAAATACCTTAAAACCTTATCATTCCAGAGATCCAATTCCAGCTTGCAGCTCTACCACAATAAAATCGGAAGAGCCTCCTGATAACCTGCCTAATCCTCCTGAGATTCCCTTGGAAAACTCCCAGATACTACAAAATCTTCACTTATCTGAGAAACAAGATGTAGCAGAACCATTGACTGACCTGTTGAGAAAAGACCACGACTTCGTGTGGACTCCTACCTGTGAGACGGCCTTCAAAAACCTGAAGTCCCTTCTCACTAACGCACCAGTTCTAAGGGCACCCGACTTCCAACGACCCTTTCTTCTGCAAGTCGACGCCAACGACACCTGTATCGGTGCCGCCCTCTTGCAAGAACACAACGAAGTTCTTCACACTATCGCCTACTACAGCAAGAAGCTGTCCCCTGCGCAAAAGAACTACTCCATACTTTCTAGAACATAGCTTTTCAACAGAAAGTGAAAAGCTTTCCCAAACGGTGGAGGTGTAACGTAATATTAGATATTACGTCATATGTGCAATTATGTTATAGAATTGTGTTCCTTTGTATTACATAACTATGTTCATATTTCTTGTCTATGTATGTATTAACATAAGAACATAAGAACATAAGAAATAAAGGAGACTGCAAAAGACCATAAGGCCTACACTAGGCAGCTCCGTATCCATCACCACCTGTCATCCCCATCCATAAAGTTGTCTAATCGTTTTTTAAAACAACTGATAGTTTCAGCGCTTACTACATGGTTACTAAGTTTATTCCATTCATCGACCACCCTATTAGTAAACCAATTCTTGCCTATTTCCTTCTTAAATCTAAATTTGTCCAGTTTGTACCCATTACTGCGAGTCCTGCCCTGTTGTTTTATTATGATGACCTTGTTTGCATCACCCTTGTTATAGCCTTTGATCCACTTGAACACTTCTATTAGATCACCCCGCACTCTGCGTCTTTCCAGAGAGTGTAAGTTTAGGTGCCTAAGCCTCTCTTCGTAAGGCAAATTTCCGAGTCCTTGTATCATTTTGGTCATTCTTCTCTGTACTGATTCTAATGAATTTACGTCCATTCTGTAGGACGGAGACCAAAACTGTACCGCATAGTCAAGGATGGGTCTAACTATCGCTAGGTAGAGTTTAATAATTACCTCTGCACTTCTATTCGTTACCGTCCTAGCAATGAAGCCTAATGCGCTGTTAGCTTTATTTCTGGCGCTAATACACTGCTTCCTGGTTTTAAGGTCCGGACTCACCAGAACTCCCAAGTCCCTCTCGCACTCAGATTTTTCTAAAAACGTGTTATCTAAGTTGTATCTATTTTCGGGGTTGTGTAGCCCTACGTTTAACACGCTACACTTAGAGATATTGAAGTTCATTTGCCACTTCACCGACCATGTTAACAGCTTATTAAGGTCATCCTGCAGAATCTGGGCGTCGTCTCCTGACCTAATTAGGCGTCCTATTTTAGTGTCGTCCGCAAACTTACTAACATCACTATTTAACCCTTCGTCTAAGTCGTTTATATACATAATGAACAACAAGGGACCCAAAACCGAGCCCTGGGGAACCCCGCTAGTAACATTGCCCCACCTAGATTTTATTCCATTTATGGTGACCCGTTGCTTTCTGTTACTAATCCAAGCTCTAATCCATTCTAACACTTTTCCTCCTATGCCATGGGCTTTGATTTTATTTAGTAGTCTCTGGTGTGGCACTTTGTCGAACGCTTTGCTAAAGTCAAGGTAAATAACATCGTAATTTTCATTGTTGTCTGCCGCCTTATATACCTTAGTGTAAAAGGATAGAAGATTAGTCACACATGACTTACCCTTGGAGAAACCATGCTGTGAAACACGAATTAAATTATGCCCTTCAATGTGTTCTCTGAGTCTATTTACTATTATTGATTCAAGCATTTTTCCTATAACCGATGTCAAACTGATTGGCCTGTAGTTGCATATAGACGATCTATCTCCCTTCTTAAAAACAGGAACAACGTTTGCCTGCCTCCAAGCAGTTGGAACAGAACCAGTGTCTACCGATTTATTGAATATTTCAGTTAACTGGTCGCAGATTTCAAATTTACACTCTTTAAGCATTCTTGGAAAAATTTCGTCTGGACCCGGAGATTTTGCAGCTTTAAGTCTGTCAATCTGCTTGACTACTTCCTCTTTACTAATGCTGATATTAGTTAGACT
>NC_134780.1:73314010-73364010 GCF_046742065.1 Oratosquilla oratoria
ACGGCTTCGTGGGAAGAGAAAGAACACAAAAATATGTTAAAAGAGTCAAGGATAACACTAAATAAGATAATGGAAGATGGAGGAAAAGTAGTCATAATGGGTGACTATAATTGAAAAGAAATCTGCTGGGAAGAGATGACAGCGAAGGGTGGAGACGACCTATAGGGAAATGTACTACTTCATATGATTACAGAACATACAATGACGCAATGAATACAAGAGAATACTTGGTATAGAAATGAGGAAGAACCATGAAGACTGGACCTAATAATTACATCAGAACCCAAAATAGTGGACAAGATTGAATATAAGACACCAATAAGTAAAAGTGACCACATTAGTTGAACTGGAACAAAAAGAGGAAAAATACATGAAAAAATGAACAATATAGAAAGAAAAAATTGATGTATGAAAAAAACAAGTTTTGATCAAATAAGAGAATTCTTTCAAAAAGCTGACTGGGAAAGAATACACAAGGAAGAAACAATAGTAGAAGAGAAATGGAATATTTTTACAAAAAATTATAAAAAAAAAAAGGAGTGGATAAGTATGTTCCAAGAAAAAAACAAGAAAAAGATTATGTAAAGTGCTGGTACAACAAAAGATGTAGAGAGTTAAAAGACAAAAGAGATAAAGCTTGGATAAAATGGAAAAAAGACAAAAGACCTGAAAAATTAAAAATATATACTTGTTATAGAAATGAATATGTACAAGTGTGCAGAGAAGAAAAGAGAAAATACGAAAAAGATGTTATAGAAAAATGTAAAGATCAACCAAAACTGATTTACAGATTTGTAAACAAAAACTGAAAAACAAACAAGAATTATAGAAACTACGACAAGGAGGATTTGAATGCACAGAGGAAATAGAAATGGCAGAAATTATGAACAAGCATTTTAAATCGGTGTTCACAAGGGAGAACATGCAACCTGGAGAGATCGAATGGATGGAGAAAGTCCCCCCTATGAAAGAGATAAAAGTATCAAGAAATGAAATATTGAAACATTTGAGTAATCTCGATGTCAGAAAATCGCATGGACCAGATGAATTAGCAAACTGGACTTGAGACAACGCAGGAATGAACTAACAGACAAAATACATAGTCTAATAAACAGTTCTTGAAAGAAGGAAAAGTTCCAGAAGTTTGGAAAAGAGCAAATATACATACATACATATACCAAGGCTTTTTCCCCCTTACAAGGGAGGTAGCCAAAAAGGGAAAGGCATAAAATCATTTCCACCCATTCCATCCCTGAATACACTCCACACCCCTCCATCCTCCCTCCCTCTTATCTGAGCACCTCCTGGATGACGGTTCATCCCTGCACCTTGTCCACTGCCCTGGGTTAGAAGCAGTGTCGCATGACACAGCACATTCACAGCAAGGCCGCTTCATTAAATCGGCGACCCCCCTCTCCGTCCCCCCATTGCATAAAAGGAGAGGACGGGGAGAAACCCCTTCGGGCTGCGTCAAATTTTGCTCACACATACTACCTCACCCCCCATCCCCCCACCCATTCCACCTCATGCAATCACAACATCATCCATATACAACCATTCTCCATTCACCCCTGTCTTCTGTCCTCTCCCGCCCTTCCTCAACAGACATTCCCCTCTTCCCCAAAGCCCCCTTCACCCCATCCATCCACCTCATCCTAGGACGTCCCCTCATGTTAACTCCCTCCACATCTGCCTTCCATACCTCTTTTACTAGTCTTTCTTCACTCATTCTTTCCATGTGTCCTAACCATCCTAATATTCTTTCATCAACCCTATCTCCCAGCTCCTTTTCCACCCCTGTTCTCCTCCTCACCTCCTCAATTCTCACTCTATCTAAACTAGTAACCCCTATCATACTTCTCAAACACCTCATCTCAAACACATTCAAACTCCTTGTCTCTTCTTCTCTTATGTTCCATGTTTCTGCCCCATACAGTGCTGTTGGCACAATCACTCCTTCATACAGTCTCCTCTTAGCATCCATTCCCAAATGTCTATTCCTCATTACACTTTTTAATCCACCAAGGCATTTACTTGCTTCTCTCAATCTACATTCTACCTCCACCTTCACTCCACCTTTCCCTGCCACATTTGCACCCAAGTATCTAAAACTATCCACTTCCTCCAGTCGCTCTCCCTTAATACTCACTTCCAGTCTACTGCCACTTTCACCCCTTGTACATCTCATCACCTTACTTTTACCCACATTTATCTTTAGCTTTCTTCTATCACATACTCTCCCAAACTCTGCCAGCAACTTCCTCAATCCCTCCTCCGATCCTGCCACAAGCGCAGTGTCGTCCGCAAACAACAGCTGGCTCACCTCCCACTTTTCTCCATTTTCTTTAACCATCTCCAATCCCTGACTCACTATCCTTGCATCTACCTCTCGCACCACCCCATCCATGTATAAGTTGAACAGCCAGGGCGACATGACGCATCCTTGACGAAGTCCCACCTTTACCTCGAACCACTTACTCTCTCCATTTCTAATCCTGACACAAGCTCTACTATTCTCATAAAAACTCTTGACAGCTCCCAGAAGCTTTCCTCCTATCCCGTATATCTGCATAACCTCCCACAGTGCCTTTCTGTCTACCCTATCATAAGCCTTTTCTAGATCCATAAAAGCCCAAAAAAACATCCTTCCCCTTTCCTATAGCTTTCTCACATATCTGTCTTACCGCAAAAATCTGATCTACACATCCCCTACCTGTCCTAAATCCACACTGTTCCTCACCAATTACTCCTTCTGTTCCTCTCCTAATCCTCTCAATCAAGATCCTCCCATAAGCCTTCCCAACTACACTTAACAAGCTAATCCCTCTGAAACTACTACATTCACACTTGTCCCCTTTTCCCTTGTAAAGAGGAACTATACAGGCACTCCTCCAGTCCTCCGGCACTCTACCCTCTCTCCAGCAAACATTAAATAACCTCACCATCCAGTCTACCATCACTGTGCCTCCCTTTTTCAGACATTCTGCATGGCATCCATCCAGACCAGGTGTCTTACCTGCTTTCATCATCTTAACAACTGCCTTCACTTCATCCTTCCTTATTTCTCCTCCATTCTCCTCACTCATCACTCTCATTTTCTTAGCATTTCCCACTGCAGCTATCTTTCCCTCCCTATCCTCCTTCACATTTAGCAACTCCCTAAAATATTCTGCCCATCTTCCCCTTACTGCCTTCTCTTCCATTATCATCTCTCCATCTGCACCTTTTACCTTTTCTTCTCTACTTGATTCGCTTCCTCTTCCTCTCTTAATTTCTTTCCAAAACATCTCTTTATTACTTTCAAAATTTTCTGTCATACTCTTACCCCATTTCTAATCTGCTCTCCTCTTTGCCTCCTTTAGCTTTTGCTTTACTTCTCTTTTCTTTTCTTTGTATCTCTCGTATGACTCCCTCGCCCTATTTTGTAACCAATCTGTGAAAGCTCGCTTCTTCTCTTCTACAACCTTCTTTGTTTCCTCATCCCACCATTCACTACCCTTTCTTCTATTTCCCCCTGTCCTTCTTGTTCCACACACCATCCTTGCACACTTTATGACTTCATCCCCATTCCTCCTCCACACCCAGCTCCACTCTATCCTTTACTCCCTCACACTCCTCCTTCAGCTTCTTTTCGTACTCCTTCTCCTTTCCCTTTTCATTCAAAGAGTTCACTCTAAGAACCTCCATACCTTTTGTCTTTTTCCTCTTTCTCCATCTATCCTCCACTCTCAACTTACCTTCCACCAAAAAATGATCTGATATTCCCCCACCCTCTCCCCTTAGCACATGTACTGTACATCCTTAACTCTTCCTATCATAATCCTATTTACCACTACATAATCCATTAGCGCTCTAACTACCACCCTTCTCTCCACCACCCTCTCCCATGTGTACTTATGCTTGACTTTCTTCCGAAACACTGTATTTGCTATCATCAGCTCTCTTTCTAGACACATTTCCACCATCAACTCTCCACTACGATTCTTTCCTGGAACTCCACATTTCCCAACCACTCCATCGATTGGACCATTTCCTACCCAAGCATTAAGGTCTCCCAGTACTATTACATTGACATTTCTTCCTAAATCCTCTATGCACTCAGTTAGATCTATCCAAAAGGCCTCCCTTTCTTCTACACTCTTCTCACTGTCAGGCCCATATGCACTTACAAAGACCCACATCTCCTTTCCCAGTTTCACCTTCATCCACATTATCCTTGAGGAAACCTCCTTCCACTCCACTACCCGTTTACCTATCTCTTCACTTACTATAATAGCCACCCCTTCCCTCCCTCGCCCTCTCTTCACTCCTGATAACCTCCCACTTACACTACCAAACTTACACTCACCCTTCCCTTTCAACTTAGTTTCACTCAAAGCCAACACATCCATCTTTCTTCTCACAAACACACTACCTATCTCTTCCCTTTTACTCTCATCTGTACCACATCCACGCACATTAAAAGATCCAAACCTTAGCGTGCTGGTCCGAAAACTCCCAGACCCTCTTATGCCTTCTCTTTTTTGTTTAGGAATATCCCCTGTGGGGCTACAAGGAGAAAGATGCCTAGTCTCAATCCCCGTCCCTTTCTTCTCGCCTCTTACGATCCAAGTGGGAATACTTGGTGGCAAATATATTACCAATATATAAAAGGGAAAACAAGGAAGACCCTACTATCTATAGACTGGTCTCTCTAACAAGTACGATAGCAAAAATTTGTGAAAGAATGATCAAAAGTAGATGGGTAAGGCATTTGGAAACAAACAACGTACTAAATCCAAGGCAATTTGGATTTAGACAAGGACGATCATGCGTCACAAACTTAATGTGTTTCTACTCAAAGCTAATAGATGTAATAGAAGAAAGAGATGGATGGGCTGATTGTGCATTTCTAGACCTAAAAAAAGGTTTTGATAAGGTGCCACATAAGAAGTTGCTTAAGAAATTAGAAACTGCAGGAGGAATACAGGACAAACTGCTGAAGTGGATGGAAGACTTCTTGCATGAACGATAAATGAGAAAAGTATAAAAGACAAACACTCTAATTGGGATGAAGTGATAAGTGGTGTTCCACAAGGAACAGTTTTGGCCCCAATAATATTTGCTATATATATTAATGGTATGGATAAAGGAATTTAAAGTCAAATGAGCTTCTTTGCGGATGATGCAAAATTGTTGAAAAAGGTGAACACTGAAGAAGATTGTGAGTCGCTACAGAGTGATCACAATAAAGTATTGGAATGGAGTAGGAAGTGGGAGATGGAATTTAATATTAACAAGTGTAGTATAATGGAATTTGGAAGAAGCAAAAAAGGAATAGTGGGATCATATAAATTGGGAGAAAAAGAAATAAAAACAAAGTAGAAAATGAAAAGGACCTGGGAGTCATTATTATGAATAGTATGTCCCCTGACAAAAAAAATCGGAGAAACGTATAATTTGATAAGAACAATCAAAGTGGCATTTACATACCTGGATGAAGAAATGGTGAAGAAAATACTAGTCACTTTGATAAGACCAAGCACAAAAAAATGTATAACAAAACTTGAAAGAATACAAAGAGCAATTACAAAATTGTCACAAACACTCTCAAAACTGTCATATAAAGAGAGACTAGCAAAACTTGAGCAACAGACATTAGAGCAAAGAAGAGAGAGGAGGAGATTTGATAACTATTTATAGAATCATGAAAGGCATAGAAACTATTGATAGAGAGGATCTAATAAAATGGAATAGTAGAAATACAAGAGGACACGGAATGAAAAATCAAGACAGTTATAGAAGAGATCTGAAAAAGAACAGCTTTTCTCACAGAGTAATAGACATTTGGAACAAGTTAGATGAGAGAGTGGTGTGTGCAAAAACAATACATGAATTTAAAAACAGTCTAGATACAATGAGGTATGAAGACGGGACACCACGAGCATAGCTCCCCTTTCCGTAAAATACAACTAGGTAAATACACACAAACACAAATGGAGAAACTTATGATTTAAATGGAGAAACTTATAATTTAATGGAGAAGCTTATGATTTAAATGGAGAAACTTATAATTTAATAAGAATAATCAAAGTGGCATTTACATACCTGGACGAAGAAATGGTGAAGAAAATACTAGTCATTTTAATAAGACCAAGATTGGAGTATGCAGCGACGACGTGGTCACCAATTACAAAAAATGTATAACAAAACTTGAAAGAATACAAAGAGCAATTACGAAATTGGCACCAACGATCTCAAAACTATCATATGAGGAGAGAATGGCAAAACTTGAGCTACAGACATTAGTGTAAAGAAGAGAAAATATTGTTAGAGAGGATCTAATACAATAGAATAGTAGAAATAGAAGAGAAACCCCTCCGAAGAGAACAATAGAATAGACTGGTGCGTGAAGTGGTGCAAGCAAGATAGACTGGTGCGTGAAGTGGTGCAGACAAGTCTACGGGAGTATATCACCTACAACCGAGTGTGTGTTGGTTCGGAAACGGGACGACAACACTATGAGTAACTACTATTACGAGTGGATACGAGTGGAACCAGCAATCTTCAAGGTGATCATCTACAAGGCGTTCTTCAAGGCAGTGAGTGATGAAGCTGAGGAACAACGTCGCTGGCGAATTACAAGGCTGAAGAAGGACGTCAAGATAGAAGTTGACATCGCGAAGTGACATCGCAACAATACGTGGAGGCAGACAGGTTAAA
The DNA here is from genome assembly GCF_046742065.1 of Oratosquilla oratoria. Taxonomy (NCBI): domain Eukaryota; kingdom Metazoa; phylum Arthropoda; class Malacostraca; order Stomatopoda; family Squillidae; genus Oratosquilla; species Oratosquilla oratoria. The sequence continues at coordinate 73,320,713 of NC_134780.1, forward strand.
GCAAGGTATGAGTACCCAGAATTCTAGTGTTGAGGCATGAGGTTCATACCTCCAACATAAATATTTCAAAATTTACTGGGGAAGCAAATACCTATGGGGTCAACAAATACCTTAATTTGATAGACACTCTTATTGTGAGTAAAAAAAATTACAGATGAAAAAAAAAAATAGAGGTTCTGAAGGAGAATATCGACCCTGAAAATGGAAGGGCTAGGTTTATCATTAATTTCCAGCATATGGAAGAGATCAACTTTATGTCCAAATGTGACCAGGATCCTATTAGGTCTTTAGTCAAAATGATAAAAGAAGTTAGGACAAGTGAAACTGACACAGAGTACTTAGCTAGATTAGATAGATAGTCGAAAGACATGAATTCTATCTTGAAAGATTCAGACTGGATAGAAATATCTAGTGACAAAATGAAAATTTCTCAGGTAATCAAAGTGATCACATTTGGATTGTTAGCCAAAAATTCTGATGACTTAACGGCAGAAAAGCTATATAAAGATTTGAAGTCAAATATAAGTTTAGGAGAAGTAGATTATCTTCTTCAAGGATACAGTGAGACCAGAACAATAAACCCATATGTAATGCCCGTAAGCCAACATAGGAACTCTAGAGAGTTTAAGAAAACAGAAGTAGGACATAGACGGCATGTTAGAAGTCCATCCAGGGATGCTAGAATCCTATGTTTTAATTGTAATACCTGGGGACACAAAGCACAAGACTGTTTTTATGGAATTATTTGCAGAAATTGCAAATATGAGGGTCATGGTGAGTAACAATGTAGGAACCCACCATTCTGTATTTATCATAATAAGATAGGTCATAGGACTCATGAATGCCGAAATTTTTTATAACTCCAGAGCTGAGAGGAAAAACCCCAGATACAGAATAAACAATTTCAGAACTCCCCATATATATACTGATAGACGGTATTGTGTTAAATATGGGAATGCAAGAGAGATGAAAGAAACTGACAAACTGATAATTACTGTTGGAAAAACTTCTGTAGGACCTCTCATTGCTGGTAGAGTGTTCAATAAGCCTATTCAAATATTCATTGATACAGGGTCTGTAGTTAATGTAATTACCAGTAAAATTTTAAACCAGTTGAACCCAGGAGTGAAAATGTTGGAACCAATCCGTTACTCATTGCAAGGAGTAACTGGAAATCAGTTAAAAACATTAGGTAAGGTTGAACTAGAAGTTATCTTATATACAAATGAACATTTGTACATTCCAGTGATAGTGGTAGAAGAATCTGTTTTTCCAGGAGATTTATTGATAGGATTTGCAACTATGAGAAAAGAAAACATGGTAATTTGTCCTGCTGACTTAGGAATTTTAGTGATAGTGAAGTCACAGTTAATCCCATTTTTTAATCAACCAGACTTAAGACTAGTGACAGGAATCAATGAATCCTTAGATAACATTTCTATCTTAGATAACGAGGCCGAGCGGTCCAGACCAACAGAAAGTAAAACAACTTGTGAACCCAACTCAGATGTTCAGTTATCAACGACTGTAGCTTTGCTAATTGTAGATGGTGGTGTAACAAGGTCGACATTGTTGCATCCCATGTCAATTAATGAGGTTGAAGTGTGTTTGAAAGGAGTCAATGTAGACTGAAATAATTACAGTCCCAGAATCAATTAAAATTAAAGGATTGAAGTGGGACTCGGGGATTTACAAGTCAAATAAGAACAGAGTAGAAATACTAGTAATCAACATTATGAATAAGGAGATAGTTTTAAAGAAAGGTACACAAATAGGATGTTTTCAGATGTGTACTAAACCCATTAATATTTTAGATGAGAGTAGTGAGGAGCTAGAATTACCAATTTCATCAATCTGTTCAGTTCAAGAAGGAACAGATTTAAGAATTAGATATAAAGAAGTATTACAATCAACTAATTGCCCTGAGTTGGATGAAAGTTTACTTGCTTTGCTTGTGAAGCACAATAAAGCAATTGCTTTGCCGGGGGACGCCTTAGGCAAAACAACTGTTTTAAAACATCATATTAAGTTAAAACCAGGAACACAACCTATTTACATACCCGTCTACAGAGTTCTTTACTCTAAATTAGCAATAGTAGATAAACTGATTACTGAAATGTTATCGCAGGATATTATTGAACATAGTAAAAGTGAATGGAACTTCCCTTTGATTTTGGTGCCAAAGTCAGATGGTACTATGCGCCCAGTGATAGATTATAGGGAATATTATAGAAAATTCATTCAACGATATACTGACATTGCTAATCCACTAAGTTCTTTGTTGAGAAAGGACTCAAAGTTCGTATGGGGACCTGCACAGCAAGAAGCTTTTGACAAGTTGAAAGATAAATTCACGAGTTCCCCCATCCTAATTTTCCCTAATTTTGAAAAAGAATTCATTCTTTCTACTGATCCATCTGACATAGGATTAGGAGGCATACTGATGCAAGAGAGAAATGGAACTTTGAAACCCATAGCTTACACATCAAGACTTTGTAATAGTGCGGAGAGAAACTACTCTATTACAGAAAGAGAAACTTTAGCAGTAATTTATTCTTTAGAGAGTTTTAGGGATATGATACTAGGATATCCAATCAGAGTTTGGACTGATCACACAGCTATTCAGAACTTATCTAAGCATAAGAATCTTAGGGGCAGACTTGCTAGGTGGTTTGCAATACTTCAGTGCTATGAAGTTCAATTTGAATGTATTCCGGATAGAAAGAATGTGGCAGATGCACTTTCTAGAAACATTAGTCAACCAAGGACTGGGTTGATTAGTTTTATTTGTAGTATAGAGGAATTAGTAACTTTAGATGAGGAAATGTTGATAAGAGAACAGAGAGATGATGAGACATGTGATTCATTAATCAAGCATTTGATGAACCCAAGAGGAGATCCTCCAAAGCTACCAAAGGGGTATAAGATAAAGGAATTTCATTTGATTAATGGAATTTTGTATAGGAAAACAGTTGTAAGTGGGAAAGATATTTCTAGAGGCCAAGTAAATCAGTTGGTTATACCACAAACTCTTGTAAATGAGATATTGAAGTTACTTCATGATAGTGATTGTAGTTCACATCCAGGAAAGGATAAAACTTATAGACAAGCACAACTTAAATACTTTTGGCCAGGTATGAAGAAATCTATATATGATTATATAGAAAAGTGTGTAAAATGTGTTAAGGTGAAAGGAAATACACCAAAACCTGCTCCTATACTCACCTATCCCATTCCACAGAAACCTTGGGAAAGAGTTCACATTGACACATTGGAATTACCTATGTCTGAGAGTGGATATAAATATTTATTTGTTGCTATTGATTATTTTTCAAGATTCTGTATATTACAACCCATAGTCAATAAGAAAGCTGAAACTATTGCTTCAGTAATCTATGATCAGATAATCTGTAATTTCACTACACCTAATATCTTAGTTTCAGATAATGGAACTGAATTTAATAACAAAATCTTGGAAAATTAGTGAATCATCCACAAAGTAATGGGGTAGTAGAAAGGTTAAATAAAAAAAATAATTATATGTCTTAGAACTCTGATAAGTCCTCATAGTATAACTTGGGATACTTGGATTCCTTGTGTTAAGTGTACCCTGAACAATCAAATTAATGTAGCAACAGGTGATACACCTCATTTTATAATTTTTGGGGAGGACAAAACTCTTCCATATGAAATGTTGACTGCAGATCAGAAACACATATATAATATAGGTGATTATATATCAAACAGGATAGATACTTTTCAAAGTATTCACCAAAGAGTTAAAGTTTTGAAAGTCCCCCGAAGATGTCTTCAAAATATCACGAAGGAGTCTTCAAATTCTCCCGATGGAGTCTTTAAAGCCTATCGAAATAGCCTTCAAAGTCTCACGAAGGAGTCTTCAAAGAGTCCCGAAGGAGTCTTCAAAGTCTCCTAAAGCAGTCTTTAAAGTCTTCCAAAGGGGTCTTCAAGGTTCCCCGAAGGTGTCTTCAAAGTATTTCGAAGGAGTCCTCAAAGTCTCTGGAAGGTGTCTTGAAAGTCCCCTGCAGAAGTCTTCAGAATCTCCCGAAGAAGTGTCTAAAATCTCTCGAAGGAATCTTCAAGGCCTTCCGAAGGAGTCTTCAAAGTCTCCCGAAAAAGTCTTCAAAGTCTCTCGGAGGGGTCTTTAGTCTCCCGAATGCGACTTCCAAGTTTCCCGACGGAGGCTTCAAAGTCTCCCAAAGGAACCTTAAGAGTCCCCCGAAGGAGACTTCAAAGTCTCCTGAAGGAATCTTCAAAGTCCCCTGCAGGAGTCATCAAAGTCTTCCGAAGATGTCTTCAAAGTCCCACATAGAAATTTTCAAGGTCTCCCAAAGAACTCTACGCTCCCGAAGGAGTCTTTAAAGTCTTCCGAAAGAGTCTTCAAAGTCTCTAAAATGAGTTTTCAAAGTCTTCCGTAGGAGTCTTCAAAGTCTCTGGAAGGAATCTTCAAAGTCTTACGAAGGAGTCTTCAATGCATCCCGATGGAGTCTTCAAAATCTCCCGAAAAAGTCTTCAAAGTATCCCTAAGGAATCTTCAAAGTCCCCCGAAGGAGCCCTCAGAGTCCCCCGTAGGAGCCTTCAAAGCATCCCGATAGAGTCTTCAAAGTCTCCCGAAAAAGTCTTCAAAGTATCCCGAAGAAGTCTTCACAGTCCTTTGAAGGAGCCTTCAGAATCTCCCGTAGGAGCCTTCAAAGTCTTCCGAAGGAGTCTTCAAAGTCTCCCGAAGGAATCTTGAAAGTCTCCCGAAGTAGACTACAAAGTCTCCCGAAGGAGTCTTAAAAGTATTCCAAAGGAGCCTTCAAAGTTTTCCGGAGGAGTCCTCAAAGTGTCCCGAGGAAGTCTTCAAAGTCTCCCAAAGGAGTCTTCAGAGTCTACCGAAGGATTTGTTAAAGTCTCCCGAAGGATTCTTCAAAGACTCCCTAGGAAATCTTTAAGGTTTCCCAAAGGAACCTTCAAAATCTTCCGAAACCGTCTTCAGTCTCTCGAAGAAGTCTTAAAAGTCTCCCGAAGAATTAGTAGTGTAATCATACTGTGACAGGTTCAAGATAGTTCTTAACGATCCCCTGAGGCCCTTGTGCTTCTGGATTTGATGATGTCGATGGTGATGATCACCGAAGTCGATCAAGAAGACGCCGACGTCGATCACGACGGTCATGATGAAGAAGGGGGTGATAGCAAGGAGAAAGCAAAATGAGAACGAAGAGGGAATTATATGGAGAAAAAGGAAAAAATATAAGAGGAATAGGAGTAAAAGGAAGAGGAGTAGGAAGAGGAGCAGTAGCAACAGTAGTAAAAGGAGTAGTAGAGAGGAAAGACAGGAAGGGAGAAGAATAACGATGAGGAAAGGAAGAAGAAGAGAGAGAGAGCCGAAGGAAAAATTGAGAGAACGAGACAAGAGGGAAGAGATAGAAGGAAAAAAGGAGGGTGAGAAAGAGGAAAGAAGAAATAAATGAAAAGGAAGAGAAAGAAGATGAGGAATGATATGAAAACGAGGAGGAATAAGAAGAGGAAGAGATGAGAAAGGGAGGGAAGTATGTAGTGAACATATAAAAAAAAAAAAACTCAATGGAAAGGCAGAAACACATAGAATATGAAAGGTCCGACTCCCTGTAAGTGAAGTAAACAGCAAAGAAAACGCATTGACGTGAAAACGGGAAAAAAGTGATTCGTCGTGGGACGGAGGAGTTCGTGGGAACCCGGGGACGGCAGTGGCGGCGGGTGCCGGAGGGCGGATGAGGAGGGCCTCCTGGAGGACAAGGAGGAGGAGTTACAGGGGAAAGAAGAGGAAAAGGAGAGAGGTTTTTGACAGAAGCATAGCAATGGAATGGAGAGAGCAGATAGAATGAGTGGAGGACGCAGAGGTGAGGACGTGTGAAAGATGGATGGATGAAAATTCGAGAAGTTAGTTCCCTTCATGGCTACGGTGAGGTTTCCTTTAAATTAAATTAAATCGCCTGACGTTAACCGAAGTAAAATCTGTGGAGTTCATCATGTCGAAGGAGTTAAGCTTATTCTGGAATGTAGAGAAACGAAGAGATTTTATTTTTTTATTAAGTTATTTGTCAATTAATCGATTTCTTTGTTCATTCACATACGTATTTATTTATCTGTTTATTTATCAATTAGATGAATAATTAATTAGTTAGTATGTTATTTATCCACTTATTCATGTATTTGCTTATTAGCCGATGGATGACGTTCGACAAGATTTTAGTGAAAGACTACAGGATAACATTGCATATGTCTATGCGTTCTCAAGACGCCTTTTCTACTAAGTCTACAGTAACCCACAAACCACAATTAATAACTTAAGCACGTGCGCACTCGTCTCTAAAGCTCCGAAAAATAATTTTAAATAGGGAGTTGTCAAATTTTTCTGGCTCTATTGCAATTTGAATGAACGTTATTTCCACGATTTCAAAATTAGTTATAACCATGTTAAGAAGAAAATAAGGTAATAATCTTATGGAAGAAACAAAGTCCAGCAATCAACAAACAAACATTCTTAGACTTGGACGACATGACATCACCACTCTGCCCAAAATTTTGCATAATCGTGGATGTGAAGTTTTACATAAACATTCACCGTTTAGAACGCCGTGACGCTATCACAACTTGAAATATAAACATCATTCGAGTAAATTCAAGTTACACTCGATCTAGCTCCTTGGCTTCACTTAATCGCCCAGCACCGATGAACTGCAGCGTCATGTCTTGTTTACCTCGTTGGCGCCGTTCAAAAGCGATCGCACAAGAAAGGTTGCGTCGACGCCTCAGATTGCACAAACCCCCAAGACATATTAAGTCAAGACACGCGTGAGAGGTATAAATTTGACCCCGAAATTTTCACCTATTTTAGACAGACTGAAACAGCGCGGGTGATTCGACTTTATAAATTGTTTCTGCTGCACTTATCAATGCAATGCCGTTATCAGAGCAGATTCATCACAATCACTGAAAATTATCCTCGAGCTTGCCAAGCCATTGGTTCCTTTATTATAAAAAATAATATAGTTTCTAGATATCATGGTCTTGAAAAATTACGTTTGACTACTACATCCTCTATACCAGTGGTTCTTAACCTGTGGGGAATTCCCCACTGGTGGGGAATGGCGGAGTTGCCAAGTGGGGAATGACCGGTTGGACATAAGAACCACTGTCTTTTTTTTTTTTTTTTTAATTATGTGTTTTTGTTTCTTTTTGTTTGTTTCTGGTGTCTTCTTGTCACATTTCGTGAATTTGTTTCCACCCACAAATAATCGATAGTGCTTCAAAATTTAATACATTACATCCAAATGTTGACTTACTTTACAAATCACAACCATTTACAGACTGTTTTAATAACAAAAACAACCAATATATGAGGTATTGTAAGTCATGTTTGGGTAAAAGTGACAACACTGTATATTTATGTACATTTACATACATTATACGTACATTACATACATTTACGTACACTGCATGGGTTAAAATCGAATTTGTCAAAGACCAATGCTGTGGTGGGAAATGGAGAGTTGGCTCACTAAAAAGTGGGGAATTGGAGAAAAAAAGTTAAGAACCCCTGCTCTATACAATCTATAACCATATTTTGGCATATGAATTACATGAGAAGCATTAAAGAAATAACGTCTGATAAGTTAATATAATCATGTACTACATACCTAAGTTACTATAATTAGATTATAACTTCCCAATCCCTTAGCTGAGAGAAAGGTAGGAAAATTTAACCACGAAATCGGTAACTGTATTCTCAAGGTTTCGAAAAAAAAAAAAGTGACAGCAACAATTTTATTGTAAGCCGGAGGAAAATAGGATTACAACAGAAGTTTCCAAACGTGAAGAGAAATGTCCAAATCGAATGTTGTAAATATTAACCGAGATGTCGAAAAAGTATTGTTCATGAGTTCGTTTCATAGGATCAGAAAGTTCAGACAGAAGGCTTCAGGTATCTCGTACTTTGCCGAACATAAAAAGAAATGTCCAAAATATTCTCATATTTTCATATCTTGTTTTTCTTTAAAATATCTGTCGAACTGGCAAATGTATATTGCCAACCCACATATCAGCCTCTTCACAACAGTATTTTTTTATGATTGGAGACAAATTTCAACTTAGAAAAAAAAGGTGAATCATTTAACTTCTACTACATCACCCTACTTTCCTACTTTTATTGCCTCTACGACTCCACCACTTTGATTCAATATTGTCTGAAAGGGTAGAAACACTGGTTATCGGTGACGAAATAGAAAAGATATACTCTTCTCATACATTCTCATACATGAGCTCTGAGCTCTCTCCTGGGTGGCTCGGTGGTAGCGACTCAAGTTCAAATCTCGGGTGAGAGGACTCAAAAATGGGTGTTGATGACAGCAAAGTTCCATACATTCTTATGCTTATATCCTGCCGGGCTCACCCAATATCTTATTCAGATAACACATGCTAATCCTATACCTTCCTACTTGATGTACACTAATGATGTACACTAAAGTAGTGGTTCCCAACCGGTGTGCTACGACACCAAAGGGTGCCCTGAGATCAACTGAGGGTGTCGCCAAAATTCAGGGCAAAAATAATTTTCGTATTACCGACTGTCTCTGTCATCCATTTTTGTTCATTAAAGCAGCATAAGTGTAAATATGAGTATTTTCATATTATCCAGGGACAAATTTTTTTACACTGATGTTGAATCAACAAAATACTGACAAACTAGAATTTAGATTATCTAATAAGGCTGCCGGGGACTTCTGAGAGGCTTGGCAAGGATGCTTCAAGCCAGAAAAAGTTGGGAACCACTGCACTAAAGTCCTTTTTTTTATTACCCAGACATCCCCCATAGGAAGGGTGTCCATAGTACAATGCGACTCACTGCAACTCGCTCCAACTGAGCGACACCTTCTCCTTCAATTTCTTCAGTATGGTGATATGTCGTGTAAATTCTCTTACATTCTCACCTCACCATCCCACTCGATGTTGGGTTGCCTCCCCGCCTAGCTAGGGCTGTCGGGAAGCAACGAGACAAAGCCCGCAGCGGGTCCCGGGAATCGAACTCACGACCACCTGCTCATGAGTTTGACACGGTATCCATTGGGCATTCGCCATATGATTCTATTCAGTTGAGAACAGGTCTCCGGACTGCAAGGAGTCTTGAACAGTTGAGACTCTGTACAGGTATAAGGGTTGATTCACACTATCGGTCCGGTCGCGCTCCACTCCCGCTACGCTCTCGGTCCGGTCCAATATTGTCTCATTAATTTCAATGGAAGCATTCACACTGGCGCTCTCGCTCCAGTCTCGCTCCGGTCACGGTTCCGTCAAAAGATATTTTTACCGGAGCGAGACTGGACCGTGAGCGCCAGTGTGAACTCAGTTGCCACGGTCCTGCTCCACTCCAGTCGAGATTCAGCCTTCATATAAGCAAGTAGTGTTACCCTCTGTCCTACCAAACCATGGATAATCCAAAGGAAACACCACAATGGGATCATGAGAAAGTTAGAAAAATGATAAAAATACAATTTCTTTTTATTTATCACTGATACAATGACAATGCGTACAGCGAGGATATTCATAAGCACCAACTGAATACAATATAACTTACAAAACTTACTTTAATTTTGTGGATTTAGATGAAATGCTAATAGAATTAGTCAAAAGGTAAACCAGAGCTGTATGACCTGACTTCGCTGCACTACAGTGACAATGTTTGCATACTTATATTGGCAAGGTACTGAGAGAAAAAAATACACATTGTTAACCGAAGAAAGAAATTCCATATGTATAATAACAACCTATTATCCACTGCGGAAATGCATCTCCTTAGCTCACTCAACAAATATTCCTACACAAGTTTGTTTGTCTACTTATATTTTATCATTTTGCCAAGGCATTGAACCAGCTGGGGAGCTGAAATAATCTTTCAGTGTTTCTCTCGCGCCAAAAGCCTCCTTTGTAGCATTTCCTCCTCTTCCTCTCATTGGACGTACTGTGTTTGATGGAGGCATGACAACAGTATCTGGTAATGCAACAGCATTTGGGTGTATCAGATTGTGAAGTATGCATGTTGTAATGATTGCATTAGCGTTAGAAGGCATAGCTTTAAGTTTCCTTAAATATATTCTGAAGGTTTGCACTAGAATACCAAATGTGCACTCAACTATCCTCCTGGCTCTAGATAATCTATAATTAAAAATCCTCTTCTCTATCTTATGTTCAGTCTGTGAACCTGGGTAGGGCCTCATCAAATTTCTCTTCAGCGGGAAAGCCTCATCTCCCACTATAACGTATGGTGCAAGCACATCAGTGCCAGGAAGTGCAGCATCTTCTTGTACATTTCAAGTCATCCTCAATTTTGGATAGTATTTTCTCAAATGTTCCTTTGTTCATTCTGAAATAGCTGTGGAATTTACTCTCATCATCAATAAGACGAGGATACAGAGTATGAAATTCTCCTTCAGTCTTCCTATCTTGCAACATAGGATGAACCCACAATCTCTTTCTTTTTCTATTTTGTTTTCCTTCTTCTTCTTCTTCATCAAGTGCAATAGCGAATATTGCCAACTCGGCGTCAGAAAAGTCACACTTCCTTCGTAACTGATGGTAAGACTTCTACTGGTATCGAGGGAGGGGCGATGACGGGAGCGAGACCGGACCGTACGTGTGAATGCCTCAGAACCGAGAGCAGACCGGGAGTGGAGCGTGACCGGACCGATAGTGTGAATCAACCCTAAGAGTCATTCACTCACTTGCATAAACTCCTTTGGCGAATATTACGCCAGAATCAATTGAATCAGCCACTGGCTTGAAGAGGTAAACGAATGGATTTGCCAAGGTCTGGTCCCTGTCTCGATGTATCAGGAGTCATTAAATCGCGTTCTCTCAAGCTTTTTTTTTACCACGCAAGACCTCTGCGTCCTAACCATTCATGTGAACCGCTTGCCAAGTCACTAACAGCCGATATTACATTCCCACACTCCTAATCAATGACATTCTTCGCAGACTTTGTTATGGTCATCACCAGACGATTTTACTTGTCTAAAGGTTGGGCTCTTGACAACAGTGTGGCTGTTCCAAACTGAAACATCAGCTGAATGAGGTTGTTCAATGCTGGCAAAAGCAAAAACTTTCAAGTACGTTATCGTGTTTAAGAGATTAAATGAATTTCATGGCCCTTTCTTTAAACGGTAAAAAGGCCATCTCTCTCTCTCTCTCTCTCTCTCTCTCTCTCTCACACACACACACACACACACACACACACACACACACACACACACACACACACACACACACACACACACACACACACACACACACACACACACACACACACACACACACACACACACACAAGAATTATGGCGCAGTGGTAGCGTTCACAGCCGCCACTACGGCTGTCCGGGTTTGAATCCCGCCCAAGGCTGAAATAATTTCAGTATCGCTGCTCTGCGAGTCGTTACTCCAACTCTCGTGGACGGGGGAGTTGGGTGTGTGTGTGCGTGTAAGGTCACAGCATTACCCATAGATCGGTCATGTATGAGCTCTGAGCTCTCTGCCAGGAGGGAGATAGCTGTCGATCACGAGTCCAACACATGATCCAAGACCATGGTGAATCTCTCTCTCTCTCTCTCTCTCTCTCTCTCTCTCTCTCTCTCTCTCTCTCTCTCTCTCTCTCTCTCTCTCTCTCTCTCTCTCTCTCTCTCTCTCTCTCTGTGAAGCAGTGAATTTTGTAAAAAGTGTTTATTGCGGTCCCTTGCATTCATCCTTGCTCGCCTCACATAGATTTCCCAACTAGTTTGACTATAAGTAAAATAAAGATTGAAGGATCCGGGCCCAGGATCAAAATGGCATAACCACTTCTGACCAGTATACGATAATTTCGTAGCGCGCACTACGAGTTCCTCATGATCGTGGGGCCCTCTTGCGCTCTAATCAGGACTAAACGATCTAGTCACTGGTCAGTCTTAGTATTATCAAATGTGAAAGTACATTACAGTCAACTTTTATCATGGAATTGGAAGATCAAAATCCTTATCAAGATAATTCATTTTCAATTGAATTATACATACAACTTCTCACCACGAAAACGAACACAGGATTGTGTTCCTGGAATGTAGCAAACTTTAGGACCCTCATTCTTGTCGCTCTCTCATCACCCCGACATTGGTCTGGTTCAAGATAGTGGTACAATTACTTTTGGGATACACAATTCTATCTCGAAATAACGGCCACAACATTTCATAGTAGAGGACATAAGACTATTCATTATTACTAATTAATCTTAATGACGGAGTTTCATATATGACGAGTTTACTATTTTCAGCGGGTATGCACCGCACACCTTTCAAATATACAAACGTGTGTGCAGATATAACCATCAGGAAAGTTAAACTATCGAAGCAGGGCGCATTCGTATAATTACATCTTCGGTGTTTAGTACAGGATTAGGATTAGGATCAACTCGGTCGGATCACCCGCTTCGCGGGATCGGTTTCTGCAGTAGAAGAATAATCTGAAAGAAAATGAAAGAATATTTGTGTGTAAAAGGGGTTTTGCCTATAAGAATTTATAAGAATTCATAAGAATTTATTTATCTATCGCAGTACGGGAGGCAAAAGTAGGAGGACGGGGCACTAGCGTTGATAATCTTACCAACGGAGACTCTGGAAAACATGGCGTATGACCGGTCCTACAGTTTTAAGCTTCGTACTTTTAACTAAAATCCCGGCAGCGTTATCGTGTTCCAACCCTTCGTTGTGCACTGTGAGATATTATAAGACCACCTCTTTAATTTATGTCATCACGGAGTATGAGTGTCTACAAACTTAGCCTATAGCTGTGAAAATATTATCTACCCGGCCTGAACGACCCCTGGTCGAGGCGGCCCGGGTCCGCGCATGCGCAGTACGAGGCTTGTGACGTCATGGACGAATCACTCTCCCCGCATACTACCTCATAAATCCTGAACTTCTGTGAGTGATCTCAACGTGTGATAATCATGGACTACTCAGGGCCACAGGCTATTGCCATCGTTGAAGCCGATCTTGCTATGAGTGATGACGAAGACCCAATCGACATGTGGCCCCCGCTTCCGTCTTACAACCATCACGCTCAAGGAAATTCTCCTGCATCTGGCAACTCTGCACCACAACCATTTACCCCAGCCAAACGTACTCTAAATGAAGTCTCCAATAATAGCAGCCCACCACCTTCTCCTGCTGCTAAATCATCGAAGAAGAATCCAGTGACAGAGCCACGAACTTATGATACACCATCTCCCACCCCTACCCCCCTAACCTCGTCCTATACTTCGCCGTCACAGGCTCCTGCCTTTGCCCCCAGAGAGAAATATGTCAAATTAGCCTTCCCTGACAGCCCAAGCTGTGATGTAAAACTTCGGTGGCTCTCCAACGTTGCCAAATCTTTCCGTCTCGATCGTGAGCTGGCTGAGGTGAAGATGTCAGCTATTACATCTCGTTTCGTCTATGTTTCAAGACAACGACAAGACATCATTAAAAGTATCACGAGTGGGGAAATATTATCTTTACGCCTAGTCATTCAGGACTCCACGGAAAGACCACGTAAATTCCCTACATACCTCCTCACTCGCTACCCTGTCAGCATCGACCCTTCTCATGCCAAGGAATATCCAGGCATACATACAGCTCGCAGATTCGTCCAAAACGGGACGCCAATCAACCGACTAGTCATCACGTGGAGCCTACTTGAGCCACCGCCGCCTACCTTAGAGTTCCCCTTCCTACCTTTCCTCCCTCCCTGTGAGCTTCGCAAAATGAAAGATGAAATTCCATGGTGCTATAACTGCTGGGGCTTTAAACATATCTCTAGATACTGCTCCGCTCCCGCGAAATGTGCCTGGTGCGCGGAAAGCCATGACACTCGTTCCTGCCCTCACCGTACACCCACCCCACCCACCACGACTGATGACTCCACCTCTACCCCGAAACCCTCCATCGCCCCACCACCAGACACATCCCGGTGGAAGTGCCCCCGATGCCATAAACCAGGGGTCAACGTTTGGCATGGCTGTACTAAGCGAACCCCCACGGCCACCTCTCAAAGACCTGCGCCACCACTATCATCACTACCACCACCACTTCCAGCCACCTCTCTCACGACGCCCAGCCCCACGGACTCTGCTGAAGTACAAGCTCTTCGCCAAGCTGTTGCATCTCTCGAATCCCGCTGTTCAGCCCTCACGAAGCGATTCGATGCCATAGATGCCCATATCGAAAGCTTAATTAACCAACAGGCTACCGCAGCAACCACTCTTGCCAGTCTAGTCGAATCTCACAAAGCTGTTATCACCTCTGTCACAGCCCTTACAGAGCGACTTGATACAGTTGCCTCCCATCTAGAGAAGCTCTCGTCGCCTTTAAACTCCTCCACCCATGCTCCGCCTGGCAGCGCCCACATTCAAACACCAACCCCATCCGGCCCTCGCAAAGCGCATAGTAATAAGATTCTCTGATCTCGTATCGCTTCACGTCATCTCCTGGAATGCTTTCGGAATACGCCATAACACGAAACTCACTTCACTCAAGGCATACGTCCATTGCCATCACCCCCAGGTCATATTCATTCAAGAAGCCTTTCCCGGTGGTGCTCAGCCATGCGACACAGCACCTACGCACCTATCCAGTCAGCAATGGCCTCATTTCTTACGTTCACGCATCCATGCCACACAAGCTCCTTCGGCACTCCAGGGATACTACTATGACCTTACAGTTAATTGAAGTCACTGTGGGCAATGGTAAAATTCAACTTTGCAACGTATACTCTGCCCCTGATGTTATTAATCTCGCTGCCCTCCCAGTACCTACAAATCGTGGAATAATTTATATGGGGAATTTCAACGCTCGACATGCTGCTCTTGGTGATGCCTCTCCTGCTCCCAACCGTAGTGGAATCCCTCTACTCAACTACATACATCGGTACCGACTCACACGATGGGAAACTGGTGGAGCCACACATGCACGTGGAGGCACAGTTGACCACATCATCATGTCTGGCCTCGTGCTATCCCGTGGCGCCTGTCAGTCAATTCCTTCTCTCTTCTCCGACCATATTGCTCTTAGTTTATACTACTCCATACCATCTCGGATTCCAACTCCTCATCACCGGACCCGCATATCCATTCCTCCTAAATATTGCCCTACGTATATTTCGTACGTCTCTAGTCTCCTTCCCACATTTGACTTCCTATCCCATGACGCATTATACACGTCCTTAGTGAGTACCACACACGACTTCTACAGCCGTTATGTAACCAAAGCTCACCTACAACGCCGCCCTGTACTTCACTCATGGACGTTGAACCATCGTATTATCCAAGCGGAGAGAGCTACACAGACTACCGGTCATGCTTTTCAGGTGCAACCCACACCTGATTCTTTACATCAGTACCAAATAGCACGGGATAATATGGTCGCCCTCCAGAACTGTGCCTACACAGAGTCTTGGCAGAAATACACTGATTCCATAAATCACCAAACTAGTATCGCGACCATGTGGCGCCTTGTAAAAAGGGTCGCTAAGAAGCAACCTCCCAGCGCCCTCTATCACGGTTCAAACGCCTACGCCCAGGACCTCATTACTTTATGGTCGTCACAGTCGCGGACTAACAATCTTCCTATGCATATCCAAGAGGCACTTTCCACTCGTCGCAACACCCGTAATCTGCACTTCTCCGCCCAGATGAAGAAGACGACGTCCCGATTACGGAGAATGAATTACGACTAGCCATGGCTAATACAAAAACTTCTGCCCCCGGGGATGACGGTATTACATACCAAGTGCTCCGACTTCTACTGGAAGTTCCTGGCAACCCCCTCCTTCATCTCTTCAACCTCTGCCTCCTTCGAGGACATGTGCCTACAGCCTGGACTTCAAGCATGATTGTTCCGATACCGAAACCAGGTACTGATAAATTCATACCCATTTCCCTCACTTCATGCTTCAGCAAGGTGCTTGAACGCATCATCCTTGCCCGGCTCATGCATCGTCTACAAGGCCAACTCTCCCCGCAGCTGTATGGTTTCCTCCCACATCGAAGTACGCACCACTGCCTTACTGAACTCTACGCCCGCCTCTATCCCACCTTCTCCGGTGGATTCGGGGATATCTGAGCAACAGGAAGTCACGTGTTCTCTTTCGAGATGTGTGCAGTTCTTACGAGCAGTTTGAACTCGGTACCCCGCAAGGTGGCGTACTAAGTCCTTTCCTATTCAACGTTTTGATGCACCGCTTACTCTCGCTTCTTCCTAACGTTCCCGGTACAACTCTCCTCTGCTACGCGGACGACATCTGCATCCATTCCAACTCGCCCGCTGACCTCCAACTCGTCCTTAATGGCTTCTACACGTCAATTACCGCTTGTGGTCTCATCATTTCCCCTGAGAAGAGTAGAATATTTTCATCTCGTATCGTCCAAGCATTGCCGACGTTCAACATGAGAGGTAATGCTATCCCTCATTGCACACAGTATACATACCTTGGAGCACCAGCCCGGATCACTCCAGCCATACCCACTCGACAACGTATCCATCCTCTTGTTAATGATCTTCTTGATCGTCTACAGGCCCGTTTTACCCCTATCAAATGGCTTGCCACAAATTTCACCGGCGTTTCATTACCAATGGTCAGGACTCTATACACCACATTTCTTCGATCACTCGTTGACTACTTATCACCTGCCCTTTGTCAACTTCTCAAGAGAGCTTTGGAACCTCTCGAAAAATTCCAAAATAGAATTATGAGATATATCTTAGGTTGTCCTCCTTCGACTCGCATCGTTAACATGCAAAGTGAGCTTGGTCTACCCTCACTCGTAAAGAGAATATATGTTAATATGGCAATTATCTCTGTAAAATGCCTTCGGTCGCCATATCTGTCCCCAAACTTTACTGCCACTATCAGGGCGTCGCTCGAACCTGACGATGTACCCAGCCTCCCACTTCGTCCAGGAGGCCGCAACCTCGTCACTACAGTTGAACCCGACTTACCCCCGTGGCGAATCTCCCTCCCTAACGTCACCTTCACATCAACCTCCAAAGATGACCTTCCTGCACTTCAAAAGCAACTAGCACTAGAGACCATCGACAACGTATCCTCAAAGATCCCTGCAGCGCATGTCATCTACGTTGATGGCTCAGTACAGGCTGATGGAAGAGCAGCATGTGCCACGTACTCACCCACCTTACAGCCACCTGTGGAAGCTGGATGGATTGGACGCAGGTTAGCTGTCACACCAAGCTCCACGTTTTTTTAAGCTACACGGAATCCTCGATGCAGTAACATATCTTGTAGACTGTGACGTCAATGGTATGATCGTTTGTGACTCCCAACCAGCTTTACACACCCTCTCCTCACCCAGACCCAACTACTATCGTGTTGTGCTGGCCATACTGACCCAACTAGCCGTTGCTCACAAAGTGTCTTTCATATGGGTACCTTCTCACATCGACCTTGCTGGCAACGACGCGGTGGACCGTCTTGCCAAAGCAGCCTGTGCCTTCGTCTTAGACGACGAACGCGTAGCACCCTCTCTCACATGCCTCAAAAACAGAATACACGCAGCCACTCACGCCGAAACAACACGCCAAAGGGATGCGGAACGAGCCACCAGTGTCTCCATACAACACCACGACCACTTCCTACCCAGCCGCCACAAGTATCGCCGACGCGGACTCATGGTACGGAGACACAATGTTGTCAGTGCTCGCCTCAGACTCGGATACCGACCTGTGTGGCAAGTCTCCCAGGCGGAAGATGTGCCACATTACTCATTATGCAGACTGTGTAACCGCCCTAACGCCAACACCCTTGAACATTACTGTCTCCAATGCCCCATTGTGACAGACAGTATTCCACAGAGACAAGACGTGATAACTGTATGTAAATATTTACTTAATGACGATAACTTAGATATACTCCTAACTCGCTACCCCCATTTTGTGGGATTTTAATTGTTAAATCCTACCATACCTCCTTTTGCGTCTCCTCACACAATACTATAACTAATGTACTATTGTTTGTCGCCCTCAGACGCAATGAATTTATAAAACGGTGGACCGTCCTACCAAGGCAGATTGGACAACGAACGCGCAGTACTCTCTCTATCATGCCTTAAAAAAAAAAAAAAAAAAAAAAAAAAACAAGACACACAGAGCCACTCATGCCATGTCGACACACCGAAAAGATGTGGAACGGACTACCAACATCCCCATACGACCACCTCCTACCCAACCGCCACAAGTATCACCGACGCAAGCCCATGGTACTGAGGTACAATGTTGTCAGTACTCGGCTCAGACTTGGGAATCGACCTGTGTGACAAGGCTCCTAGACGGATGATGTGACACAATGATCACCATGCAGGCTGTATAACCCTCCTAACGTGAACACCCTTGAACATTATTATCTCCAATGACCCATGGTGACAGACAATATTCCCCAGAGACAAGGCATGATGATTGTATGTAACACATAAACACGATAAACAAGATGTACCACTATCTCGCCATCCCCATTTCGGGAATCTTTAATGACTATTACATTATGTCTCCCTTTAAAGAATGTATGTAATAGATGACATGTCCTCTTATACAATGCTGTAATTAATGTACTATTGTTTGCCGCCCACGGACGTAATAAATTTAATAAAAAATAAAAAAAAATCTTACCAACGAAAGTAGAGAAAGGGATTGGAGACTTAGAGAAAGGCAGATTGGAGGAATTCTTTAGTAAGAGGACTGAAACCGAGATGATGCAGTTTGAGGGAAAATTAGAAATGACTTATATATTATCAGCAGAAGAAACGTGTACGAGAACTGACCGCAGCTAAAAACAATTACGTGTATATATAGACGAGCAAGGCAGAATGAGAGAACATGGCTAGGTGGGGAAGGTCGTAGTGAGGCTGGTCAGGTTTAGATTGTAAAAGAATAAAATAGATAAATCGATATAAATGAATGAACATATATATATATATATATATATATATATATATATATATATATATATATATATATATATATATATATATATATATAAACATAAATAAATAAATAAATAAATAAATGAATAAATAAATAAACAAATAAACAGATAAATAAATAAATAAATGAATGAATGAATAAATAGACAGATAAATAAGTAAATAAATAAACATAAATAAATAGGTAAATGAATAAAAGAACAAATAGATACATATACCAAAGGCTTTTTTCCCCCTTATAAGGGAGGTAGCCAAAAACCAAAGGCATAAAAACCATTCCCACCCATTTCATCCCTAATACACTTCATTCCCCTCCACCCTCTTCCCTTCCTCCCATCTTGGTACCTCCTGGGTGTCGGGTCATCCCTGCATCTTGTCCACTGCCCTGGGTCAGAAGCAGAGTCGTAAGACACAGCACATCCACAGCAAGGCCGCTTCATTAAATCGGCGACCCCCCCCCTCTCCGTCCCCTCATGCAGAAAAGGAGAAGACGGGATGAAATCCATTCACCCACCATCCCCCACCCATTCCACCTCATTCAACATCATCCATATACAACCATTCTCCACTCACCCCTGTCTTCTGTCCTCTCCCGCCCTTTCTCAACCGACATTCCCCTCTTCCCCAAAGCCCTTTTTACCCCATCCATCCATCTTATCCTAGGTCGCCACCTCATATTCACACCCTCTACATCTACCTTCCACACTTCTTTTACTAGTCTTTCTTCACTCATTCTTTCCATGTGTCCAAACCATCCTAATACTCTTTCATCCACCCTATCTCCCAACTCCCTTTCCACCCCCGTTCTCCTCACCACCTCCTCATTTCTCAGTCTATCCACCCTAGTAACCCCTATCATACTTCTCAGACACCTCATCTCAAACACATTCAAACTCCTTCTCTCTTCCTCTCTTATGTTCCATGTTTCTGCCCCATACAGTGCTGTCGGCACAATCATTCCTTCATACAATCTCCTATTAGCATCCATTCCCAAATGTCTATTTCTCATTACACTCTTTAATCCACCAAGGCATTTACTCGCTTCTCTCAATCTACATTCTACCTCCACCTCCACTCCACCTTTTCCTGCCACATTCGCACCCAAGTATCTAAAGCTATCCACTTCCTCCAGTCTCTCTCCCTTAATACTCACTTCCAGTCTGCTGTCACTTTCACCCTTTGTACATCTCATCACCTAACTTTTACCCACAAATATCTTTAACTTCCTCCTTTCACATACTCTCCCAAACTCTGTCGCTAACAAATAGATAAATGAATAAATGAATAAATAATATCAATCAATTAATTAACAAAGAAGTAGATAAGCAAATAAATAGATAAATGAAAAGTATATAGACAAATAAATAAGTAGATATATGAATATATAGACGAACAGATCAATAAATAAATAAATTAATGAATTACAGCTATATGAAGAAATATGTAATCAAGTAAATAGATGATAAGTTAATAAATACATAGCTAAACAAATAGATAGAAAATTAAACTATTAAACAAATGAATAGATAGACATGTGAATAATAGGTAAATCATAAGATAGAATAACTAGAAAATAAAGTCTTGTTGAACTTAGCATTGGGAACACCTGACGATCACTCTCCCAGCAAGTCCCCCCCCCTCTCTTTCATATTTTCCATCTGTTCCCCCCTAACCACACACACACACACACACACACACACACACACACACACACACACACACACACACACACACACACACACACACACACACACACACACACACACACACACACCGACTCGGTGGCATAGTTGGTAGAGCGCTGAACTGGGAAGCAGAAGTGCTCCCAGCACCCAGTTCGAATCCTGCCCAGGGCCGAAATTATTTCGGTATCACTGTGCCTCGGGTCGTTACTCTGACTCTCGTGGGCGGGAAGTTGGGGGTGTGTGTGTGTGCAAGGTCATAGCATTACCCATAGATCGGACCTACGAGCTCTGAGCTCTCTTCCAGGAGGGAAATAGCTGTCGATCACGAGTCCAACACGTGATCCAAAGACCAAGTGAATACACACACACACACACACACACACACACACACACACACACACACACACACACACACACACACACACACGTGGGTCGAAGTGACAGCGAAGTTTAGAACTCCAGGAAAACTTCAAGTTTCATCGATTTTAACAACGTGGGAGTACCTTTGTTATATTAGTAGGGAAGGGGAAAGCTCGTGGTGTAGTGGGAAGGTGAAAAAAAGAGAGGGATTACTGATGAAAATGGAAAGTAATGAGGAAGGGGAGGAATGGGCCCCGGATGTTAGAAGAGGTGTAAACAAAAGGGGTTCAGAACACACAGATGAAGAAGAACAAGGAAGCAGAGGTGTCAAAAGCAGAAATAGAGATAATAGCAGCTCAATGGAAAGAGAAGATAACTGTATTTATGGATTTAATGAGGGAGGAGGTAACAACCTCCCCGACTAGTAAATCTAGAGGAAAAGTAAAAAAAAAAAAAAAAAAAAAAAAAAAAAAAAAAAAAAAAAAAAAAAAAAAAAAAAAAAAAAAAAAAAAAAAAAAACGAAGCATGGAAGATTAGGTTTAACCAAGTAACACTAGTTACCCAAAGAGTTGATAAATTGGAAGAACTAAAGAAGGAGAATCAAAACCTAACTAAAGGAATAGAAGAATTAAAAAGACAGTTAAAAGAAATAAAAGATGCGAATGAGGAATTAAAGAAGAAGAATAAAGAGAATAGAGAGTCCTTAGCAAAAGAAGCACAGGGTTGGAGAAAAGTCCAAGAGAACAACAAAGTTGTATTTACAGATATAGTGACACAACAGACGAAAGAACAAACTAAGAACACATTTTTTAAAGTGATGAGAGAAAATGAGAATATAGTAAGAGACTTAGCGGACAAAAGGAAACGTATAATTATATTAGGGATGGAAGAGAAGCATAATCCAAATAAGACCACAAGAGTGAAAGAGGGGAAGGAAGAGGCAAGCAAGATATTAGAAGTAGTTCAAGAGGATGGACAAGAAACAGGGAAAGAAATTAAAGAAATATATAGAATAAGGAAATACAATATAGATAAGACCAGACCAACTAAGATCAAATTCAGGTCACAAACGACAGCAGAGAATATCTTAGCAAAAACAGGGAAACTAGCAGACAGTGATCAATATGAACAGGTATGGATAAAAATAGAAATGATTAAAAAGGAAAGAGAGGATGAGAAAACAAAAAGACTAGAAGCTAAGGGAAAAAACGAGAAAAGAACAGAGTCAGAAAAAGATAAATTCTATTGGAGAGTAGTGGATATGAAAGTGAGGAAATGGTTCATAGCAGAGAAAAACGGAAAGGAAACAGAAAACACGATGGAAGTAGCAAAAAATTAAAAGTGTCTTACACAAACATAGATGACTTAATAACAGGCTTGAACAAACTGAAATGATTACCTGAAGGAAAAAGAACCGGACATAATAGGAATTGTAGTGACCAAATATTAGTTTAACTGGAACTAAATGAGGAAAAATACATGAAAAAACGAACAATATAGAAAGGAAAGATTGATGTATGGAAAAACAAATTTTGATAAGATAAGAGAATTCTTTCAAAAAGCATAATGGGAAAGGATACACAAGGAGGAAACAACAGTAGAAGAGAAATGGAATATTTTGACAAAAATTTATAAAGGAGTGGAAAAATGTGTTCCAAGACAAAAACAAGAAAAAGGATATGTAAAGTGTTGGTACAACAAAAGATGTAGGGAGTTAAAAGACAAAAGGGATAAAGCTTGGAAAAATGGAAAAAAAGACAAAAGACATGAAAAATGGAAAATATATACTTGTTATAGAAATGAATATGTACAAGTGTGCAATAAAGAAAAGAGAAAATACGAAAAAGATGTCATAGAAAAATGTAAAGATCAACCAAAACTATTTTAGATTTGTAAACAGCAAACTGAAAAACAAACAAGAATTAGAGAAACTACGACAAGGAGGAGTTGAATACACAGAGGAAATAGAAATGACAGAAATTATGAACAAGCATTTTAAAACGGTGTTTATTAGGGAGAACATACAACCTAGAGATATCGAATGGGAGGAGAAAGTCCCCCCTATGGAAGAGATAGAAGTAACAAGGAATGAAATAATGAATCACTTGCGTAATTTCGATGTCAGAAAATCGCATGGACCAGATGAAATGGCAAACTGGATTTTGAGAGAATGTAGGAATGAACTAACAGACAAAATACATAGTCTAATAAGCAGTTCATTGAGAGAAGGAAAAGTTCCAGAAGATTGGAAAAGACCAAATATAGTACCGATATATAAAAGGGAAAACAAGGAAGACCCTAATAACAAGTACGATAGCAAAAATTTGTGAAAGAATTATCAAAATTAGATGGGTAAGGCATTTGGGAAAAAACAACAACAACAACGTACTAAATACAAGGCACTTTAGATTTAGACAAGGACGATCATGCGTCACAAACTTAATGTGTTTCTATTCGAGGCTAATAGATGTAATACAAGAAAGAGATGAATGGGCTGATTATGCATTTCTAGACCTGAAAAAAGGTTTTGATAAGGTGCCACATAAGAAATTGCTAAAGAAATTAGAAACTACAGGAGGAATACAGGGAAAACTGCTGAAGTGGATGGAAGACTTCTTGCATGAAAGAAAAATGAGAGTGGTGATAAGAGAAACATTCTAATTGGGATGAAGTGATTCATGGAGTTCCACAAGGAACAGTTCTGACCCCAAAAATGTTTGCTATATATATGATATGGATAAAGGAATTGAAAGATATATGAGCTTCTTTGCGGACGATGCAAAATTGTTGAAAAAAATGAACACTTTAGAAGATAGTGAGTCGCTACAGAGTGATCTCAATAAAGTATGGGAATGGAGTAGGAAGTGGGAGATGGAATTCAATATTAAGAAGTGTAGTATAAAGGAATTTGGAAAAAACAAAAAAAAGAATAGTGGGATCATATAAATTGGGAGAGGAAGAAATTATAAAAAGTAGAAAATGAGAAGGACCTGGGAGTCATTATTATAAATAATATGTCCCCTGAGAAACATATAAACAATTTTTTTTTTAGAAACTTATAACTTAATAGAAACAATCAAAGTGGTATTTACATACCTGGACGAAGAAATGGTGAAGAAAATACTGGTCACTTTGATAAGACCAAGATTGGAGTATGCAGCGACGACGTGGTCACCAAGTGCAATTTTTTTTTTTATAACAAAACTTGAAAGAATACAAAGTGCAATTACGAAATTGGTACCAACACTCTCAGAACTATCATATGAAGAGACTAGCAAAACTTGAGCTACAGACATTAGAGCAAAGAAGAGAGAGAGGAGACTTGATGACTATTTATAGAATCATGAAAGGCATAGAAACTATTGATAGAGAGGATCTAATAAAATGGTATAGTAGAGATACAAGAGGACACGGAAACAAAATAAAGACAGTTATAGGAAAAAAAAGAACAGCTTTCCTCACAGGGTAATAGACGTTTGGAACAAGTTAGATGAGAATTAGGTGTGTGCAAAAACGATACGTGAATTTAAAAACAGCCTAGATAAAACGAGACAGTCTAGATAAGACGGGGCTCCACGAGCATAGCTCCCCTTCCCGTAAAATACAACTAGGTAAATACAATTAGGTGAATACACACTTCTTCCGTGACGCCTGGAATAAGTAGATTGAGTGTGCGGATGTGTGCTTCTACCCCCACCCCCTCTCTCTCTCTCCCCAGGGATCTTCCCTTACAATGCCTCAAGCAAGTCATTTATCGACCAAAAAAGTCGGCAATGTGAACACTGCGGTCTCCACACTGTTTACTGTCTTAACCCGCCACGGCGAAATTGAGGCAACGTCCAACGATTGTGGACACCACATGAAGCAGTGAGGCCAGGGCCACCCTCGTCATTCGGAGGGCACAAAGATACAAGAATACGAGTATTCTGCTGGAGGTGGAGCGCAGCTTAGTTCCACCTTGTTTAAGCTCAACCCAATTCTAATACGTCCAGGGTACAGTTCCGTACAACTTACCTGTACTTTCTTGTAACTTGTGATGTATTTTTCCTTGGCCAATGCTAAGCTACCGAAGAGAAATTTTGAACGAAGGACACATTTCGACTTTAGAACAACTTAATGCAGGTAAGTAGAAGACAAAACCTAAGTAGAATAGATGGACACTATCTTACACGGACGAGTTATACAGTAAGTTATTTAATGTGTACATATACATGGTAGAGGAACAGAGAGACAGTGTGGGTCTAGGAAAGGTATGTGTTGCGTGGATCAGGTTTTTGCGTTAAGGCAGAAATGTGAGAAAGCTTTAGGAAAAGGTAAAGATATTTTTTGGGCCTTTATGGATTTGGATATATATATATATATATATATATATATATATATATATATATATATATATATATATACATATATATATATATATATATATACATATATATATATGTGTGTGTGTGTGTGTGTGTGTGTGTGTGTGTGTGTGTGTGTGTGTGTGTGTGTGTGTGTGTGTGTGTGTGTGTGTGTGTGTGTGTGTGTGTGTGTGTGTGTGTGTGTGTGTGTGTGTGTGTCATAGTAGCCCGAGCCATAGTAGGAACGATTATTTGTAAGATCTCTGTAAGAGGCTCGCAGATATTGGTAGACAAATGGGGTAGATACAGGGGTAGGTGGCGAGACTTTAATTTTCATGAGTTGGGTTTTGATAAACAACAATTCGTAGGTGAAGGAATTGCACAAACTCGCTCCCCGCCTAATGTTTACAAATAGTCACTAATTTCATTGCTGTATACAGTAATATTCATTTTTATGCTGATGTAACAATATGTAAACTAAGTCAGTGATACATTGATTTCGAGATTACTTGAGTAAGCAGTATTGCATGCGGGGTTTGTAACAGCCATTCTAATTTGAGAAAGGGTGGAGGAGGAGAAAATTCAATTGGTTCAATATTGAAAAATCACGCCCTTAAGGGAGGTACTTAAATACAAAAGTAAAGATCATTGGATTAAAGAAATCATGACGTCATTGCAGAACTGACCTGGTAACCAAATTGAGGATTCTTGACGGGAGTCCCTTGGTGTAACTTGAAGAACCAAGTGTAATTATATTCGGAAAAAAATTGAGCTTCGTTTATATACCCTCTCCTATACATATAATAATTGGAACTTGACTAAGTTAGATGATCTGAGGCATGGGGCCTAAAAAAGAAAACAGTGAGTGACTAATCATACGTAACAAAGACAGTGGTAAAAGGAAAGTGTAAAGTAAAAGTAAAAAGAAAGACGGCCCATAGAGACAACAGAGTAGTGAAAAGTAACCACAGAGAGCCATAGTGGTGACAGCGGCGGGATGAAATGGATGAAACGTTGTTACAACGGCAAAGTGAATAAAGGTTTCGGTCTAACTCTGCTGTTCACTACGGGTGGGGTCGTGAGCTGTGTAAAAATAAGGAATTTGATGGCAGTAAGCAGTGTACTTTGATTCCTGGATATTAGTTAAACCCCAGGTTCCAAGCTCTTTTGAACCCTTAGTAGCCTTATCGGTAGAGGGGTTGACTGGCATTACGCTGGTCCTTAGTTCGATCCCGAGCGACAGCCGGAATGGTATACATACTAGGGATACAACTTTTTTGCACTCCATAACCCTATACCATTTTCTGATGAGTTTTCCCCAGATTTTTTTTTTTTTTTTTTTTTTTTTTTATGATCCAAAAGATCACCCATGACTCTGAAATTTTCATAATTGTTACACGAACTGTATTCTGCATTCTAGAACAACTTGAAGAAGGTAAGTCATATGAAGTAAAAGTAGTCAATAGTCAAATTGTGGCAAGTCATCAGAGAGAATGAAACCCAGTGGTAGGTTGGCTTTAATTGCTTGTGTTGATGTTTAGTCTTGGTGGCTCTTGTTTCCAGTGAATAGTCAGGCATTTCAAAGCAGTCTTGTAGGCATAATATTCATGTCTATACATTTGTTCACTAAACCAGTGGTCCGTCAGTCATACAAGATAAACTGGCAGACCATCTGCAATCTTTTTCTCACTTGTGACATGAGGAAATATGCAAGAAGGGCTAAGATTGCTCTCGAATTTCATCTGGCATTGCAAGTGTTTGGAATTTTCTAAAAGTTGATGAAAGACAAGTCTCCGTTTTCATGAAAGAACCTGAAGGCACGGGTTAAGGCAAACAGAAATTTCATATCTCTCTAGCCAGTTTGATCTTCAATGACATGAGTTCCATTCTGGAAGGACTCTTGGAGTTCTTCATAACTTGTTATGAGTTCTTTGGCCCATCCTTGACTATGCGGTACAGTTTTGGTCTCCGTCCGATAGAATGGACATCAATTCACTAGAATCAGTACACAGGAGAATGACCAAAATGATACATGGACTCAGAAATTTGCCTTACGAGGAGAGGCATAGGTACCTTAACTTACAGTCTCTGGAAAGACGCAAAGTGCGGGGTGATCTAATAGAGGTGTTCAAGTGTTCAAAGGCTTTAACAACGGTGATGAAAATAAGGTCATCATATTAAAACAACAGGGCAGGACTCGCAGTAATGGATTTAAACTAGACAAATTTAGATTTAAGAAGGAAATAGGCAATAATTGGTTTACTAATAGTTTACTAATAGGGTGGTCAACGAATGGAATAGTCTTATTAACCATGTAGTGAGCGCTGAAACTATCAGTTATTCTAAGAAATGGTTAGACAGCTTTATGGATGGGGATGACAGGTGGTGATGGATATGGAGCTGCCTTGTGTAGGCCTTATGGTTTCTTGCAGTCATTCTTATGTTCTTATGTTATGTTCTTATGACAGAAAATATTCGATGCTGGGTGAATGGCTTACACCTGCAAATTCCTCATCCATAACAACACAAATTGTGGCTTATCATAACCTTTCCTCAAAAACATTCTCTGCAGTCTAACCACTACCCCACGCTTTTGTCCTGTATTCACGCTAGTCGTATCATCAATGAATTAGAGCTTGGATCAGTGACAAAAACAGCGAGTCACCATAAATGGTGTAAAATCCAGGTGAGGAGTGTTTCTAGTGGGGTCCCTCAGGGCTCGGTATTGGGTCCCTTATTGTTCATTATGTTCATAAACGATTTGGACAATAATGATGTTGGTAAGTTTGAGAACGACACTAAAATAGGACTCCTAATTAAGTCACGAGATGCCGCAGGATGATCTTAATAAATTGTTCACATGGTCGGTGAAATGGAAAATGAACTTAAATATCGCAAAGTGCAGAGTGTTAAACGTTGGGCTACACAGACCCAAAATAGATATAGCTTAGATACGACGTTTTTTAGAGGAAACTGAGTGCGAGAGACTTGGGAGTTCTAGTGAGTCCTGACCTTAAATCCAGAAAACAGTGCATTAGCGCCAGGAATAAAGCTAACAAAGCATTAGATTTCATTACTAGGACGGTTACGAATAGAATTTGGAAGTAGTTTGGAAAACCAGCAAGACAATAAAAGACAACACGAGGACAAGAACATACAACAACCAAACACAGGGCACCAAAGCCGGTGTTTATCGTATTCCGTGCTCCGAATGTGATAAAGCTTACATCGGAGAAACGTCACGCGACCTGAATATACGAATAGGTGAACACCGTTACGACGTCAGGCATGATGTCACCACCAATGTATGTGTGACACATAGGAACAGGGAAAACCATCAGATGGACTGGAAGAATGCAGAGCTGCTGATACGAGAACCCGACAAGATCTGCAGGAAGTGTTTGGAAGCAGCGATCATTCAAGGAACGAACACTATTGAACAAAATAGCACGTCCAACATCGCACCCCACATAATTCCTCTAATATCCATGGCCAACAAAATTTTAAACCACCCTTTGTGAGCAATTTGCCCTCAGACGTTTGGGCCAGCCTTCTTAACCTCTCCCAGTAATCAATCCCCCTTCTCCTCATCATCTACTCCTCCTCCTCTTCCTTACCCCCTACTTCTTTCTTTCCCCGTTCCCATTATTCCTTTTATTTAATTTCAAGCATGTGTATCTCAACTTGTACTTGAAAAGGCTGTAATGAGCGAAACGTCGTACAAATAAATGCTCCGTCCTTATATGGTGTTTAACTCGTCATGTATATATATATATATATATATATATATATATATATATATATATATATATATATATATATATATATATATATATATATATTCGTGAAGCGTGGCAGGAGATTCTCTTTTAAGCATATTCTGTTGAAAACGACAGCAAATTCATTAGAAATTAATTTCTTTCTTAAGCTTTCTAGCTTTCGGAAAGTAGATTTCTGGGGGAATGAGAGGGGAAGAAGCAAATTTCCAATATTTTCTCATCCTCTTTATATTTATTGGACATCTGGGACTTGTAGAATATGCGGTGTGTAGTTCCTTCATGTTCTGTGGTAGTGTGATGAGGTTCTTGGTACCAGGTGTCAATAACTCTTCTGAGTGTAGATTGTACTTCGTTGTTGGAGTAACCATTATTAATTAGAAGTTGGTGGACTCTGTCTATCTCCTTCTGGGTGTCTGACCAAGAAGAACAATGGCTAAGGGCTCTTCTAAAAAGGGTGCTGATAGTGGAGTCTCTGTACTTTTTGGGGCACTCACTTTCTCCGCTCATACATAGTCCGGGGTTGGTGTCCTTAACATACACGCTGGAAGAAAAGGATCTGTTCCTTTTCTTCCTCATCACACTACCACAGAACATGAAGGAACTACACACCGCATATTCTACAAGTCCCAGATGTCCAATAAATATAAAGAGGATGAGAAAATATTAAAAGACATTATTAAAAGAAATGTGACCCCCACGAAAGAACGTGACAAAATATCACTCACCATTTACTACAGGAACAAGAAAACATCTTCCCTGATCTTAAGAAATCACACCACCCCAAAACCTCATGGTATACGTCAATCCCACGTAGTATATAAATTCACCTGCCCAGAGGAGGACTGTACGCCCCTATCTACCTACGTGGGAAGGACAACTACCACCCTGTCCAGAAGAATCACCCTTCACCTACAACAAGGAGGACCGAAACAACACCTTTGGACCCACCACAGACGCCATCTAGACAGGGAAACCATGGTACACAACACAGAAATCGTCGCAGAGGAGAAGGACCTCCAACGTTTGACCATTTTGGAGGCTGTAATCATAAAAGATTTACAACCTATTATTAATGTACAAACAAATGATTTCTCCCTCCTCCCCAGCATGAAACCTACACGCAGGAGACATTTGCTCACCAAAATACAACCACCAGATCAGAGAACACCCATAAAGGTCCAAAATATCCCCGCAGAGGATAAAATGTCATGCCTTAGGCGATCGGCTAGGCTTAGGAACCAACCAAATAGCGCCAGCCAAACAGAGGAGAGTCATTAAGTGACCTCTCCAAGTTTTTCCTTTATACATATTTATACTCGTCTTGGTCACACTTCCCTTCACTCCAACTGAAGATGCAGAACGATCTGCGAAACGTCTTGGGTTTATTATACTGTGTTTTGTTTATTTTCATTTATTTTGTATATAACATAGACTTCTGTGTTAATATAAATTACCAATGTCAATTGGAAATTTGCTTCTTCCCCTCTCATTCCCCCAGAAATCTACTTTCCGAAAGCTAGAAAGCTTAAGAAAGAAATTAATTTCTAATGAATTTGCTGTCGTTTTCAACAGAATATATATATATATATATATATATATATATATATATATATATATACATATACATATATATATATATACATGAGTTAAACACCATATATACATATACATATATATATATATATATATATATATATATATTATATATATATACATGACGAGTTAAACACCATATATATATATATATATATATATATATATGTATATATATATATATATATATATATATATATATATATATATATGTAAGGACAGGAATTTTGAAGGGATATTATTTTTGGAATTTCGTTTTATTTATCTATTTATTTATTTGAGTGTTGATTTGAGAGACTGGGTATTATGGACGTCGTGACGGTTTTACTCAACCAAGAAGCAAAGTAGAAAATAGAGCCTTAATAGACCATGAATTTATTCTATTCTATGTCTGCCTATCAAGATGTGTTGGCAAAGAGCCTTACTATAATCATTGAAGAAGAACATACAATAGGAGATAGCTACAAATATATTTCAGCTGATTTTGGTTAAACTGAGTTTCGACGCGACATTAGAATGTTCTCGAACATAGCGGGGGCACCGTAGCTCCGCCCACCCGTGACGTCACTAAACGTTCGGACAGAGGCGTAAGCTAAGGCCATTAATTTTAAGAGTAATAGGAAAAATTCCCAACTTTCAGTTCAGGATTCCACTAGAGAAATAGTTTAGGGAGAGATTGTAGCAGCTAGGGGCTCTGTTGAGAAGCGAAATGAAGTTTTACGAAATAATACAACAGGGAGGTTAGTAGTTTACCTATAGATACGAACACATAGCCGTCTCGTTCTTTTTGTGCGCAGCTAAAATTTTAATCTGATGCCAAAAATGATTCCGATAACAGGTATGAACACGTTCTGTAAGATTAATGAAAACAAATGTCAATATGTGAGTTAAATGATATAGTGCAGATATAGTAGGTAGATAGTTATTATTATTATTAAGTTTTGAATCTGATGCCAAAAATGATTCCGATAACAGATATGGAAAAAGGGGTTTAAGGGAGTGTACTTCACAAACACTTTGCGTATATACATTAGCTATGAGAGTGTAATATTTAGAGTACAATTCTGTCTGTGATCGTTCTCTAATAAGAATACGGGGTTGAAGGTAGACACAGTGCTTGAAGGTAGACACAATATTGTAAGTAGACTTATACAGTGACCGGAAGGTTGGAGCGTAAATAACTACGTTTTTCCACGTGCCTGTGACCTTACTTATGATGCCCATAAGAAAGAAAAAACTGTGTTATTAAATGTCTCGCATACCCATATATTTTTCATATTGTAAGGATCAATAGATTAGTTGGAGAAAACCACAATATACTTTTGTATTTCCTTACTATATTTTTGCTTCAGTGTAATAATTAACACATAGCAGACCTTCGCTTATTTTCTTTTACTACCCCCACTTGGGCATAGGCCTTTTCGCTACCCAGAACCAACCCCGAACGACCTGAGGAAAGGGGACGGAGTCAGACGTGAATAACAAGGAGCAGTTTCCATTTATGGTCAGATATATCCATATAGACGATTGGGTGGTGGCAGCGTATACCTTGATTTTTTTTTTATTTCCCAAATCGTTCTTATGCGGGTATCTCTGATCACTCCCATTGGAGGTGCTCTTGGTTAAACACTAAATCAATCGACGGCACTACATATATATATATATATATATATATATATATATATATATATGTATATATATATATATATATATATACAATCGCCAATGACGGCGATGTCAATCAAATAATTCCGACAGTTGTCCCCGGACTCGAACCGAGACTTGCGTGAAGGCAAAG
Organism: Oratosquilla oratoria; assembly: GCF_046742065.1. Taxonomy (NCBI): domain Eukaryota; kingdom Metazoa; phylum Arthropoda; class Malacostraca; order Stomatopoda; family Squillidae; genus Oratosquilla; species Oratosquilla oratoria. The sequence goes on from NC_134780.1 coordinate 73,353,298, forward strand.
CCGACGCTCTACCGACTGAGCTACTGAAACTATAAGATTCTCTAGCCTCGGGGTCAATCTGACTCCCGTAGGATTTCAGTCGACTGCTAACTGCCGTCCTAAACTCATTTTACGGAGAACCAAGCCCACCTAGTGGTTAAGCTGGTACGTATCCTTGATGGACTTTCGTCGTTTTAATATTTGAATAGACGAAAGCGCTTGGTCTTTTTTCTGTTATTTTCCCAATGTTTTTTCTGCACATATATATATATATATATATATATATATATATATGTGTGTGTGTGTGTGTGTGTGTGTGTGTGTGTGTGTGTGTGTGTGTGTGTGTATGTGTATGTATGTATATATACATATATATATATCTATATATATATACATATATATATATCTATATATATATATATATATATATACATGCATAGTATGTATATTTGTAAATAGCTGGAGTCCAGGAGCCATTTTTGGAAAAAAGTATACGCTGGACTCGTCGTTTGCCAATTTATTCTGACGGTTCGAACCCTGTCCGGGGTTTGTCTTCAGGGTGATACAGTGGTAGCAATAGGAAATCTATATAAAGGGGGTCTCCCTCGTACACTGGGAGAGGTAACCCCTTAATCGTTACATTTCAGAAACAAACAAAAGTAGAACACTCATTCACCGACAGTGCATATCACCAAGATTAGACATGGTACAACCCGAAAATAATTCCAAATGGAACCCCCAACTCATATTTCACATAGTGTTATATATATATATATATATATATATATATATATATATATATATATATATATATATATATATATATATATATATATATATATATATATATATTGACTATATTATGACAAAAAGAAGTTGACAAGGAGAAATGGGAGAATTTTACGCCTTAACGTTTCGACCCGCAGGGTCTTGATCACAAATCTTTGATGTCGGAGTTTGATGTCGGAATTCACAAAAAGAAATTTAGTGAATATCTAAACAAAAAATATACATGGAAAATGGATGATGTAAACAAAGGTTTTATTCAAGGTATTACCACATGCTATCAAGCCTTAGCAAACAAGAACAAATGTGTTATTCCAAAAAGATTTCTCAATGCTTTAATTTGCCTAAATAAAGACAAAAATATTATAATCACAAGTGCAGATAAAGGAGGAGGCATAATAGTAATGAACCAACAAGACTACAATAATAAAATGTTAGATTTACTCAGTTACAGTGAAACTTACGAGAAAAAACATAATGGTTACGCAAAAAATGAAGGCGAAAAATTCACAACAAAAGCGAGAAAAATATTAAAGAAATCAGAGCAAGGGAAAAAACTATTAAACTTACTTGAAGAAGCACCTATACCACCAAGAATGCGCCCCATTATTTCAGGAATCAATAGTGCACCTCATAAGTTAGCCAAATGTTTAGCTAAACCTTTATCCAATACTTTAGGAACTATTAGTGATGCACATCTACGAAATTCGTCGGATCTAATTAACAGATTAAAAGTTTTAGATTTCAATAACAAGAAACTAGCCAGCTACGATGTCACCTCTTTGTATACTCGAGTATCAATAAAAGGCGCTCTAAATGCTGTTGAACGAGTAGTAAATAATTTGAATAATGAAGATCTACCCGTACTCAAAAAAGATTACCTCGAATTAATTTCTCTTTGTGTAGGATTTGGCGCTTTCACTTTTAATAATATTGAATACAGACAACATTCTGGCCTCGCCATGGGTAGTCCCCTTTCTGCAGTGTTAGCAAATTTATACATGGAAATACTCGAAACAGAAGAATACATGACTATAATAGGTAGGAATAGTAAATGGTTTAGGTATGTTGATGACATACTCGTAATTGTACCTAAGGATACAGACATTAATAACAAACTCATGAGATTAAACAGTGTAAATGAAAATATACAATTTACTGCAGAAAATGAAAATAACGGAAAATTACCTTTCTTAGACGCAATTATCCATAGAATAGATAAAAATGTGAAATTTTCAGTATACCGGAAACCCACCAATAAAGAAGACTATATACACTTCTACTCAGGACATGATGACAGAACTAAAACAGGTATTATAAGGGGTTTCTTCCTCAGAGCATTTCGTATATGCAGTAAAGAATTTCTAGATCCTGAATTACAACATATTACTGAAACTTTCATCAAACTCAAATATCCAAAAGGTCTCTTATGAAGGTTGAAAAAGAAAGCCAAAGAAATAATTAACAAAAGTAAAGATGAAAATAAAAATAAGAATGATAATAAATGTAATAATGAAACCAGATATATCACAGTACCAAACTCTAATGTTAATTCATACCTAGACACTTTTCTTCTAAAAGCGGGCATCAAAATAGCCAGGACGTCAGGTAGCAAAGTAGGACATTTGGTAACACGTAGCGACAATAATCCCACTAACGAAAACAGCGTTGTTTATAAAATCCCGTGTAAAAGCTGTCCCTCTTCATATTTTGGTGAATCTGGTCGCGGACTTAATAAAAGGATAAATGAACATAAAAATGACGCAAAAGCCCATAGGACATCTAACTCTATAGTAATACATGTGGATAAACATGGTCACCTTCCAGACTGGAACAACGCAACCGTATTAAATAAAGGATCATCCAAGAAACTAAGGAAGACAATTGAGGCAGCATATATCAACACTAATAACAACATTAACCATAGAGAAGGATTTATATGTTTAGCAAAAGCCACAAGCTTATTAGTAATAAAAGAATACGCAGATAAAATATCAAGCTCTCCGAAGCGTCCCATAAGATGACCCGTCCGTGTATAAAATATCCGGTTACGTTTGAGTTGTTAGCTTTGTGATCAAGACCCTCCGGGTCGAAACGTTAAGGCGTAAAATTCTCCCATTTCTCCTCGTCAAATTCTTTCAAATTTCAATCTTATTTGTCATAATATAGTCAACATATATATATATATATATATATATATATATATATATATATATATATATGTATATGTATATATATATATATATATTTATATATATATATATATACATGCATAAATATAGATGTGTATATATGCAAAGTAGACCACTTGGAAAAAGAAACAAACGAAGCAGAGCGCTTTCGTATATTACATCTTCAGTACAGAAAGTACATAGAACAGAAATACATAGTTTCAACTATGTACTTTTTCCACTGAAGATGTAATATACGAAAGCGCTCTGCTTCATTAGTTTCTTATTTCCAAGTGGTCTACTTTGCATAGGTGAACACACGTACCCGTGTTCTTATTAGCATGTATATATATATATTTATATATATATATATACAGTATGTATATATATATATATATATATATATATATATATATTGTCAGTGTATTTGGGCAGGAGTTTTTCTCTAATGCATGTTTCATTAAAAGTGATGGCTAGTTGTGCATTAATAATTTTCTTAATGGTATTTTCCATATACCTTATTAAGGATTTGTTTTCCTTAGGAAGAAAATTTATGACTTGGCTGTATGTAGTCATATTAGCTAGATCGCGATTTCGGGTTCAAGACCCTTCTTCAGTAGCTATAGGGATAAGAATTAATCCGAAGATTCTAGTAAAGATCTAAGTTTTATACTAGAGTTCCTATACTTGCTAATCACTGGGGGAGGTCACCTGGTATTACGGGCAGGGACGAAATGTTACGTGCGCTAGGGAGCCTCCGGGTTTGTGTTGTGGCGGAATGTGGCGTTTTGTCTCGTAGTTGGACGAGTGGCGTTTTGTCTCGTATTGGCGTTTGTGGTGTTATGTCTCATGTTTTTATTTGTAACGGTTTGTCTCATGCTTGGAAGGGCTCTAAGGTCTTCTGCTTGTACATTTAGGTTTGGGCTCAACTCTTTAATATACAACGCTTCTAAAATTGGGAGGCGTCTATCGTCAGTACATAAATCCAAAATCTCGGTGTTTTTCTCTAGTGTCTCTCTTGCTAGTGTTATGCCGTGGGCTTCTCTTAAGTGATTTTTAGGGGCTCCAGATGTCAGGTGGTATGAGAGGCGACGGGATAACCTCATTGTCGTCATGCCAATATAGGTGGATAGGAGGGCTTCACAGTTCCCTCGTGTACATGTGAACCTATAGATGACATGTGATTTCTGAAGTTCCTTTCTCTCTTGTAGGGGGCTGTTTCTAATAAGAAGGTGGCTAGTTTTCTTAGTTTTATAATAAATCACTAGATTTAGTATTTTTTCTGGATTAACTGGTTTAATGTTTCTTTTTATAATTTGTTTCATAATGCGTTCATCTTCTTTATAAGCTGACGAAAAAGTGGATTTATAATATATGTTGATTTTCTCTTTATTTTGTTTATCATTGTTGTTGTTATGCCAGCCGTCCATTATTTTCTTTGTTTGAAAATGTATCTCTTTTTCATTGAAGCCGTTATTGATCAGAACTTGAGTGGAACGTTCGATTTCATCATGCACTTGTGTCCATGTGCTGCAGTGAGTTAGTGCTCTTCGAATATAGGCACTGATGGTAGAGTCCTTATATCTTTGAGGGCACTCACTGGATCCATTAAGGCAGTGTCCAGGGTTAGTGGGTTTTGTGTACACTGTTGTATTAAAAGAATTTTCATTTTGTTTCACTAAGAGGTCGAGGAAGGGTAAAGCTCCTTCAATGCTATCTTCCATAGTGAAAGTGAGTTCAGATGTCTCTTGTAATAGGTGGCGGAGTTTTTCAGCTTCATTGCTGTTATTGGTTTTAATGAAGACATCATCAATGTATCTACAGTAAATATCTGGCTTTTCTGTTTTACTGAATACTTCTTCTTCTACGCAGCCCATGAAGAAGTTTGCCATTAATACTCCAAGGGGGGATCCCATTGCAACTCCATCAATTTGGCCCTGAGGTCGTTTTTGTGCTCACTCAGGGCTCATAGAACATCTAACTCCCTGGTTCGTCACCTGGACAAATGTGGACATCTACCTGATTGGAACAACACAGAAATTCTACACGAGGGATTTGAGAAGAAAATGAGAAAAACTGTGGAAGCTGCACATATCGCCACCAACAAGAACAACAACGACAGAGACGGATTTAAATGCCTCTCGAAAGCAGCAAGTGTCCTAATAATTAAATCGTTAGCCAAAGGGAAAACATGACGCTCATACCTTGGCGGGTTCCCTCTCACTAAGAATATAAGAATTGTGATCCGTCTGTAATGCTGTAGTCCTCTGAAGAAGACCAAGTTGGTCGCAACGTTAGGGCAATAAACTCTATTCCTAACACATCTTCGTTTGCCTTTCCACACCCACATTCTCTCTCATATATATATATTAAGGACTACTATTACACAGGACGTGCGCACCCAGATTCCTGGCTCCGATAGCGGAGGCCATTGCTTTCTTTGTAACCTAACATTTTATATTGGACAAATATATCAAAACTAGAAACCTAACATTACATATAGGACAAATATATCAACTATAGACTCATTCAATACAGTATAAGTTAATATAAACTTATATAGTGAAACAAGAAACTATTTTTAAGGGACTGTTATGGTTTGAAATGCCAATTTTAGCCGGACTTAACAGGTATTATTGTATGAGGTTAGTGGACACCAGGATTGGCGATTTTTTTCTTTTTCTTTTTAAAAATATATAAAAAATCTATATATTTTTTTATTTAAATCAGATTTATTTGATCTAAATAGATCTTTTTTTTTATAGATTTTTAATATTGTGGGATTGCTATCTGATATGTGATCTGATTGCTAAAGGAAATTTTTTAGCATATCAATATAAGGAACAGTGTTATATAGACTTGCCACAAGTATACACAGGAACGGTATAAGCCTACATGTAGTATATATATCACTGTGCAGCCCACAACAAGTTTCAACAAGATTCTTGTTGAAACTTGTTCTAGGTAAGCAGCTTCTCACTGAGTCAGTTGCTGCTTTGGAATCAACCAGGAAGGATGTCCTCTGGACCTGGTAGAGTGGTTCCTTCAGACAGAAAAAATGATCCTGTCTGGAATTATTTTGAAAAACTACCAACAACTTCTGGCAAAGGGTACCGAGCTAAATGCAAAGACTGTAGCCAGGAACTACAGGGCATTGTGTCAAAATTGAAATCTCACAGCATACAGAAGAATTTGATGACCCAGGTAAATAATTTTACTTATATTGTGTGCATTTCTCCCTTTTCATACTCAACTATATAAATTTTGTGAACAATGGAGAGCATGTGCAATAAAAATGTGAAGGCCTAAAGAGATGATACTTCAACTTCATTACTTCTATATTTAGGTAATGACTATATCACTATAATATACTGTATCCACTCAACTTTGGGGTCTAGATGATTGTTATTAATTTCATTCAACATTTTGTAATATATTTCATAGGTTCCATTGGAATTCAGCCCACATGGGATTCAGCCCAAAGGGATTTAGCCTAACCTAATCCAACTAACCCATTATTTTCAGTGAATTTAAAATTGGACTGAATCCTGTGTGGGCTGAATTCCAAGCCCACCTATTTCATATCCTGTTAATTATTTCCAAATAATTTAGTGGCTTGTGTGAATATGATCATTAGCTAAAAAAATAACTACTGTACTCAAAAGTAGCCTAAATCACACTGTATTCATTCATTTATTTATTCATTTATAAATTATGCAATATGCTAAAATTTTCTGTTTCCATTTCAGGATCTGTATCAACAGCTTCAATCCCTTCATCATCGGCTCCACTTGAATTATCTGCATACCTGACTCCACCATTAAAAAGGTCACTATCAGACTCCTCCACAGGCGCCACTTCTGCTAAATAATTTTCATCTAAAAGAAAGTCATCAACATCTCTGGACAGATTTATCATAAAAACCTCACCCTCTCAAAAGGAAAATCTCGACAAAGAAGTTGCAAGAATTATATTTGCTACAAATTCACCATTTCGTCTTGTTCAGCATCCTCAGTTTCTCAAGATGGTTCAGAACCTGAGGCCAGGTTATATTTCTCCATCCAGAAAAGATATTGCTGATAAGTACTTGGATCTTGTGTATGAAAAGGAATATAAAAAGTGTGCAGATGACCTGAATAATGAAACTGTATGTCTTTTAATTGATGGGTGGTCTAACATCCATAATGAGCCCATAATATGTGTCCCTCTAACAACATCCACTGGTCAGATTTATTTAGTTGACGCAATAGACTCATTAGGGAAACCTCACACTGCTGAATATCTTCTACAACTTGTACAAAGTTCGATCAAGAAGGCTGAACAAGATTTTGGTTGTCACATTGGAAGTGTTGTGACAGACAATGCAGCAAATGTCACCAAGATGAGAAAAGTCTTGGAGGAATCGAGTGAACCTGAGCATACCGTCCTCACATACGGATGTGCAGCACACCTACTAAATCTACTGGCTCATGACCTTGAGATTGATAATGTAAAACAATATTTTAGAAATCATTATGCTGCTTCAAAGTATCGGCAGGAAGGTATTCAGTGTCTAGTCATGCCCCAGGACACAAGGTGGGACACAATGTCAGACTGTCTCAAGGCCTATATAAATAACTGGCCAATTCTAATGAAGATCTGTGAAGTCAACAGGGAAGCTACTGATACTGAAGTAAGAAACAAACTATCAAATTTAGGCCTAAAACGTTCGGCTGAGGAATTACTGGATCGATGGAAGCTAATAGCAAAGGCTCTAGATGAGGTACAGAGTGACAAGTGTACTATTTCTCAAGCGGTAGATGTTTGGAAGAAATTACTTGGCCATTTCACAAACAATAAACAAGCTGAAAAACTGGTGAAAAAAGGTATGAACAGTTTATCACCAAAGCTCACATACTTGCCAACATGCTTCATCTAGCACTTCAAGGAAAAATGCTCAGTGCAGAAGAGATGAATATTACTATGGAGTATGCCAATGAGAAATATACAACATTTGTTCCTGTCATTATAAAGTTTCAGGCAAAATCACCTCCTTTCCAGGCGTTCAAGTTTACTGAGTCTGTGACCAAAACCTGACAGCTATTGAGTGGTGGGATTCACATACAGCTATGTTAGACAGTCATATTCTGTTATCAGTGCGTCAACTCCTAACTGTAGTAGCCTCATCATCAGGAGTTGAAAGAGTTTTCTCCTCCTATGGACTTGTACACACAAAATTAAGGAACCGCCACAGTAATGAGAAGGCAGCCAAACTGGTCTTCCTTTTCAAGACAATGAACTCAAATGTAAATAATGATTAATGTAAATAACTGTCCACTAACCTCATACAATAATACATGTTAAGTCCGGCCAAAATTGGCATTTCAAAGCATAACAGTGCCTTAAAAATGGTTTCTTATTTCACTATAAAAGTTTATATTAACTTATACTGCATTGAATAAGTCAATAGTTGATATATTTGTCCTATATACAATGTTAGGTTTCTAGTTTTGATATATATGTCCCATATAAAATGTTAGGTTACAAAGAAAGCAATGGCCTCCGCTAGCAGAGCCAGGAATCTGGGTGCGCACGTCCTGTGTAATAGTAGTCCTTGATATATATATATATATATATATATATATGTATATATATATATATATATATATATATATATATATATATATATATATGAATGGAATCACCAGTGACGGTGATGCCGATCAAATAATTCGAACCTGGGCTCGTGAATTCTCACTGCCGTCGCCTTACCGACTGAGCTATTGACCCTATAAAAGTCACCAACCTGGAGGTTAATCGACTGTTAACTGCCGTCCGTACTTATTATTTCACAGTAACCCAGGGCATCTTAGCTAGTGGTTAATACTGTTACATTTCCTTGATTGATTTATCGTCGTTGTCGTACCTGAATGGAGTCACCAGTGACGGTGATGTCGATCAAATAATTCCAACTGTCGTCCCCGGATTCGAATCTGGGCTCGTGAATTCTCAATGCCGTCGCCTTACCGACTGAGCTATTGACCCTAAAGTGGTTTTGGGTGAGTTCGTCTCCTTTATTGTAAGGTACGAGTGAACTGGTTGAACCGATTTTACATGCGACGGAAGCCGCTATATATGCCGCGTGGGTTAGGTTAGGTCGGGTCAAGCAGGGTCGCGCTGGCAGAGAAGCGTCAGTTCGTGGACGACATCAGTCACGTTCCATGCCACGTAACTGTCGCGGCTGTACAACATCAAGGTGACTCCGACAGCTTCTCGCTCACACCGTTTTCAGCCTTATCCACCCACATATAAAGGAGGCGAGCGTGAAATTCCAAAATGTTGCACGGAGGAGAAGGAGGAGGGTTACTATTACATGGGATTATTCAAAGGCCACTTAGCAAACGACACCCAAAATACCTCCACCCAAAATACTTCCGGCCAAAATCCCACAACCAAAATACCTCCACCCAGAATACCTCCAAAAACGCCCAAAATACCTCCAAGCATAAAATACCTTCCATGTCACAGGGATAAGCCTGAATATAATAGGATATGATATGTACATGTAGGATATAATATTGTGCTGCTTGTACTGCTTAGAAAGTTATCATCTTAAATTGTCAAGTTTATTGGAATAATTATCATTCCTTTAACTAAGGTTATAATCCTAAATCGTCAAGTGAACAAAAATGACCAGAAACCATTGATGCATAGATCAAAGCGTTGACTGGAATAATACAATACAAATACATGTACAAGATATTTCATATGAAAAGTATTTATAATAGGATAATTTTCATTTATAACACAAGTAATGCACTTCAAATTAATACATATGCATTACTTAACATTGTCTGATTTTATAGATTTTATAGATATAGTTGAACAGTATAAATCGTATTCCAGAATTTAAGATTCTATCAATTCTAGAATTTCTGTCAGTGAAATTACTTTAAAACTCGCATGTTGTGTCCAATTCCTTCAAGAAATTCACGCATGTCTTTTCGACGTTTGATGTAATCCAGACACAAGTTCTTCAGACGCAACTGGAGTTGATCATATTTTCTGCGGATTCGTTTAGCTGGCCGTTGCCCGATGGCATCTTGCTGTAACAATGCAGATACGGCTGCATTTTCCCGTTGGAATGATTCGATCGCTCTCCACACTGATGGGTGATGATGTCTTATCAAATGGAAATATTTATGATTCCACGCTTCACAGGCATTATTAATACGGGCACCATCATCTAATGTCGCATTATGAACATTCCACACTGCGGGAGGAAACAGTCGGATCACACCCTCACGTGAACGCACTCGACGATATGATCCATTCACATAGGTAGCATCAAAGTACCCAAGAATTTCTAATCCGCCAACCGGCACTATTGTCGACAGGTACGCTAATCCATCTTTCACATCGGCTACTGGTAAAAACGCAAGTCCGTCCATCATCCCGACAAACTTCTGGAACTCTTCATTTTCACGGTAATACTGCTGCAGTCCAATGGATTTGATTTAACTTCTGATTTTAAGGAACACTGTATCCAATTTATTAAACAATTACCTATGGGTGAACATGTGAACTGAATTAGTGGTATTGTTTTGTCTGATTCCTTTGATTAAAAATTTCTATAGAGAATTGATTATTCCTTTGATTAAAATTTTCTATACAGAATTGATTATTCCTTTGATACTACAATAATCCTGAATGAAAAAATCATCTAATGATACTATCCATAGGATTCTATACTCTACATATTGTTTACAATATCATCCTCAAATGTCCTTATCATAAC
>NC_134780.1:73369010-73376510 GCF_046742065.1 Oratosquilla oratoria
ACAAGGAGGATGGGAGGAACTAGAAGGAAAGGTAGTGAGGGGTGGGATGATGAAGCAAATAAGGTTGTAGAAGAGAAGAAACGAGCTTTCACAGATTGGTTTCAAAATAGGACGAGGTACAAAGGTACAAAGAAAAGAGAAGTGTAAGAAGAAGCTGAGGGAGGAGTGGGAGGTAGTGAAGGATAGAGTAGAACTAGGAGTGGAGGAGGAATGGGGATGGTTCAAGGAGGGAGTCACAAGGTGTGCAAAGATAGTGTGTGGAACAAGGAGGATGGGAGGAACTAGAAGGAAAGGTAGTGAGGGGTGGGATGATGAAGCAAATAAGGTTGTAGAAGAGAAGAAACGAGCTTTCACAGATTGGTTACAAAATAGGACGAGGTACAAAGGTACAAAGAAAAGAGAAGTGAAGTGAAGCATGAGATAAAGGAGGCAAAGAGAAGAGCAGATGTGAAATTGTATAAGAGTATGACAGAAAATTTTGAAAGTAATGAAAAAAATGTTTTGGAAAGAAATTAAGAGAGGAAGAGGAGGCGAACCAAGTAGAGAGGAAAAGGTAAAAAGGTAAAAGGTGCAGATGGAGAGATAATAATGAAAGAAAAGGCAGTAAGAGGAAGGTGGGCAGAGTATTTCATGGAGTTACTAAACATGAAGGAGGATAGGGAGAGAAAGGTAGTTGCAATGGGAAGCGCTAAGAAAATTACTGTGATGAGTAAGAAAAATGGAGGAGAAATAAGGAAGGATGAAGTGAAGGCAGTTGTTAAGATAATGAGAGCAGGTAAAGCACCCGCCTTTTATAGATGCCATGCAGTGTCCAAAAAGGAGGTACAGCAATAGTGGACTGGCTGATGAGATTATTTAATGTTTGTTTAAGAGAGGGTAGAGTGACGGAGGACTGGAGGAGTGCCTGCATAGTTCCACTTTACAAGGGGAAAGAGGACAAGTGTGCGCGTAGTACTTTCAGAGGGATCACTTTGTTAAGTGTAGTTGGAAGGCTTATGGGAGGGTCTTGATTGAGCTGATTAAGAGAGGACAGAGGGAGTAATTGGTGAGGAACAGTGTGGGTTTAGGACAGGTAGGGGTTGTGTAGATCAGATTTTTGTGGTAAGACAGATATATGAGAAAGCTATAGGAAAAGATAAGGATGTTTTTTGGGCTTTTACGGATCTGGAAAAGGCTTATGACAGGGTAGACATGAAGGCTCTGTGGGAGGTATTGCAGATATATGGGATAGGAGGAAAGCTTTTAAGAGTAGTCAAGAATTTTACGAGAGTAGTACAGCTTATGATAGAATCAGAAATAGAGAGAGATGGGACTTCGTCAGGGATGTGTTATGTCGCCCTGGCTGTTCAACTTATACATGGTTGGCGTGGTGTGAGAGGTAAATGCAAGGGTAGTGGGTCAGGGGTTGGAGATGGTTAAAGAAAATGGAGGAAAGTGGAAGATAAGCCTGTTGTTGTTTACTGACGACACAGCGCTTGTACCAGGGTCAGAGGAGGGATTGAAGAAGTTAGTGACAGAGTTTGGGAAGGTGTGCGAAAGAAGAAAGTTGAAGATAAATGTGGGTAAAAGTAAGGTGATGAGATGTACAAGGGGAGAAAGTGGCAGCAGACTGGAGGTGAGTATAAAGGGAGAGAGATTGGAGGAAGTAGATAGTTATAGATACTTGGGTGCGAATGTGGCGGGAAAGGGAAGAGTGGAGGTGGAGGTAGAATGTAGATTGAGAGAAGCGAGTAAATACCTTGGAGTATTAAAAAGTGTAATGAGAAACAGACATTTGGGAATGGATGCTAAGAGAACATTTTGTAAAGGAGTGTTTGTACCGACAGCACTGTATGGGGCAGAAACATGGAACATAAGAGAGGAAGAGAGAAGGAGTTTGAATGTGTTTGAGATGATGTGTCTGAGAAGTATGATAGGGGTTACTAGGGTAGATACAGTGAGAAATGAGGAGGTGAGGAGGAGAATGGGTGATGGAAAGGGAGTTGGGAGATAGGGTTGATGGAAAAGTATTGGGAAGGTTTAGACACATGGAAAGAATGAGTGAAGAAAGACTATCAAAAGAGATGTGGAAGGCAGAGGTGTAAGGAGTGAACATTAGGGGTCGACCTAGGATGAGATGGAGGGATGGGGTAAAAGGGGCATTGGGGAAGAAGGGAATGTCTGTTGAGGAAGGACGGGAGAGGACAGAAGACAGGGGTGAATGGAGAATGGTTGTGTATGGATGATGCTATGATGCATGAGGTGGAGTGGATGGGGGATGGGGGATGAGGGAATATGTATGAGAAATAAATTGACGCAGCCCAAAGAGATTTCTCCCCGTCTTCTTTTCTGCATAAGGGGACGCAGAGGGGTGGGGTCGCCGATTTAATGAAACGGCCTTGCTGTGGATGTGCTGTATCTTGCGACACTGCTTCTGACCTAGGGCAGTGAACAAGATGCAGGGATGACCCGTCATCGTTCACAAGTATTGGTACTGAGGTTTCATTTAGAATATGACGGCGGATGGAACTCACTTGGAAAGTAAATTCCCCATCTCATCCCTATATTGGCCCCCTTCCCTCACATATGCCCCCTACACACACACACACACACACACACACACACACACACACACACACACACACACACACACACACACACACACACACACACACACACACACACACACACACACACACACACACACACACACACACACACACAGACGCATACACACACACACACACACACACACACACACACACACACACACACACACACACACACACACACACACACACGCACACACACGCACGCACACACACACACACACACACACACACACACACACACACACACACACACACACACACACACACACACACACACACACACACACACACACACACACACACACACACACACACACACACGAGTCGAAGTGACAGCAAAGTTTTGGAACTCCATGAAAACTTCAAATTTCGTGGATGTCAACGACGAGGAAGTAACTTTGTTGTATTAGTAGGGAAGGGTGTAGTGGTGTAGTGGGAAGGTGAAGAAAAAAGAGAAAGGAAATGAGGAAGGGGACGAACGGGCCCCGGAAGTCAGAAGGATGTCAACAAAAGGGCTGCAGACGACACAGGTGATTTCGAAAATATCAGTAAAGGCGTTAAAATTAGAAACATAGATAAGAACAACACAATAGAAAGTGGAGATAATTCTTTCCATGGGTTTAATGAGGTAGGGGATGACAACCTCCCCCGATTAGCAAGTCTAGAGGAAAAACCAGAGAAAAGGAACGAACAGTGGGAAGTTAGGTTCAGACAACTTACACGGATTACACAAAGAGTTGATAAATTGGTAAAACTAAAAAAGGAGAACGAAAACCTAAATAAAGAAATAGAAGAATTAAAAAGACAGTTACAAGAAGTAAAAGATAAAAATGAGGAATTAAAGATTAATAATAAAGAGAATAAAGAGTCCATAGCAAAAGAGGTACAGGGTTGGAGAAAAGTCCAAGAGAACAACAAAATTGAATTTAGATATATTGACACAACAGATGAAAGAACAAACTAAGGATACAGTTTTTAAAGTAATGAGGGAGAAGGAGAATATAGTAAGAGACTTAGCGGTTAAAAAGGAATGTATAATTATATTAAGGATGGAAGAGATGCATAATCCAAATAGGACTACAAGAGTAAATGAGAAGGAAAATGTAAACAAGATATTAGAAGTAGTTCAAGAGGATGAACAAGAAACAGGGAAAGAAATAGAAGAAATATATTGACTAGAGAAATACAATTCAGATAAGACCAGACCAATTAAGGTTAAACTCAGGTCACAAACGACAGTAGAGAATATCTTTGCAAAAACAGGGAAACTAGCAGACAGTGAACAATATAAACAGGTATGGATAAAAAGAGAAATGAATAAAGAGGAAAGAGAGGAGGAGAAAACAAAAAGACTAGAAGCTAAGGAAAAAACAAGAAAAGAACGGAGTTAGAAAAAGAGAAATTCTATTGGAGAGTAGTGGATATGAAAATGAGGAAATGGTTCATAGCATAGAAAAACGGAAGGAAAACAGAAAATACGATGGAAGTAGCAGAAAATTAAAAGTGTCTTGCACAAATATAGATGACTTAATAACAGGCTTTAACGAAATGAATGATTACCTGAGGGAAAAAGAACCGGACATAATGGGAATTGTAGAGACAAAATTGAAAGGTCCACTACCACCCAACAGTGTAGGACGTAGTGCATATAATTATTGGATTAGAAACAGAGAGGTAAATCAAGGGGGTGGAGTTATGCTCCTGACTAAGAAGGATATAAAGCGGAGGACAGGGATGGGAAGAGCAGAAAGTTTGTGGTAAATTATGTGCCTCCTAAAACGGCTTCATGGGAAGAGAGAGAACACAAAAATATTTTAGAAGACACAAAGATAACACTAAATAACATAATGGAAGACGGAGGAAGAATAGTTATAATGGGTGATTTTAATTGTAAAGAAATCTGCTGGGAAGAGATGACAGTGAAAGGTGCAGACAACCTATGGGGAAATGTACTACTTGACATGATTGTAGAACATAGAATGACGCAATGGATACAAGAGAATAGTACGTATAGACATGAGGAAGAATCATCGAGACTGGGCCTAATAATCACATCAGAACCCGAAATAGTGGACAACATTGAATATAAGACACCAATAAGTAAAAGTGACCATATATTGGTTGAACTGGAACTAAACGAGGAAAAATGCATAGAAAAAAGATTGATGTATGGATTTTTTTTTTTTTTAAACAAGAGAATTCTTTCAAAAAGCAGACTAGGAAAGGATACATAAGGAGGAAACAACAGTAGAAGAGAAATGGAATATTCTGACGAAATTTTATAAAGACAAAAACAAGAAAAAGGATATGTAAAGTGTTGGTACAACAAAAGATGTAGGGAGTTAAAAGACAAAAGGGATAAAGCTTCAATAAAATGGAAAAAAGACAAAAGACCTGAAAAATGGAAAATATATACTATTTATAAAAATCAATATATACAAGTGTGCAGAGAAGAAAAGAGAAAATACGAAAAAGATGTCATAGAAAAATGTAAAGATCAACCAGAACTATTTTACAGATTTGTAAACAACAAACTAAAAAACAAACAAGAATTAGAGAAACTACGACAAGGAGGAGTTGAATACACAGAGGAAATAGAAGTGGCAGAAATTATGAACAAGCTATTTGAATAGGTGTTTATTACGGAGAACATACCACTTAGAGATGTCGAGTGGGAGGAGAAAGTCCCCCTATGAAAGCGATAGAAGTAACAAGGAAAGAAATAATGAATCACTTGAGTAATCTCGATGTCAGAAAATCGCATGAACCAGATGAAATGGCAAACTGGATTTTGAGAGAATGCAGGAATGGACTAATAAACAAAATACATAGTCTAATAAGCAGTTCATTGAAAGAAGGAAAAGTTCCAGAAGATTGGAAAAGAGCAAATATAGTGCCAATATATAAAGGGGGAAACAAGGAAGACCCTACTAACTATAGACCGGTCTCTCTTACAAGTACGATAGCTAAAATTTGTGAAAGAATTATCAAAATTAGATGGGTAAGGCATTTGAAAAAAAAAACAACAACGTACTAAATCCAAGGCAATTTGGATTTAGACAAGGACGATCATGCGTCACAAACTTAATGTGTTTCTATTCAAGGCTAATAGATGTAATACAAGAAAGAGATGGATGGGCTGATTGTGCATTTCTAGACCTGAAAAAAAGCTTTTGATAAGGTGCCACATAAGAAATTGCTAAAGAAATTAGAAACTACAGGAGGATTACAGGGCAAACTGCTGAAGTGGATGGAAGACTTCTTGCATGAAAGAAAAATGAGAGTGGTGAAAAGAGACAAACACTCTAATTGGGATGAAGTGATTAGTGGAGTTGCACAAGGAACAGTTCTGTCCCCAATAATGTTTGCTATATATACTAATGATATGAATAAAGGAATTGAAAGTTATATGAGCTTCTTTGCGGACGATGAAAAATTGTTGAAAAAAGTGAACACGGTGCAGAGTGATCTCAATAAAGTATGGGAATGGAGTAGGAAGTGGGAGATGGAATTCAATATTAAGAAGTGCAGTATAATGGAATTTGGAAAAAGCAAAAAAAAGAATAGTGGGATCATATAAATTGGGAGAGGAAGAATTATGAATAATATGTCCCCTGAGAAACATATAAAAAAAAATTGAGAAACAAATAATTTAATAAGAACAATCAAAGTGGCATTTACATACCTGGACGAAGAAATGATGAAGAAAATACTAGTCACTTTGATAAGACCAAGATTGGAGTATGCAGCGACGACGTGGTCACCAAGTACAAAAAATGTAAAACAAAACTTGAAAGAATACAAAGAGCAATTACGAAATTGGCACCAACACTCAGAACTATCATATGAAGAGACTAGCAAAACTTGAGCTACAGACATTAGAGCAAAGAAGAGAGAGGATACTTGATAACTATTTATAGAATCATGAAAGGCATAGAAACTATTGATAGAGAGGATCTAATAAAATGGGATAGTAGAGATACAAGAGGACACGGAAAGAAAATCAAGACAGTTATAGAAGAGATCTGAAAAAGAGCAGGTTTCCTCACAGGGTAATAGTCGTTTGGAACAAGTTAGTTATAAATGTGGTGTGTGCAAAAACGATACACGAATTTAAACAGTCTAGATGAAACGAGATATGAAGACGGGATACTACGAGCATAGCACCCCTTCCCGTAAAATATAACTAGGTAAATACAACTAGGATAAGCCATAACACACACACACACACACACACACACACACACACACACACACACACACACACACACACACACACACACACACACACACACACACACACACACACACACACACACACACACACACACACACAAACACACACACACACACACACACACACACACACACACACACACACACGCACGCACACACACACACACACACACACACACACGACTCGGTGGTGCGATTGGTAGAGTCTCCGACTGTCACTACGGCTGTCCGGGTTCGAATCCTACCCAGGCCTGAAATAATTTCAGCATCGCTGTGCCTCGAATCGTTACTCCAACTCTCGTGGGCGGGGAGTTGGGTGTGTGTGTGTGTGCGTTGAAAGTCACAGCATTACCCATAGATCGGTCATACGAGCTGAACTCTCTTCCGGAAGGGAAATAACTGTCAATTACGAGTCCAATACGTAATTCAAAGACTAAGGTGAATCACACACACACACACACACACACACACACACACACACACACACACACACACACACACACACACACACACACACACACACACACACACACACACACACACACACACACACACACACACACACACGCACGCACACGCGCACACACACACGCACACAGACACACACACACACACACACACACACACACACACGCACGCACACACACACACACACGCACGCGCATACACACAC
>NC_134780.1:73399010-73414010 GCF_046742065.1 Oratosquilla oratoria
TTCGAACGCAGGTTCCTCTGATCGTGAGTCTCGTGGGCCGGCCCTTCCCTTGTTACAAGACTTCATATCAGGTGGTCTAATCCTCTCTTCCTTACTACCTATCATACATCTCTCATTTTCCTTCTCATTCCATTTGTTAACTCTCAGCGCCTCTCTACCTCTCACCTGTTTCCTTTTTCTCCACTTTCAATTTCCCCTCTACTAGAAAATTATCTGGCACTCCCTCACTCTCTCTCCAGAAAATATGAACACCTAGAACTTATTCTATTCCTCCTTTTGATACCACGACATAGTTCATTAATGCCCTATCAATCACCCTTTCCCATGTGTACTTATCCTTGTTTCTCTTCTTAAACACTGAGTATGCTATCTTGAATATAATTTTTAAACATACCTCCAACATCATCAATAAGATGTTGAGACATTCTGATAGGTTAAAGTGAGTAGGAATAGGATTGAAAGAGTTTTTGTTTGGTTTTATTCGTGTAATATAAAAAAGAATAGCGTACAGGATGATTAATAGGCTTTTGTACAACCACGATCCACATTAACTACCACACTCGGGCTCCTAGAGGTAGGGAACACATGCCCTTCTGGACGAGAGCTAGGAGAGTTCTGACGACAAAAGCCGTTTGTAAATGCTACCAACTCACGAAATATGCTTGCACTTTAAAACGTACTTGAAAAGTTATACAGATTAATTCGTTAAGTCGAAGCATGGAGAATTTGTAAAAATATTTCTACTTTAATATGTTATGACGTCAGTATGACTCGCTGTAACAGGCGGCGGATACTTAAAATTCATTGTAACTTACAAGGTCGTGGAGATTGTCACTCATTTACAACCTCAGGAAAGGATATACGACAAAACTACAGTGTAATTCCACAAAAACTAAAGGGCCGTAGGCTGATATTTTTATGTACACGGTACCACTTGGATATATAAGCCCATGGATTTACCATTCAAAGGATTAAATCCATGTTAACGTGTGGGGTGACAGTTTCTTATTTGTTAATTTTATCTTTTTATCTTATTAATTTTTTCTAGTTTTATTACCTCATCAACATCAGCTGAATCTGTAAAGTATTGGGTGCATGTTCTTGTGGCAAAGTAGCATACGGTTGATACTTTAGGGTCTATATGGGGCGCCCCTACGGACCAGAGTCACGCATCATTTTGTCAGAAATAGAGGACATTTCTGTTCACAGAGAAATAATGACACTTTTATTATACTGCAACTGTCCTTCCGTTATGCTGTCCCCCTACCCCTTGATACTGTCCTGTGTCATTTCTCTGAATATTCATTTCCTTTTTTCGCCTAACCCTGTGTTGGGGAAAAAGAATGCTGCCACCAAGTCTTCCCACTTGAGTCATACAAGGCGACAAAAAAACGGGACGGGGATAGGACTGGGAATCCTG
Organism: Oratosquilla oratoria; assembly: GCF_046742065.1. NCBI lineage: Eukaryota > Metazoa > Arthropoda > Malacostraca > Stomatopoda > Squillidae > Oratosquilla > Oratosquilla oratoria. The sequence goes on from NC_134780.1 coordinate 73,400,431, forward strand.
CTACCTGTAGCCCCAAAGGGGACACTCCTAACAAAAGTAAAGGCATAAGAGGGTCTAGGAGTTTTCCAAACAACACCCTAAGGTTTGGGTCATTCAATGTGCGTAAATGTGGTACAGGTGAGAGTAAAAGGGAAGAGATAGGTAGTATGTTTGTGAGAAGAAATATGGATGTGTTGGCATTGAGTGAAACTAAGTTGAAAGGGAGGGGCGAGTGTGAGTTTGGGAGTGTAGTTGGGAGGCTCTCAGAAGTAAAGAGAGGACGAGGGAGAAAAGGGGTGGCTATACTAGTAAGTAAAGAGATAGGTAAGCGTGTAGTGGAGTGGAAGGAGGTTTCTTCAAGGTTAATGCGGATGAAGGTGAAGCTGGGAAGGGAGAAGTGGGCATTTGTAAGTGCATATGGGCCTGGTAGTGAGAAGAGCGTAGAGGAAAGGGAGTCTTTTTGGATGGATTTAAACGAGTGCATAGAGGAATTAGGGGAAAAGATCAATGTAGTTGTATTGGGAGAATTTAATGCTAGGGTAGGAAATGAATCAATAGACGGAGTGATTGGGAAGTATGGAGTTCCAGGAAAAAATCGTAGGGGAGAATTGAGGGTGGGGATGGGTCTCGAAAGAGAGTTGATGATAGCAAATACAGTGTTTCGGAAAAAAGTCAAGCATAAGTACACATGGGAGAGGGTGGTGGATGGAAGGGTGTTAGATAGTGGACTTTTTCATGGTAACCAGCAGTATAGTAGGAAGAGTTAAGGGTGTACATGTTCTAAGGGTAGAGAGTGGGGGAATGTCAGATCATTTTCTGGTGGAAGATAAGTTGAGAGTGGAGGATAGGTGGAGAAAGAGAAAAAAGACAGAAGGTATGGAGGTACTTAGAATAGACTCCTTAAATGAAAAAGAAAAGGAAAAGGAGTATAAGAATAAGCTGAGAGATGAGTGGGGGAGTGAAGGATAGAGTAGAACTAGTAGTGGAGGAGGAATAAGGATGGTTCAAGGAGGGAGTCACAAGGTGTGCAATGATGGTGTGTGGAACAAGGAGGATGGGAGAAACTAGAAGGAAAGGTAGTGAGTGGTGTGATGATGAAGCAAAGAAGGGTGTAGAAGAGAAGAAGCAGGCTTTCATAGATTGGTTACAAATTAGGATGAGGGAATCATATGAGAGGTACAAAATAAAGAGAAGAGAAGTAAAGCATAATATAAAGAAGGCGAAGAAGAGAGCAGATATGAAATAGGGTAGGAGTATGACTTTTTTTTTTTTTTTTTTTTTTTTTTTAAATAAAGAGGGGAAGAGTAGGCGAATCAAGTAGAGAAGAAAAGGTAAAAGGTGCTGATGAAGGGATGATAAAGGAAAAGAAGGCATTGAGAGGAAGATGGGGAGAGTATTTTAAGGAGTTGCTAAATGTGAAGAAGGATAGGGAGGGAAAGATGAAATGAAGGCAACTGTTAAGATGATGAGAGCAGGTAAGGCACCTGGGTTGGATGGATGCCATGCAGAATGTCTGAAAAAAGGAGGTACACTGATGGTGGATTGGGTGGTGAGGTTATTTAATGTTTGTTTAAATAGAGGGTAGAGTGCCGGAGGATTGGAGGAGTGCCTTTACAAAGGAAAAGTGGACAAGTGTGAGTGTAGTAGTTTTAGAGGGATCAACTTGTTAAGTGTAGTTGGGAAGGCTTATGGGAGGGTCTTGATTGAGTGGATTAGGAGAGGAACAGAGGGAGTAAAAGGTTAGGAGCTGTGTGGTTTTAGGGCTTGCATAGATCAGATTTTTGTGGTAAGACAGATATGTGAGAAAACTATAGGAAAAGATAAGGATGCATTTTGGGCTTATATGTATCTAGAAAAGGCTTATGGCAGGGTAGACAGGAAGGCACTGTGGGAGGTGTTACAGATATATGGAATAGGAGGAAAGCTGTTAAGTGCAGCCAAGAGTTTTTACGAGAGTAGTAGAGCTTGTGTTAGGATTAGGAATGGAGAGATTGAGTGGTTTGAGGTAGAGGTGGGACTTCGTCAGGGATGTGCTATGTCGCCCTGGCTGTTTAATCTATACATGGATAGGGTGGTGCGAGTAGTAAATGCAAGGGTAGTGGGTTAGGGATTGGAGATGGTTATGGAAAATGGAGAAAAGCGGGAGATAAGCCAATTGTTGTTTGCTGACGACACTGCGCTTGTGGTAGGATCTGAAGGGGGATTGAAGAAGTTAGTGACAGAGTTTAGGAAAGTGTGCGAAAGAAGAAAGTTGAAGATAAATATGGGTAAATGTAAAATGATGGGATGTACAAGGGGAGAAAGTGGGAGCAGACCGGAAGTGAGTATTAAGGGAGAGAGACTGGAGTAAATGGATAGTTTTAGATGCTTAGGTGCGAATGTGGCAGGAATAGGAGGAGTGGGGGTGGAGGTAGGATATAAATTGAGAGAAGCGAATTGCCTTGGGGGATTAAAAAGTGTAATGAGAAATAGACATTTGGGAATGGATGCTAAGAGGAGATTGTATGAAGGAGTAATTGTGCCGACAGCACTTTACGGGGCAGAAACATGGAACATAAGAGAGGAAGAGAGGAGGAGTTTGAATGTATTTGAGATGAGGTGCCTGGGAAGTATGACAGGGGTTACTAGGGTGGATAGAATAAGAAATGAAGAGTTAAGGAGGAGAACAGGGGTGGAAAGGAAATTGGAAGATATGTGAGAATTGGGAAGGTTTGGACACATGGAAAGAATGAGTGAAGAAAGACTAGTAAAAGAGGTATGGAAGGCAGATGTGGAAGGAGTGAAAATGAGGGGTCGACATAGGATGAGATGGATGGATGGGGTAAAAGGCGCATTGGGAAAGAGGAGAATGTCTGTTGAGGAAGGACGGGAGAGGACAGAAGACAGGGGTGAATGAAGAATGGTTGTGTATGGATGATGCCGTGATGCATGAGGTGGAGTGGGTGGAGGATTGGGGTTGAGGGAGTATGTGTGAGAAATAAATTGACGCAGTCCGAAGGGATTTCTCCCCGTCTTCTTATTTTCTGCATGAGGGGAAAGAGAGGGGGGGGGGTCGCCGATTTAACGGCACTGCTTCTGGCCGAGGGCAGTGGACAAGATGCAGGGAGGTGCCAGGATAAGAGGGAGAGAAGAGGGTGGAGTGTAATGGAGTATGTAGGGGATGGAATGGGTGGGAGTGGATTTTATGCCTTTGTTTTTTTAGCTACCTCCCTTATAAGGAAGATAAAGCATTTGGTGTATATAAATATATATATATATATATATATATATATATATATATATATATATATATTTATATATATATATATATGAAAAAGGTGGAAAAAGAGTCACGGGTCTCGTTCCGAGTTTATTCCTACCGGTTTCGCTCGTAGCTTCTTCAGAATAAACTCGGAACGAGACCGTGACTATCTTTTTCCACCTTTTTCAACTTGTCACAATGTCTCAACACACACACACACACGCACACACACACACACACACACACACACATATATATATATATATATATATATATATATATATAACTATGTATATATATATTCATATATATATATATATATATGTATATGTATATATATATATATATATACATGCACACATACACACACGCACACACACACACACACACACACACACACGCATATATATATATATATATATATATATATAAATCATTAAAGTAAAAGGCAAGCTTGTTATGACAGATTCTTGACGTATTTTTCCCTCTTAGAGTAATCTTGCCTTCTGTAGGCAGTAACCTTAATATAATTTGAAAAAGCCAGAACGCGTTTTCACACCTGTTGGTGCTTCCTCATTGGCAGGTAAGAATCTAAGGGTTAAGCTGGTGTGTGTGGATTGTATATGGTACAGGCTGTGGGATTTTATCTGGTCGTTGATGTGGGATTTTGTCTGGACGTCATTGGTTGGCGTCGCCAGAGCTCCGTGTCGTCCTGTAGGTTGGAGGGTGGTATGTATCTGTGTTCTTTGTCTCGTTTTCTTGGGGAATGATCTTTTCATACTTGGTAGGATTTTTAAGTCCTCGAGTTGGGTACTCATTCCCGAGGATAGATCCTTAATGTACAAAGCTTCTAATATGGGTAACCGTCTTGGATCTTTGTTGTAATCTATAATCTCCGTATTCTGTGTTAGGTCTTCTCTTCTTAATTTTGCTTGATGGACTTCGCTATGATGATTTTTAGGTGTTCCTGAGTTTAGGTGGTATGACAGGTATGACGGTATATGTAGTAGGATGGGTCGCACAGTCCCCATGTTTGCATGTGTACCTATACACAAGATGAGATTTTTTAAGCTTATCGACGATTTGCCTGGTGTTGTTCCTTAGGAGTAGATTCGAGTTTTTTTTTTTTTTTTTTTTTTTTTTTTTTTTTTTTTTTTTTTTTTTTTTTTTTTTTTTTTTTTTTTTTTTTTTTTTTTTTTTTTTTTTTTTTTTTTTTTTAGTAAATCATAAAATTAATTTGGAGCTAGATTCATATCATGAAGCCCCCCACAAAAAACATGAAAAGCGCCTTGAGTGTGAGATCCTTATTGATAACATTGAAAATTTGGCTAAACAGAAGAAAGTCACTGTTCTCCATTCAAAACAGAAGTCATCAGCGAAGCTCCCAAAACCAGAGGTAACTTCAAAAGTCAAGTGCTGGTGAAGAAGCACATCGAGGCTGCTAAAGAACTCCGAGCTGATCCTAACATTACCATCAGAAGAACTGACAAAGCTGCTACCTTTGTCCTAATAGAGGATTGCAGTTAGCAATCGAAATATATAGTTTCGCTTACTCAACTCTTTCTTTCGTCCGACTGTGGTGTTAGTTGTGATTTACAAATGTATTACTACATTTCTCACCACTTATGTGTGTGTATATAATATATATTTATATATATATATACATATATATATATATATATATACATATATATATATATATGTATATATAAGATTGAAGGTGAAAGAAGTTGACGAGGAGAAATGGGAGAATTTTACGCCTTAACGTTTCGACCCGCAGGGTCTTGATCACAAAGCACTATCGTTAGGTATGAAATTTGATGTCGGAATTCACAAAAAGAAATTTAGTGAATATCTAAACAAAATATATATATGGAAAATGGATGATGTAGACAAAGGTTTTATTCAAGGTATTACCACATGCTATCAAGCCTTAGCAAACAAGAACAAATGTGTTATTCCAAAAAGATTTCTCAATGCTTTAATTTGCCTAAATAAAGACAAAAATATTATAATCACAAGTGCAGATAAAGGAGGAGGCATAATAGTAATGAACCAACAAGACTACAATAATAAAATGTTAGATTTACTCAGTGACAGTGAAACTTACGCGAAAAAACATAATGGTTACGCAAAAAATGAAGGCGAAAAATTCACAACAAAAGCGAGAAAAATATTAAAGAAATCAGAGCAAGGGAAAAAACTATTAAACTTACTTGAAGAAGCACCTATACCACCAAGAATGCACGGCCTGCCTAAGATCCACAAAACAGGAATTCCTATGCGCCCCATTACTTCAGGAATCAATAGTGCACCTCATAAGTTAGCCAAATGTTTAGCTAAACCTTTATCCAATACTTTAGGAACTATTAGTGATGCACATCTACGAAATTCGTCGGATCTAATTAACAGATTAAAAGTTTTAGATTTCAATAACAAGAAACTAGCCAGCTATGATGTCACCTCTTTGTATACTCGAGTATCAATAAAAGGCGCTCTAAATGCTGTTGAACGAGTAGTAAATAATTTGAATAATGAAGATCTACCCGTACCCAAAAAAGATTACCTCGAATTAATTTCTCTTTGTGTAGGATTTGGCGCTTTCACTTTTAATAATATTGAATACAGACAACATTCTGGCCTCGCCATGGGTAGTCCCCTTTCTGCAGTGTTAGCAAATTTATACATGGAAATACTCGAACCAGAAGAATACATGACCATAATAGGTAGGAATAGTAAATGGTTTAGGTATGTTGATGACATACTCGTAATTGTACCTAAGGATACAGACATTAATAACAAACTCAGGAGATTAAACAGTGTAAATGAAAATATACAATTTACTGCAGAAAATGAAAATAACGGAAAATTACCTTTCTTAGACGCAATTATCCATAGAATAGATAAAAATGTGAAATTTTCAGTATACCGGAAACCCACCAATAAAGAAGACTATATACACTTCTACTCAGGACATGATGACAGAACTAAAACAGGTATTATAAGGGGTTTCTTCCTCAGAGCATTTCGTATATGCAGTAAAGAATTTCTAGATCCTGAATTACAACATATTACTGAAACTTTCATCAAACTCAAATATCCAAAAGGTCTCTTATGTAGGTTGAAAAAGAAAGCCAAAGAAATAATTAACAAAAGTAAAGATGAAAATAAAAATAAGAATGATAATAAATGTAATAATGAAACCAGATATATCACAGTACCAAACTCTAATGTTAATTCATACCTAGACACTTTTCTTCTAAAAGCGGGCATCAAAATAGCCAGGACGTCAGGTAGCAAAGTAGGACATTTGGTTTGGTAACACGTAGCGACAATAATCCCACTAACGAAAACAGCGTTGTTTATAAAATCCCGTGTAAAAGCTGTCCCTCTTCATATTTTGGTGAATCTGGTCGCGGACTTAATAAAAGGATAAATGAACATAAAAATGACGTAAAAGCCCATAGGACATCTAACTCCATAGTAATACATGTGAATAAACATGGTCACCTTCCAGACTGGAAGAGCACAACCGTATTAAATAAAGGATCATCCAAGAAACTAAGGAAGACAATTGAGGCAGCATATATCAACACTAATAACAACATTAACCATAGAGAAGGATTTATATGTTTAGCAAAAGCCACAAGCTTATTAATAATAAAAGAATACGCAGATAAAATAACAAGCTCTCCGAAGCGTCCCATAAGATGACCCGTCCGTGTATAAAATATCTGGTTACGTTTGAGTTGTTAGCTTTGTGATCAAGACCCTGCGGGTCGAAACGTTAAGGCGTAAAATTCTCCCATTTCTCCTCGTCAACTTCTTTCACCTTCAATCTTATATATATATATATATATATATATATATATATATATATATATATATATATATATATACAAATATATATATATATATATATATATATCAAACGGGGACTATGTCGTGACATACAGGTAAGATGAAGAAATCCCACTGTCGGAGAAAGTAAACGGACGAAGTATATAATTAACTGTATATTTCGACCACTCTCTGTGGTCTTCATCTGCTGATCAGGACCACAGTGTGGTCGAAATATACAGTTAATTCTATTCTGCGTCCGTGTATATATATATATATATATATATATATATATATATATATATATATATATATATATATATACATACATACATATACCAAGGCTTTTCCCCCTTGCAAGGGAGGTAGCCAAAAAACAAAGGCATAAAAACCATTCCCACCCATTCCATCCCCAATACACTCCACTCCCCTCCACCCTCCACCCTCTACCCTCCCTCCTATCTTGGCACCTCCTGGATGACGGGTCATTCCTGCATCTTGTCCACTGCCCTGAGTAAGAAGCAGTGATGCAAGACACAGCACATCCACAGCAAGGCCGCTTCATTAAATCCGCAACCCTCCCTCTCCGTCCCCCCATACAGAAAAGGAGAAGACGAGGAGAAATCCTTTCGGGCTGCGTCAAATTTTTCTCACACATACTACTTCACCCCCTCCCCCACCCATTCCACCTCATGCATCACAACATCATCCACATACAACCATTCTCCATTCACCCCTGACTTCTGTCCTTTCCAATCCTTCCTCAACAGACATTCCCATCTTCCCCAAAGCCCCTTTTACCCCATCCATCCATATCATCCTAGATCGGCCCCTCATGTTCACACCCTCCACATCTGCCTTCCATACCTCTTTTACTAGTCTTTCTTCACTCATTCTTTCCATGTGTCCATCTCCCAATTCCCTTACCACCCCAGTTCTCCTCCTCACCTCCTCATTTCTCACGCTATCCAGCCTAGTAACCCCTATCATACTTCTCAGACACCTCATCTCAAACACATTCAAACTCCTTCTCTCTTCCTCTCTTGTGTTCCATGTTTCTGCCTCACACAAAATAGGACGAGGGAGTCATATGAGAGGTACAAAGAAAAGAGAAGAGAAAGGAAACACAAGATAAAGGAGGCGAAGAGGAGAGTAGATGTGAAATGGGGTAAGAATATGACAGAAATTTTTTAAAGTAATAAAAAGATGTTTAGGAAAAAAAATAAAAGAGGAAGAGGAGGCGAATCAAATAGAGAAGAAAAGGTAGAAGGTGCAGATGGAGAGATGATAATGAAAGAGAAGGCAATAAGAGGAAGATGTGGAGTATTTTAGGGAGTTGCTAAATGTAATGGAGGATAGTTGCAGTGGGAAGTGCTAAGAAAATGACGGTGATTAGTAAGGAAAATGGATGAGAAATAAGGAATGATGAAGTGAAGGCAGTTGTTAAGATGATGAGAGCAGGTAAGGCACCTGGTCTAGATGGATGCCATGCAGAATGTCTGAAAAAAGGAGGTACAGTGATGGTGGACTGGCTGGTGAGGTTATTTAATAATTTTTTCTATTTTTGAGAGAGGGTAGAGTGCCGGAGGACTGGAGAAGTGCCTGTATAGTTCCACTTTACAAGGGAAATTGGGACAACTGTGAGTGTAGTAGTTTCAGAGTGATTCGCTTGTTAAGTCTAGTTCGAAAGGCTTATGGGAGGATCTTGATTGAGAGGATTAGGGAGAGGAACAGAGGGAGTAATTGGTGAGGAACTATGTGGATTTAGGACAGGTAGAGGTTGCGTAGATCAGATATTTGTGGTAAGACAGATATGTGAGAAAGCTATAAGAAAAGATAAGGATGTTTTTTGGCTTTTATGGATCTGGAAAAGGCTTATGACAGGGTAGACAGGAAGGCACTGTGGGAGGTACTGCAGATATGCGGGATAGGAAGAAAATTTTTAAGAGCTGTCAAGAGTTTTTACTATAGTAGAGCGTGTGTCAGGATTAGAAATGGAGAGAGTGAATGGTTTGAGGTAAAGTTGGGACTTACTCAGGGATGTTATGTCGCCCTGGCTGTTCAACTTATACATGGATGGGGTGGTGCGAGAGGTAAATGCAAGAGATTGGAGATGGTCAAAGAAAATGGAGAAAAGTGGGAGGTGAGACAGCTGTTGTTTGCGGACAACACTGCGCTTGTGGCAGGATCAGAAGAGGGATTGAGAAAGTTAGTGACAGAGTTTAGGAGTGTGAGTGAAAGAAGGAAATTGAAGATATATGTAGGTTAAAGTAAGGTGATGAGATGTACAGAGAGTGAGAGTGGCAGCAGACTGGATGTGAGCATTAAGTTTTAGATACTTGGGTGCGAATGTGGCAGGAAAGGGAGGAGTGGGGGTGGAGGTAGAATGTAGATTGAGAGAAGCGAGTAAATGTCTTGGTGGATTAAAAAGTGTAATGAGAAATAGACATATGGGAATGGATGCTAAGAGGAGGTTGTATTTGGCATATATATATATATATATATATATATATATATACATACATACATACATACATATACCAAGGCTTTTTCCCCCTTACAAGGGAGGTAGCCAAAAAGAAAAAGGCATAAAATCATTTCCACCCATTCCATCCCTGAATACACTCCACACCCCTCCACCCTCCCTCTTATCTTAGCACTTCCTGGATGACGGGTCATCCCTGCACCTTGTCCACTGCCCTGGGACAGAAGCAGTGTCGCAAGACACAGCACATCCACAGCAAGGCCGCTTCATTAAATCGGCGACCCCCCTCTCCGTTCCCCCATTGCTTTAAAGGAGAAGACGGGGAGAAATCCTTTCGGGCTGCGTCAAATTTTGCTCACACATACTATCTCACCCCCCATCCCCCTGCCCATTCCACCTCATGCAATCACAACATCATCCATATACAACCATTCTCCATTCACCCCTGTCTTCTGTCCTCTCCCGTCCTTCCTCAACAGACATTCCCCTCTTCCCCAAAGCCCCCTTCACCCCATCCATCCACCTCATCATAGGACGTCCCCTCATGTTCACTCCCTCCACATCTGCCTTCCATACCTCTTTTACTAGTCTTTCTTCACTCATTCTTTCCATGTGTCCAAACCATCCTAATACTCTTTCATCAACCCTATCTCCCAGCTCCCTTTCCACCCCTATTCTCCTCCTCACCTCCTCATTTCTCACTCTATCTAGCCTAGTAACTCCCATCATACTTCTCAGACACCTCATCTCAAACACATTCAAACTCCTTCTCTCTTCTTCTCTTATGTTCCATGTTTCTGCCCCATACAGTGCTGTTGGCACAATCACTCCTTCATACAGTCTCCTCTTAGCATCCATTCCCAAATGTCTATTCCTCATTACACTCTTTAATCCACCAAGGCATTTACTCACTTCTCTCAATCTACATTGTACCTCCACCTTCACTCCACCTTTTCCTGCCACATTTGCACCCAAGTATCTAGAACTATCCACTTCCTCCAGTCTCTCTCCCTTAATGCTCACTTCCAGTCTACTGCCACTTTCACCCCTTGTATATCTCATCACCTTACTTTTACCCACATTTATATTTAGCTTTCTTCTATCACATACTCTCCCAAACTCTGCCACCAACTTCCTCAATCCCTCCTCCGATCCTGCCACAAGCGCAGTGTCGTCCGCAAACAACAGCTGGCTCACTCCCATTTTTCTCCATTTTCTTTAACCATCTCCAATCCCTGACCCACTACCCTTGCATTTACCTCTCGCACCACCCCACCACCCCATCCATGTATAAGTTGAACAGCCAGGGCGACATAACGCATCCTTGACGAAGTCCCACCTTTACCTCGAACCACTCACTCTCTCCATTTCTAATCCTGACACAAGCTCTACTACTCTCATAAAAACTCTTGACAGCTCCCAAAAGCTTTCCTCCTATCCCGTATATCTGCATAACATCCCACAGTGGCTTTCTGTCTACCCTATCATAAGCCTTTTCCAGATCCATAAAAGCCCAAAAAACATCCTTCCCCTTTCCTATAGCTTTCTCTCATATCTGTCTTACCACAAAGATCTAATCTACACAAACCTCTACCTGTCCTAAATCCACACTGTTCCTCAGCAATTACTCCATCTGTTCCTCTCCTAATCCTCTCAATCAAGATCCTCCCATAAGCCTTCCCAACTACACTTAACAAGCTAATCCCTCTGAAACTACTACATTCACACTTGTCTCTTTTTCCCTTGTAAAGTGGAACTATACAGGCACTCCTCCAGTCCTCCGGCACTCTACCTCTCTCCAGCAAACATTAAATAACCTCACCATCCAGTCCATCATCACTGTACCTCCTTTTTTCAGACATTCTGCATGGCATCCATCCAGACCAGGTGCCTTACCTGCTTTCATCATCTTAACAACTGCCTTCACTTCATCCTTCCTTATTTCACCTCCATTCTCCTCACTCATCACTCTTATTTTCTTCGCATTTCCCATTGGAGCTGTCTTTCCCTCCCTATCCTCCTTCACATTTAGCAACTCCCCAAAATATTCTGCCCATCTTCCCCTTACTGCCTTCTCTTCCATTATCATCTCTCCATCTGCACCTTTTACCTTTTCTTCTCTACTTGATTCGCCTCCTCTTCCTCTCTTAATTTCTTTCCAAAACATCTTTTTATTACTTTCAAAATTTTCTGTCATACTCTTACCCCATTTCACATCTGCTCTCCTCTTTTCCTCCTTTACCTTTTGCTTTACTTCTCTTTTCTTTTCTTTGTACCTCTCATATGACTCCCTCGCCCTATTTTGTAACCAATCTGTGAAAGCTCGCATCTTCTCTTTAACAACCTTCTTTGTTTCCTCATCCCACCATTCACTACCCTTTCTTCTATTTCCTCCTGTCATTCTTGTTCCACACACCATCCTTGCACACTTTATGACTCCCTCCTTGAACCATCCCAATTCCTCCTCCACACCTAGCTCTACTCTATCCTTCCCTCCCTCCCACTCCTCCTTCAGCTTCTTTTCGTACTCCTTCTCCTTTTCCTTTTCATTCAAAGAGTTCACTCTAAGAACCTCCCTACCTTTTGTCCCTTTCCTCTTTCTCCATCTATCCTCCACTCTCAACTTATCTTCCACCAAAGAATGATCTGACATTCCCCACCCTCTCCCCTTAGCACATGTACATCCTTAACTCTTCCTATCATAATCCTATTTACCACTACATAATCCATTAACGCTCTATCTACCACCCTTCCCTCCACCACCCTCTCCCATGTGTACTTATGCTTGACTTTCTTCCGAAACACTGTATTTGCTATCAACTCTCTTTCAAGACACATTTCCACCATCAACTCTCCAATACGATTCTTTCCTGGAACTCCACATTTCCCAATCACTCCATCGATTGGACCATTTCCTACCCTAGAATTAAGGTCTCCCAGTACTATTACATTGACATTTCTCCCTAAATCCTCTATGCACTCATTTATCTATCCCAAAGGCCTCCCTTTCTTCTACACTCTTCTCACTGCCAGGTCCATATGCACTTACAAAGCCCCACATCTCCTTTCCCAGTTTCACCTTCATCCACATTATCCTTGAGGAAACCTCCTTCCACTCCACTACACGTTTACCTATCTCTTCACTTACTAGAATTGCCACCCCTTCCCTCCCTCGCCCTCTCTTCACTCCTGATAACCTCCCACTTACACTCCCAAACCTACACTCACCCTTCCCTTTCAACTTAGTTTCACTCAAAGCCAACACATCCATCTTTCTTCTCACAAACATACTACCTATCTCTTCCCTTTTACTCTCATCTGTACCACATCCACGCACATTAAAAGACCCAAATCTTAGGGTGCTGGTCCGAAAACTCCCAGACCCTCTTATGCCTTTACTTTTTCGTTTAGGAATGTCCCCTGTGGGGCTACAAGGAGAAGGATGCCTAGTCCCAATCCCCGTCCCTTTCTTCTCGCCTCTTACGATCCAAGTGGAATTACTTGGTGGCAGTATTCTTTTCCCCCACCACAGGGCATTCCCCCACCACAGAAAAAGAATACTCAGAGAATTGTTACAGGACAGCAACAAGGGGTTGGGGGAAAGCATAACGGAGGGACAGTCGTAGTATAAAAGTGTCATCATTTCTCTATGAACAGAGTTTTCCCCTATCATAGACAAAATGATGTGTGGCTCTGGTCCGTAAGGGCGCCCCATATAGACCCTAAAGTATCAACTGCATGCTACTTTGCCACAATAACAAGCAGCCAATAACCCAGACGGGGTATTGGCTGCTTGTTATATATATATATGTATATATATATATATATATATATATATATATATATTATATACATATATATACATATATATATATATATATACATGTATATATATATATACATATATATATACTTATATATATGTATATATGTACATAAATATAATATATATATATATATATATATATAGAGAGAGAGAGAGAGAGAGAGAGAGAGAGAGAGAGAGAGAGAGAGAGAGATTCTGTCACTGTTCTT
>NC_134780.1:73419010-73441510 GCF_046742065.1 Oratosquilla oratoria
AGCTGGGAACCTAATTTCCTGGCTTTCTCAAAAGCCTGGCTGGACTACTAATTCCATTGTAGAGTAACACAACACACACACACACACACACACACACACACACACACACACACACACACACACACACACACACGCACTCACATAAAATTCATGCACACACACAAACACACACACATAAACACACACACACACACACGCACGTACACACACACACACACGCACACACACACACACACACACACACACACACACACACACACACACACACACACACACACACACACACACACACACACACACACACACACGCATATATATATATATATATATATGTATATATATGTATATATATACATATATATATATATATATATAAGTATATATTTATATATGTAACTGAAGGCGGAGTAAATATACGAGGAATAATGGAAGAATTTTACTGCCTTAACGTTTCGACCCTTAGGGTCTTGATCACAAAGCATAACACAAAAGTATAACATGGACATTTTATACACATACATATCACCTCACAGGGTGCCTGGGAAAGGTCGTCGTGTTCGGAACATTTGTCCGTTTGTTTTCATCATTCCATTATTCCTCGTATATTTTCTCCGCCTTCAGTTACATTTGTCATAGTTTAAATCAATATGTATATATATATATGTATATATATATATATATATATATATATATATATATATATATGTGTGTGTGTGTGTGTGTGTGTGTGTGTGTGTGTGTGTGTGTGTGTGTGTGTGTGTATGTATATGTATATGTGTATATATATATATATATATATATATATACTACATATATATACAAATATATGTGTATATATACATATATATACATATATATGTATATATATATGTATATATATATATATATATATATATATATATATATATATATATATATATATGTATATGCGTAAGTAGCCACTAGGAAAAGTAAACTAACGAAGCAGAGCGCTTTCGTATAATTACATCTTCAGTGCAGATACAAAGAAGGAATTATAAAGTGAAGAAACAAGGTACAGAATATATGACATAGTGAAGAGGGCATTCGGAGAGGTAGTGGAAGAAGTACACGTGACGGACGTTTGGACCGTCCTGGTAACCAACAAGTATGGGACAACTGCTCATAATTTATATTATCATTAAAAAAAAAAATGAAATTTCATGAGAAATAAAACTATCTAATTTGTACAAACCTTGATGAAGATTAACATTTATCCCCTTACTAGATTTGATCAAACTGCATTCAATTAAATTTCTTTCTGTTATGTTGTTGTTGTATGTGATGACTTTAGCGTTATCCCAGTCAACTGGGTGGTTAAAATGGTTCATGTGGTTGAATATACCGCTAGATTGGTTTCCCTCTCTAACGTATTTCTTGTGTTAGAGAGGGAAACCAATCTAGCGGTATATTCAACCACATGAACCACACACACATGAACCACAAAGGATTACAAAGGCAAAGCATGCCGACAGGAGACCTTTTGATCCATATCTAGGTCGGATGCAAAAAAAAAAAAAAAAAAAAAAAAAAAAAAAAAAAAATCATATTAATAATAAATTAAAGCTATAACAATGTAAATAACAATTAAAATACATAAATAAATGCATTGGTATAATTGAATAACAAACAAACAGGTAAATAGTAATTGATAATAAATTGACATATAACTAATAATAAATGAAAATCAGACAGACAAATTATAACAAAACAAAAACAAATAATATAACATAAATTATAATCATTACAGCATCTTACTTAGGTATTTATCTAAATGATTCTTAAAGCTTCGAACTGAACTACATTGCACTACCTGTGCAGGAAGTTTATTCCATTCATTAACTACACGGTTGGCAAAGTTGTTTCTACCTACTTCCAAATTGAATCTATTTCCGGACAGTTTGAGACCATTGTTTCTTGTCTGATTCTCATTCAATGTGAAAATTTTGTCACTTTTGATGTTGTCAATTCCCTTTAAAATCTTAAAGACCTGTATCAAGTCACCTCTGAGTCTACGTTTTTTTAGGGAAAACAGATTCATGTGCTTAAGTCGATTTTCGTATGATTTATTTTTGATATTTGGAATCAGCTTTGTGGCTCGCCGTTGTACTTTTTCCAGTCTGTCAATGTCTTTAATGAGATTCGGTGACCATACGGAAACAGCATATTCCAAATGTGGACGAACTAACGATTTATATAGCTTGTTAATGAGTGATGGACTTTTGAAATCAAAAGATCGCGCAATCAATCCCAGAATCTTATTTGCTTTCTCAGAGGCTGAAATACACTGCTTGGATGATTTGAGGTCGTTACTGATAATTACGCCGAGATCTTTTTCACTATCCACTTTTGTTAACGAATTTCCAAATAACTTGTAATCGTACTTGCTGTTATTTTTACCTATGTGCATTACCTTGCATTTACTTGTGTTAAATTTCATTAGCCACTTTTCAGACCATTGCTGTAATTTATCTAAATCTTCTTGAATATCTAATTGGTTTGAGTGATCATTTGCCACTCCGCACAGTTTTGTATCATCAGCAAATTTGGAAACAGTAGATTTTAGTCCATGGTCTATATCATTTATATATACTATGAATAGAAGTGGCCCAAGAACGGAACCCTGAGGAACTCCACTTGCAACACTTTTCCATCCAGAAGTTTTTCCATTTAAAACAACTCTCTGTTTTCGACCTTTCAACCAATTACTAGTCCAACCTAATAGGCTACCACTTATTCCATGCAAAGCTAATTTAGTAAGTAGCCTTTCGTGTGGGACGGTATCAAAAGCTTTTGCAAAGTCTAGATATATTAAATCTATATTGTTTCTTTTGTCATAATTCGAGATAACTGTGTTGTAGAATTCGAGTAAGTTAGTCACGCAAGAACGTTTCCGTCTGAAACCATGTTGGCTATCATTTATCAAACGGTTACTTTCTAAATGATATTCGATAGCATCTCTGATGATAGTTTCCATTATTTTTCCTACGATCGAAGTCAAACTAATAGGCCTATAGTTATTTGGTTTCTTTTTGTCACCTTTTTTGAATATGGGAGTAACGTTAGCTAGCTTCCATTCTCTTGGGACATCTCCGGATATGATGGATTTCTTGAAAATAATTTCTAATGGAACAACAATCTCATTTTTCATTTCCTTTAAGATTCTTGGATGCCAACCGTCAGGCCCTGGTGTTTTATTAACTTTGAGTTTGTCTATACACCTTTTAATTGTTTCTTTTGTTATATTTACCGTAGTGAGTAAGTTTACCCCAGACTTTTCACAGGTTTCAGTTTGGAATTCACTTTGAGGTGTTTCGTTTACGAATACCGAGCTAAAATAATTGTTTAAGATATTACACATTCCTTCATTTGAATATTCAAGTTGACCGTCAGCAGATAATAGTGGACCAATGTGATTCCTAACAACCTTTTTATCTCTAATGTAACTATAGAATTCTTTGGGATTCTCTTTGGATTTATCAGCGATGTTCATTTCGTATTGTCGTTTTCTTTTTCTTATTGTCTTTTTTAAATCTCTCTGTATTGATACATAACTTTCATAGTCATTAGATGCACCCGAGCACTTATATTTCTTATAAGCCTGTCTCTTTTTAGCAATACTTTTTTCAGTTTCTTTGTCGAGCCACTTTGGGCGAGCCTGATTTGGGGGACGTCTGTCCTTAAAAGGAATGTAAGTTTGAATCATCTTAGTGAGCGTATATTGAAATATTTCCCACATCTGATCTACAGGCCTTTCGTTTAATTTTGCCTCCCAATCTGTAAGCTGAAGCTCCTGACGTAGTTCTATGAACTGAGCTTTACTGAAATCGGGTATTTTAGAAGCACAAGTATCTATTCTAAAATTGTTTAGGAGTTTGAATCTGACTAAGTTGTGATCGCTATTTGCAACAGATTCACCGACTTCTACATCAGTTGCCATGCTTTCGCGGCTAGTGATCAATAAATCGAGTAAGTTTCCATATCTTGTGGGCTCTTTTACATGCTGAA
The DNA here is from genome assembly GCF_046742065.1 of Oratosquilla oratoria. Taxonomy (NCBI): domain Eukaryota; kingdom Metazoa; phylum Arthropoda; class Malacostraca; order Stomatopoda; family Squillidae; genus Oratosquilla; species Oratosquilla oratoria. The sequence continues at coordinate 73,423,037 of NC_134780.1, forward strand.
TTAAGTAATTGTCACCAAGAAAATCAATCAAGCGACTACCTATATGGTCATGTTCAAGGGTCATCCAATCAATGTCAGTAAAATTGAAATCACCCATTATCAATAAATCCCGGTTGCAGAAACTAGACAGTTCTTGAAATAACAGTTTGCACACACACACACACACACACACACACAGACACACACACACACACACATATATATATATATATATATATATATATATATATATATATGTATATATACATTTTAACAACTACAACTTTAATTCTAAGCCATCATCATCGGGAGACCCAATGGTGCCACATGCAGAAATTGAAATATGGTACTGCCGAGGACTCGAACTCAGCGATCATATGACAAGTGCCGTAGTAACTAACCAACTACTCCATCAAGAGATATATAAATTGAGCGCAAGCTTTCTTATATATTTGTATGCTCGAGTCACATACACTTACATGATAGTATAATTGGAAGTATACAAACGCGGGAAAGTATTTGTACAACACTGAATGGGTCCCAGTGATTAGAGATACATTTTAACAAACACAACGCACTATAATTCTAAGGCATCATCATCGGGAGACCCAGTTGTGGTTGTTAAAATGTATCTCTAATCACTGGGACCCATTCAGTGTTGTACACACACACACACACACACATATATATATATATATATATATATATATATATGTATATATACATATATATATATACATATATATATATATATATATATATGTATGTATGTATGTAATGTATATCATAATAAAGTAGTAGCCTCTGTCTGTCTGTCTAATCGTTTATTTGTTTGTTTGTTTGTACACGAACTCCTCCTAGGGTTTTAGAGATAGACCCCCATAACCATATATATTCTGATACCCTATTACTCCAGGTACTTAGATAACTATATTTCATTTCGAAAAAAAATTTTGGTTGGGGTTAAGGGTTAAAGTTAGGAGGTTTATGTAGTATCCCCTGAAGTCGCGTAGTATTTTTTGTGACTTAAGAATTATTATGATTAAACAAACCATTGTATGTATCCATAAATATTATTTCCATTTGTGAAATTAATGTTGCCACAAATCATGATAGCTTTTGTAAGAAGAAAGCATGTTTATGGAATATGATTGTATAATTTTACAAAATCTTGAATTATTGGTTATTTTAATTTAATTTTAGTGCGGGCGGAAATAGTAAATTCATAAAATCCTACGTTTTTGCAGATAAATCCCTATAACTATATATATTCTGAAGACAAGTAAACTAGATACATTTCTTCACCTTTCAGCTGTAGACATTTATTGTCAATCCACACACACACACACACACACACACACACACACACACACACACACACACACACACACACACACATGCACATGCACACGCACACAAAAGAATGTGTACACATGATATTTGTGTTTGTGTATGCACGTATTTTCAAACTAGGGTCTCCCAATTTTGGGAGGGGGGGCGCATACCTGGGAGGGGGAGTATTTAAAGATATATCTAATTTAAAAAATATCTTGGTTAGGGTTAAGGGTTAATGCTAGGTGGTTTACGGTGAGGGAACACGCCACTACTATAGTCCCCCCTTAAGTTATTATTTTTGTAAAATAAAAATCAATATAACCAAACAAACCATTGTATGTGTTCATAAATAGTTTTTATATTTGTGAAATTAATGTTGCCACAAACCATGATAGCTTTTGTAAGAAAAAATCATTCAAATGTTAAATGATTGTATGATTTTAACAAATGTTGAAATATTGCTTATTTTCATTTAATTCTAGTGCGGCGGAAATTTATTATTTACAAATTCTTCCTAGGTTTTTTCCAAATAAACCCCTATGACCATATACATTCTGAAGATAAATAAAGTAGATACATTTCTTCACCTTATAGCTGTAGACATTTATTGTCAATCCACACACACACACACACACACGCACGCACGCAAAAGTATGTGCACATGATATTTGTGTTTGTGTATGCATGTATTTTCAAACTAGGATTCCCCAACCTTCGGGTAGGGGGCCGCACATCTGGGAGGGGGAGTGTTTAAAGCTATATTTCATTTAAAATAATATTTTGGTTAGGGTTAAGGGTTAAAGTTAGGTATTAGATTAGGGATTATTCACGAACAATTAAACGTTGAATTGCTATTTTACAAATACTGTCATAAACAGAAAAGAAAATGATCAACTTTTGATTTGTTATTTCTGCAAAATTGATTTACAAGCAAAAAGAAAAAAAAATACTGTAATTTTGAATTGATACATTAAAAAAAATACGTTTTTCACATTTTTCATGCGTTATATTTTCCATTGAGTTATATTGATACGTGTTACTTTTCTCCACAAATTCTATCAAAATTAAAACAATCAGCATTTGCCCGCAGCAACAAGAAAAAGGAAAAAATTATAATGTAATTTTGAATTGATACATTAAAAAATACCGTTTTCACATTTTTCGTGCGGTACATTTTCCATTGAGTTATATTGATACGTGTAACTTTTCTCCCCAAATTCTATCAGAATTGAAATAATCAGCATTTGCCCTAATCAGTATTTGTCCTAAAATGTGGCGAAATCTCACATTTTATGATAATATGAGAAGAGGGTGAGCATGTTGATTTCTGTTCTGGTAATGCGAGTTTCTTTTCATATCATGGTCACACTATACTCATATTATCATAAAACATGACATTCCGCTACATTTTATTTAATTAGTTTAATCTATTCCATCCTTCCCCTCTTTTGTTCAAATCTAACTTGTATCACATATTTTGTATCACATACAAATGTTTCATAATTTCTGTTCTGTTAATATGTGTTTCTTCTCACAACATAATCACACTATTCCCATATTATCATAAAATGTGACATTTCGCCACATACTAAGACACCTCAGACACTCTATTACCACACATACAACTGTTCGATTTCTAGTTTATTAGTTTTAATTACATTTCGCATCATCATGGTTTATTGGTTTAACACAAGTCATATTATACTTATGAAATTATAAATTGTAACATTATGACATATTATAGAACAACATCTCACTCAATAATTAATTGTAAACTCCAACGGACCCCCACAAAGAGGGAATGCGGAATCAACCAACTATGTATACTGCCAGCTTTATTCTCAGAGTAACATTCCTCTGAAGAAGATGTATATATATATATATATATATATATATATATATATATATATATATATATATATATATACATATATATATATATATATGTATATATATAATATATATACAGTATATATATATGTATATATATATATAGGTATATATATAGTATATATATATACATATATATGTATACACACACACACATATATATATATATATATATACAATATATGTATATATATATATATATATACATATATATATGTATATATATATGTATTTATATATATATATGTATATATATATTTATGTATATATATGTATATATATATATATATATGTATGTATGTATGTATGTATGTATGTATGTATGTATGTATGTATGTATGTATGTATGTATGTATGTATGTATGTATGTATGTATGTATGTATGTATGTATATAAGGTGCTCGAAATAGTTTTTGCCGACTTTTGGTAACTTATTTCTGGCCCAGCTGTTTAATTACTAACAAGCATAAGTATACAGAAGGCAACTTGTATTGACAAGTATATTGTTGAATGATTCAGTTATTATTTTATTACATAACTAATATAACTTTATTTCTCATTTCAGAGCCCTCAACATGACTGATAATAAAGATTGGTAATTCGTGCTTGTCTGTTCTATGAGTTTAAACTTGGTACAAGTGCACCATGTGCTTCTCGTAAGCTATGTACAGCCTTTGGCGAAGGTGCAGTACCCTGGCATTCACCTCTCGCACCACCCGATCCATGTAAAAATTGAACAGCCAGGGCGACATAACACACCCTTGACGAAGTCCCACCTTTACCTCAAACCATTTACTCTCTCCATTTCTAATCCTAACGCAAGCTCTACTACTCTCATAAAAACTCTTGACTGCTCTTAACAGCTTTCCTCCTATCCCATATATCCGCAGTACCTCCCACAGTGCCTTCCTGTCTACCCTGCCGTAAGCCTTTTCCAGATCTATAAAGGCCCAAAAAACATCCTTGCCTTTTCCTATAGCTTTCTCACATATCTGTCTTACCACAAAAATCTGATCTACACATCCCCTACCTGTCCTAAAATCACACTGTTCCTCACCAATTACTCCCTCTGTTCCTCTCCTAATCCTCTCAATCAAGACCCTCCCATAAGCCTTCCCAACTACACTCAACAAGCTGATCCCTCTGTAACTACTACACTCACACTTGTCCCCCTTTCCCTTGTAAAGCGGAACCATACAGGCACTCCTTCAGTCCTCTGGCACTCTACCCTCTCTTAAACAAACATTAAATAACCACACCAGCTAGTCCACCATAACTGTACCTCCTTTCTTCAGACATTCTGCATGGCATCCATCTAACCCAGGTGCCTTACCTGCTCTCATCATCTTAACAGCTGCTTTCACTTCATCCTTCTCTATTTCTCCTCCATTTTCCTCACGCATCACTCTCATTTTCTTAGCGCTTCCCACTGCAACTACCTTTCCTTCCCTATCCTCCTTCACATTTAGCAACTCCCTAAAATACTCTGCCCACCTTCCTCTCACTGCCTTCTCTTCCATTATCATCTCTCCATCTGCACCTTTTACCTTTTCTTCTCTACTTGATTCGCCTCCTCTTCCTCTTTTAACTTCCTTCCAAAACATCTTTTTATTACTTTCAAAAAATTTCTGTCATACTCTTTCCCCATTTCACATCTGTTCTCCACTTTGCTTTCCTTATCTTATGCTTAACTTCCTTTCTCTTTACTTTGTACCTCTCATACGATTCCCTCGTCCTAATTTGTAGCCAATCTATGAATGCCTGCTTATTTTCTTCTACACCCTTCTTTGCTTCCTCATCCCACCACCCACTATCCTTCTTTCTATTTCCTCCCGCCCTCCTTGTTCCACACACCATCTTTGCACACCTTATGACTCCCTCCTTGAACCATCCCTATTCCTCCTCCACTCCTAGTTCTACTCTATCCTTTACTCTCTCCCACTCCTCTCTCAACTTCTTCTTATACTTATTCTCCTTTTTTCCTCATTTAAGCGGTTCACTCTAAGTACCTCCCTACCTTCTGCCCTTTTCCTCTTTCTCCACCTATTCTCCACTCTCAATTTACCTTCCACCGGGAAATGATCTGATATTCCCCCACTCTCTCCCCTTAGAACATGTACATCCTTAACTCTTCCTACCATACTCCTGGTCACCACTATATAGTCCATTAACGCTCTATCTGCCACCCTTCCATACACAACCCTCTCCCATGTGTACTTATGCTTGACTTTCTTCTCAAACACTGCATTTGCCATCATCAACTCTCTTTCAAGACACATCTCCACCAACAATTCTCCACTACGATTTTTGCCTCGAACTCCATACTTCCCAATCACTCCGCCAATTGGTTCATTTCCTACCCTAGCATTTAGGTCTCCCAATACAACTACATTGACATTTCTCCCTAATCCCTCTATGCACTCATTTATATCTACCCAAAATGCCTCCCTTTCCTCTAAGTTCTTCTCACTACCAGGTCCATACGCACTTACAAAAACCCACATCTCTTTTCCCAGCTTCACCTTCATCCACATCAACCTTAATGACACCTCCTTCCACTCCACTACCCGCTTACTTATCTCTTCACTTACTAGTATAGCCATCCCTTCTCTCCCTCGTCCCCTCTTCACTCCTGAGTACCTCCCAGCTACACTCCCAAACTCACAGTTGCCCTTTCCTTTCATTTTAGTTTCACTCAAAGCAAGTACATCCATCTTTCTTCTCACAAACATACTGCCTATCTCTTCCCTTTTACTCTCATCTGTACCACATCCACGCACATTAAAAGACCCAAATCTTAGGGTACTGGTTGGAAAACTCCCAGACCCTCTTATGCCTTTTCTTTCTTGTTTAGAAATGTCCCCTTTTGGGGCTACAGGTAGTAGGACTCCTAATCCCATCCCCCGTCCCTTTATTGTCGCCTTTTACGACTCAAGTGGAAATACTTGGTGGCAGTATTCTTTTCCCCCACCACAGGGTAGGTAGGCGAAAAAAGGAAATGAATATTCAGAGAAATGGTACAGGACAGTAACAAGGGGTTGGGGGACAGCATAACGGAGGGACAGTCGTAGTATAAAAGTGTCATCATTTCTCTATGTGCAGAGTTTTCCTCTATCACAGACAAAATGATGTGTGGCTCTGGTCCGTAGGGGCGCCCCATATAGACCCTAAAGTATCAGCTGCATGCTACTTTGCCACAATAACATAGAGCCAATACCCCAGACGCAAATGTTAGGAGAGTAAGGAGAGTGATTGTAAATGTACCATAGGGGAATGACGCGACCTGAAGGGAGGTTCGTGTCTTCGTCGCCAATTTCTCGAGTGAATGAGGGACATTTGGGATGGGAGGCCGCCATATAATGAAGTAGGGGAAATGTCAGGTCCTTATCCATGAAGAGACAAGATGGTAGGGAGAATGGCTTTTAGATGAGTTTGGGAGGAGTTTAGGGTGTGCACATAATTTGACACGGTCACCCTAATTTTAAGCGAAAAAGGTCTCTTTTATATATGTAAATTCATGCATGGATCCAGCTTGAGCTATAACATCTTTTATGTCAAGATTTTGCAACAAATGGCTCTGCGGACCCCAAAGGCCCAATAAAGACCATTCAGGAGTCCGGTGAGGTCATAATCGTATATATCTTTGTGACATCATCTTTACACCAAAAGGTTGCAGATTAAACTCGAAACTTTGAGAGAAATGTAACAGGTCTTTCTGAGGATGAGAAAGAAGAAGAGAAACTCAATTGGTACTGCAAGTTCAGTAAAAATTTGGAAAAGTAACGAGATTTACATTACCGTTGTCTTCATGGTTTGCCCCTCAAGCAAAGGTGCTACCCAACTACACTGCGTGGTTTGCTCTTAGTTGCTGTCTGATGTGAGTCACATTGTATAGACATTTCTAAACAAAAACAAGATATAGCTTACATGGATAGTGCAAGGTATTTTGTGCATCAAACAAAAGGACTAACACAAGTCGGAATGTAGTTTGCCCGTTACTGTGGACAAAAGAAATTTAATCAACAGGAGGTGCCTCATACAGCTGAGGAGAATTGCATTTTGCCATGTGCAGGGGATGAGGAAAATTTCCAGTATCAAATAACCCTGTAAAACAGCATATCTTCTCTGTGTCTAAAGCTTTACATTTGCAGTGAACTGCACGTCTTCATGACTTTGGTATTCAACTGGATAAACCAACCAACGTATCCAAAATGGATGTATGTGTCTGTTATGACTAGAAGGACGAAATTAGTTTTTGTTTGTAAAGACGACAACAAAGGCAGAAAAGGTATTTAGAACATAGGATGGATTTATGAGGAAGTACTGTATAGTGTCAACTGGGCAAACTGATGGTGCCGCAGCAGTGACAAGAGGCTCAAAGGAGACGTGTAGAGAATAAAAGAAACTGTTCTTTGTGCTATTTCTATTCGCATTTTTTTCACAGAAAAATTTTTGCTGCAAAAAACATCGAACCAGGTCTTCGTGAGGTTATGAACAGTGTCATAACCACTGTTAGCTTTGCTAAAGGGAGAGCCAAAAACTCAGGATTCTGTGAGAAAGCAGGATCCGACCATCTCTCCTCTGTGGATTGATGCTTACTCGTTTCCCTGAGTGCAATCCTTTCAGAAAACAACCTTTATTTCACAGAGTGTTGAGGCACTGAAGAATCCCGCCTGCGGCTATGTTAGACATATTTTATGAAGTACATAAACTCAATAAACAAATGCAGGGTAACACATACGATATCATCTAGCATGAAAAGTTCAAACATTCAAATGTAAAATTCAATCGTAGGATGTTTGTATTGAATCAGAAACCACTGATTTCTTTGTACAGATGGATACATTAATCCAATGGGAGGGGTGTATAATCAAATCAAGCATCAAGTAAAAGCAGCAGGGTTGCTAGACAAATTCAATTTCAGGTATCATTTGAATGAACATTTTACTATTCAGCACTACCTACTTATGAGCAGCAAGTATCTCAGCTATGATTGCATTTGAAAAATAAGTACATATAAAAACTACACTTTGAAGATGACATTAGTGTTTATCATAGACCGCCCCACAAATTGGCATTATCATTGCTAAACGTCAGCACCAGATTTCATTCTAAATCTAAGTAAAACATGTGTGCCATTAAAGTATATATATATGTATATATATATATATATGTATATATATGTATATATATACATATGTATATACATATACATGTATATATATACATATATATATATATATATATATATACATATATATATATCACTTAGACAAAATGTTGTGGCACATTTGTCAATAATAATCACGAAGAACCCACAGTTGGATTAAAAGGAAACTTAGAAGAAAGTGTAACTTCTATATTTCGGCTAATTTCTATAGCTCTCTTCAGGAAAGTACAGATTACAGGAATTTGCAGAGACATAAGTACAATTGAGGTGTGAGTGGAAGGGGAGCACGCTGAGTTAAAATAGGATAATCCGTCACGCTTGGCGGAGTCAGAGGTAAGGGGATGTGTGGGTGGAGGTGTGAGGTCAGGAGGGAAGCGGGCTGGAAGCGGGGTCAGGAGGTGATCATTCTTAACTAAGCGACACACAGCTAGCCGTGAGATTATGTCCGGGGACCATTGACCTTTGGAGATATTCAAGTTCGGACATTCTCGATTAAGGCTGATTCAACAGTTTTTCTTCTAAAGCTACAATTGGACTTAAACAAAATTTTGGCATTGTCCCAGTCAAGACTGATTTTTGGTACTGACGTATTGGAACACAGCGGAATTTTCTTAGGCGTACCTAATGGATCTTTTGTGCTCCATTAACCTGGTGTTAAGATCCCTTCCGGTCTGACCAAGGTACACTAAATCACAATCTTTACAAGGAAGGCTATACACTCCTGGGGTAATGGTAGGCAACTGAGAGACGTTTGTTGGGAATTGATTTAAAAGAGGGACTGATGGAGTTACAATAGGAGATTTTTAAAACATCTTTAAAAGAGGGTTGTGTGGTGGGAACTGAAGAGGGCTATAGCTATTAGCCGAAATATAGAAGTTACACTTTCTTCTATAGTTTCCTATTATTCCGACTGTGGGATCTTTGTGATTAATATATATATGTATATATATATATATATATATATATATATATATATGTATATATATATATATATATACATATATATATATATACTTATATATATATATATGTGTGTGTGTGTGTGTGTGTGTGTGTGTGTGTGTGTGTGTGTGTGTGTGTGTGTGTGTGTGTGTGTGTGTGTGTGTGTGTGTGTGTGTGTGTGTGTGTGTGTGTGTGTGTGTGTGTGTGTGTGTGTGTGTGTGTGTGTGTGTGTGTGTGTGTGTGTGTGTGTGTATTCACCACGGATCTGCTGCAGCCTCTTGTCGAGACAGCCAGGCACCATCCTACGGCAGTGAGCTCAGAGCTCATTATTAGCCGTGTGTGTGTGTGTGTGTGTGTGTGTGTGTGTGTGTGTGTGTGTGTGTGTGTGTGTGTGTGTGTGTGTGTGTGTGTGTGTGTGTGTGTGTGTGTGTGTGTGCGTGTGTGTGTGTGTGTGTGTGTGTGTGTGTGTGTGTGTGTGTGTGTGTATGTGTGTGTGTTAGTGTGTGTTAGTGTGTGTGTGTGTGTGTGTGTGTGTGTGTGTGTGTGTGTGTGTGTGTGTGTGTGTGTGTGTGTGTGTGTGTGTGTGTGTGTGTGTGTGTGTGTGTGTGTGTGTGTGTGTGTGTGTGTGTGTGTGTGTGTGATAATAAAAATAATAATAATAATAAAAGGTTTATTTCGATTGCAGTAGTACACTGACAATAATACATTACAAAAGCTGATTAAAAATATAAATCTTAGAGTATATACACGGTACAAGTTTACATAGAGTTGATTGTGTGCACAATGGATGGGATGGCACTGTATTTGTAGCGGTCAGTCCTTGGCGCTTTGATTGGTACGAGCCTATTTCTGTGTCTAGTGGCGTGGCGAGTTGGTGGAGCATCGGAAGGGAGGAAGTGACGGTGTCTAGGGTGGGAAAGCAGGCTTTCCCCAAATTTCTTCAGTGCCTCACCGTGCCGTTGTGACACCCTAGATAGAGTAAGGGTGGTAAGAGCGTGGTCGTAACCACTGTACTCCACGCCCAGGATAATCCTGCACGCTCTCTTTTGTACCCTCTCCAACTTTTGTCTCTGTGTGAGGGTGAGTGAGCTGGACCAGGCTGGTGAGTCATACATGAGGGTGCGGAGTATGAAAGTTTTGTAGACCTCCTGTAGCTCAGATGTAGGTGTTCCTAATGATTTTAACCTGCTCAGCATATACAGTTTGTAGGACGCTGTCCTGACTATGTTGGTGACATGTTGGTTCCAATTTAACTGATCATCGAGTGTGATGCCCAAGATCTTGGTGGATTGGACCAGTTGGAGGGGGTGGGGGCCCAAATGAAAGTTGTGGAGGAGCCACCGCCTGTGTGGCGGTACAAAAGTGCATCACTACGGTCTTGTTGGTGTTGATTGTGACGTTGTTGTCTTCCGTCCACGTCATGAGCTCGTTCAGGATGCTTTGTAGTGGTGCGTAATCAGGCAGCCTGGTGTTGATGGGGATGCCTACGGTGCTGTCATCCACATATTTCCATCTGTGAGGAGTGTCCATGAGGGTGTCATTAATAAGGATGAGGAAGCATAGGAGACCCATCTTGGTACCCTGGGGGACCCCACAGGTTAGGGGGAAGGAGGGGGGAAGTGTGTGTGTGTGTGTGTGTGTGTGTGTGTGTGTGTGTGTGTGTGTGTGTGTGTGTGTGTGTGTGTGTGTGTGTGTGTGTGTGTGTGTGTGTGTGTGTGTGTGTGTGTGTGTGTGTGTGTGTGTGTGTGTGTGTGTGTGTGTGTGTGCAAATATATATATATATATATATATATATATATATATATATGTATATATATATATATATATATATATATTGTTACATATATGAGTATCCTATATAAGTAATGTATGAATGGAATAAACTTCCTTCAGAGGTAGTGCAATGTAGTTCAGTTCGAAGTTTTAAGAGTCATTTAGATAAGCACCTAAGCAAGATGCTGTAATGACTATCATTCATTTTATATTATTTGTTTATTTATTTTGTTATCGTTTGTCTGTTTGTTTATTATTATTTGCTTGATTCTCATTTATTATTAGTTATATGTCAATTTATTTTTATTTGCTATTTACCTGTTTGTTTAATATTTAACTATACCTATGCATTGATTTGTGTCTTTTATTCATTATTGATATTATTATAATTTTCATTTATTAATTTATTTATTTATCTATTTATCATTATTATATTTTTTCGCATCTGACCTCGATATGGACCAAAAGGTCTCCTGTCGGCATGCTCCGCCTTTGTAATCCTTTGTAATATAGTTATTGATTTTTGTGAAATCACGTCAGTTATCTAACGGACGAGAATTGAGAGTTACATTCTGGACGTCAAGTGTAGGGAAATATTCAAACATTTTGGGTCGACGTCTTAATGTTCTATTGAATCATGCTTACCTCTGTAAGATGCATTATCATTTTTGTGTACTATGCTGTAAACATGTCAAGCTGAATTATTATTATGTTTTTCTGTTGATGTTATGTAAATTATGTATTAGTTCAAGGTATTGTGTAATACATTTTCGTCGTATTTGCACGAGTAGCTTCGCTAGCGTGCGTGCAAATACGTTTAGTCTGTCTTGGACAATTAGGTGCAAACTCCGTAGACGCTGATTCTATGGGCCAATCAGGGGTGAGTTTGTTCTGTGAGAGGGGCACTCTGCGCGCGTGGAAGTTAGAAAGAATTAAAAAGTCCAATAGAGAGGTCGTGGTAGCGGAGATTCCTCGGCTGTGTTAATGTAAGTCTGTTCCTTCCCCTGTTTATATATTTTAACTCAATTATTGATTAGGATATTATGTGTTAAGTCTATGGCAGTGACGCGGGAAGCCTGGACAGCGAAACTCTTGGTAACTATTTCTCATTCATCCCCGTTAAAAATAGTGTTTAAGAACTTGGAATCTTGTTTAGAATTTGTTTGTAAATCCTTGATTCAATTATATGTCCTTTGTTATAATTATCTTGTCATTCCTGTTAACTTTAATGAATAATGTTAAATTTTCCATTTATTTCACTTTTTTCAATTTTCATGATGACGCAAAATTGAATGAAGACCTTGTACAATTTTATTCTACGAGCAGATATCCCAAAGATATAGGACCTTGGGGAATCATTCATATCATCTTAGAATATCTTACGTTACAATTAAAATGTACTCGTAAGACTTGTAACATAATTGGCGATCCTGCCAGGATTTAACGGTAAATTGAAAAAGTTGACAACGAGAATTTTAGTATTAGATAGGATTACAAGTGTGAGAAGATGAGGTTGTCAAACGAAAAGTAGGTATGGGAATTTGTAATGAGACAACCCACAGAGAGGGTACTTCAAGGTCTTACCATACCCGAGTTGAAGCTGGTGGCACGATGTCTAGGGGCTGATCACTCCCATGATGCGAATAAAGAAGAATTAGTGCGCACTGTGGTAACTATGGTGCTGAATCGAGATGAAAGTGGGGCGACGAGAGATGAAGGAAGAACAGAAAGAGAGTCTGTCATTTCAGAGAATGAGGAAGAAAGGGAAGAGAATGGGGAGAATGGTGAACCTCGAAACCCTGAATCTCGATTAAGAGAATTGCAGTTGAAATTACAGATAGCTAGAGTAAAAGCTGAAGCAAAAAGGGAAGAAACTGAGAAAGCTAGGTAGAGAACGAAAACATTAAATTTCAAGCTTTGATGTAGTGAAAAACTTATGTTTTTATGTGGTGAAAAACGCCTAATTGCTTCCTGAATTTGATGAATCACAGGTAGATACTTGAGAATGTTCGAAGGAATGGCGGAAGATTATCAATGGCCGAAGAATAATTGGCCTGCAATGTTGCGAACAAGCCTCAGGGGTAAACAGTTAAGGGTATACAGTGCTCTGGAAGATTCACAAGCCAAAAATTATGAGATCATTAAAACAGCCATCCAACAAGCCTGTGAGTTAGTACCTGAAGTTTATAGGGTGAAATTTAGGAATTTTAGGAAGCAATTTAATATCTCACACGTTGAATTTAGTAGAGATAAAAGAATGCTATGGGACCAATGGTTAAGATCCCGTAACATAAACGAAGATTTAAGAATCTGGCTGTGTTAATCTTGGTATAAGAGTATCTGAGATCCATCCTTAAAGAGGTGTCATTATACCTTCAGGAGAAATAAGTCTCAAAGTTGAAGAGGCTACAATTTTAGCAGATAAGTATGATATATTAAATCCTACTACAGGGAAATTCTCAGTTTCTCCAAGGCAATTAATAAACCTACGAAGTCCATAGAGATAAAAAAGGGTGACTATACTAAGTCATCACAGAGCGTGTCATGTTCCTACTGCAGGAAAGTAGGTCACCTAGCGAGGGATTGTTGGAAGAGGAGAAGAGAGATAGAGAGCGTTAAGCCAATAGCGGTAGTAAGTAGAAAAGACACCCATACAGAGGATAAGGTCCATGGAGAGGAAGAAAAGGAGGCCGCCAAAGTAGTGGCCCTCATGAGTACCGGTGTCGTTGAAGTCATTATGGGGAATGACTTAGCATAGGTGGGAAGATGTACTCCACACTCATAATGTCAGATATACCAATTGTTTTGGGAGAAACCGAACAATTTGAAAGAGAGCATCCGGCATTACTGCCGGTTTGCGCTGTTACAAGGGCAATGGCCGCACAGAGAGAAGGGTCTAAGGACCAAGTGAGGCCAATAAAGACCTTGAGAGGGGAAGGATGTGGAAAATCTAAATGTGAAGACAGTTTGAATCCCGAAGGAAAAAATCCCTGGTGAGAGCACCCAGGTGAGACAGAGGTTGACTTCCATGACTTGACTCGTTTGTTTATGGGAGAGAAGGAGGTGGAAGCAAGAAGTCTCAGTGACCCCGACTTGAGGGATCTGTATGAAAGAGTGGAGAGTGGTAGTGAGTTGTCGGAGGAATACTACTTAGAATCGGGTGACTATTCTGCAGGTGGGTGGATAGTACCTGTCCCACTGATGATGCAGTATGGTCTGAAAGACGGCAAATAATGTTGCCGAAGGTATACAGGGAAGAAGTTATGTGAATAGGGCATGATGGTCCCTTTGCAGGACATATGGGTGTATGAAAGACTTTAGACCGTATCTGGCAACATTTTTATTGGCCCGGAATTAGGAAGGATGTAATACAGTTTTGTCGCGGTTGTTATACTTGTAAAGTAATAGACAAATTTAACAAACAGTAGCAGTAGCTCCTTTAAAGCCAATTCCAGTAGGAGAGGAACCCTTTACTATGGTAATTGTAGATATAGTAGGACCATTACCTAAAACTAAATGTGGCAATGATTATATACTAACTTTCATGAAGACCCTTTCAAGGTATCCTGAGGCGATACCACTACGTAGAGTACGGGATCCGGGCCGAATAGCGACTGTCAAAACAGCGACAGTCATAATAGCGGCTTCATAAGGGCGACGTAATCAGGTGAGCGACTTTCAAAACGGCGACTGTCATAATGGCGACCGCATTATAACAGCGACTGTAACAATAGCGACTTTACTATCAACCGGTCAGAATGGTCGCAGACTTATGTTTCAATTGCTTGTGTTTTCGTGTTTGTATCTACGTGTTCAGTTGTGTTTACTTTGTGAGATAGGTTCAGAATGAAATATCCTCAAAAGGTCGCAGACTTATGTTTCTATCGCTCATATTTATTTGTTCGTGTTTACATGTTTGTGTTCACTTTGTGAGATAAGTTCACTGAAGTGAATTTACTGATCGGTCGCTCGGTCGTCGGTCATAGTAATGTTTGGGTTATTAATTAAAATAATGGAAGGTCGGCAACAACAAAAGGAACCAACAAGAAGACTAATCCTACCAACCAGCAACGTCACCTCCCTCCTCACCCGGACACTTGAGCCGAATAATATTCAAGTAGTGGGACATTCTAGCAGGACCATCAAGGATCTGACAAAACAGCAGGACAAAAAGGACGCAAGTTGGGGCAAATCCGATCCTTCCTCCCTCCGTGGGTTGGTGTTCTTCCCCCACCCCTTACCGGGATCAGGTGATTTCGGCCCAGCGAAAATAATCTTTTAAGCTGGTTTGGTGCACTGGTTTGGTGCACTGTATAATTTTAATTTAGATAGTTTGTTTCATAAGTTTAATTTCGTTTTCACACAGTATGTGCAAAAACGGTGCACGGCACAATGTCGAAAGACAGAACGTCGAAACGACAGAATGTCAACTGCGATAAAATGTCGAAACTTCAGATATCGATGTGATTATGTACATAAAATGACCGAAAAAAGCAAACCTGTGTTCACGCTCAACAACTATACTGAAATCCTAATCAACTTTCTTGACTATACATAAAGTGAATATTCTAATTTCAAAATAAATTCTTGAACTACATTCATTCGAATACAATACAAAGAAAACATGGCAGAAGTCTTCGTTGCTCAAAAAGGAGGAAAAAAAAATTCTTGACTGTACATTAAGTAAATATTCTAATTTCTAAATAAATTCTTGAACTACATTTATTCGAATACAATACAAAGAAAACTGGTATAAGTGACTGTTGTTTAAGTTGTTTTATCTTCATTGTTATGTTAAAGAAGAAAATCATGCCTGGCGGCCATAATGGGTCGAGTGATTTGAGAAATTCGATCTTTATTGCCGAGTTAGATTTTCTTTAAAACAATATCCATCTTCAAACAACCTCTTTTAGTCATGATTGGTCAAGTGCCACTAATATAAAAGGCATACATGACTGAATAATCAGTGAAATGCATATTCCAACATGATGTCGCATTCGACCATCTGTCGTGTCGACATTTTGACCATTCGACATTCTGTCTTTCGACGTTCTGTCGTAGACCCGTGCAAAAAACATTGTCACTTGAAATTATATAAGTATTTATTTTTCAATTCTTTTAATAATATATTTTCTTTCAATAATAAGTAAATAATAATAGCAACATTTGGAGGACTGACCGAAACGTCCTACCCTGCTGGCCGAAACGTCAGTGGCCGAAACATCCTACATTCCCCTCCTGCATACTCATAAAGATGTTGAAGTTCTGGACTGGGTTATTAAAAAAAAAAAAAAATGGCATTATCTTGGCGTTAAATCTATCTTGACATTAAACATCATGGTAACACAGAGCGTTACCATGACTTTTAACATCAAGATAAACTAACGCCAGAATTAGTTTTTGAACAACCCAACCCTAGACTCCTTGTTATAATATGTTATCAATGTTAGGCAACTTTTTGTGCAACAATAACACCATTTACCTTAGTCCACACATGAAAGTTGTATAATTTCAATTTAGATCATTTGGTGCACTGTATAATTTCAATTTAGATAATTTGTTTCATAAATTTTATTTCGTTTTCACGCAGTATGTGCAAAAAATATTGTCACTTGAAATTATATATTTTTTATTCTTTAAATAATATATTTTCTTTCAATAATAAGTAAATAATAATAGCAACATTTGGAGGACTGGCCGAAACGTCCTACCCTGCAGAGTTCTGGCCGAAACGTCTGTGGCCGAAACATCCTACATTCGATGCGCTCCCCTCCTGCATGCTCATAATGATGTTGAACTTCTGGACTGGGTTGTTCAAAACAAATTTTTGCACTATCTTGGCGTTAAATCTATCTTGACATTAAACATCATGGACATCAAGATAAACTAACGCCAGAATTAGTTTTTGAACAACCCAACCCTAGACTCCTTGTTATAATATGTTATCAATGTTAGGCAACTTTTTGTGCAACAATAACACCATTTACCTTAGTCCACACATGAAAGTTGTATAATTTCAATTTAGATAATTTGTTTCATAAATTTCATTTAATTTTCACACAGTATGTGCAAAAAATATTGTTACTTGAAATGATATATAAGTAATTTTTTAAAATTCTTTTAATAATTTTTTTTTCAATGATAAATAAATAATGATAGCAACATTTGGAGGACTATTATTACTTATTTATTATTGAAAGAAAATATATTATTAAAAGAATAATATATCACCGGCGATTTCGGCTCAGAAAAACCCTGGGCCGAAATCATCGGGCCGAAATCACCTTGGGCCGAAATCACCCGAAGCCCCCCTTACCCACCCCTCCCCTCCCTCGCTCGAGACCTTCCCCCGTGGTCCCTCCGGCTGACTATTTGTACTCCAAATGTTCGCCCCAATGTCCGTGTACTTGATAAAGCTCTAACGAGCGAAACGTTTTTATTCTTCACATTGTTAAGACTTGGACAACTTGCCCACAATGGAGTGTATAAAGTCAAGAAAAGGAAGTGACATGATAAGCCATGAAGGCTTTCTGTACAGGAAAGACAAAACAAAGTTAAAAACCATCAACTGAAGGTGCAAAAAGGCAGGTTGTAAAGGTCGCCTAACAACAAGCCTTCAGTATCGAGAGCAACAATAGCACCCAGTGAGCAGTGGCGTTCACACACATCCACCAAACCCTTCGGAAGTGGCAGTCCGGAGAGTGGAAAACACTGTAAAAACAGCTGCAGTAACAACACGGGATCCACCACGAAGAATCGCACAGGATGTAATGGCCGAAGTTCATGAAGAAGTTGCAGCAACTGTTGGCTCTTCCACAAATCTGCGTCAAACCATCAGACGGAAAAGGAAAGCAACAGACAACAACCCCCCAGCTCCTGCTAATGTTGGAGAACTGTTCATACCTGATAAGTTGAGGCAAACAACAGACCAGCGTAGCTTCCTGCTCCATGACAGTGGGCGTGGAAATGTTCAGTTTCTTCAGACCTTACATGACTCTGAACACTGGATGTGTGATGGTACATTCAAAGTATCACCATCCCTTTTCTATCAAGTGTACACTGTGCATGCTTTGATACGAAACAATGTGCTTCCCTGCATTTTTGTTCTACTCCCAAATAAGCAACAAGTCACATACTCTCAAATGTGGACTGAGATCAAATCACTGAAACCTGGACTTGCTCCAAGAAGTGTACAGATCGACTTTGAACTAGCTTCCAAAGCTGCACTCATTGAAGCATTTCCTCAAACGCACCTTTACGGCTGTTACTTTCACCTGGGACAATCGCTCTGGAGAAAGATTCAGGAAAATGGACTGCAACGGTTATATTTGAAAGACGAAAATGTTTGGATGGCACTGAAAATGCTCCTTGCTCTTGCCTTTCTA
>NC_134780.1:73446510-73454010 GCF_046742065.1 Oratosquilla oratoria
GCAGTGGGAAATGCTAAGAAAATTACCGTGATGAGTGAGGAAAATGGAGGAGAAATAAGGAAGGATGAGGTGAAGGCAGTTGTTAAGATGATGAAAGCAGGTAAGGCACCTGGTCTGGATGGATGCCATGCAGAATATCTAAAAAAAAAAGGAGGTACAGTGATGGTGGACTGGCTGGTGATGTTATTTAATGTTTGCTGGATAGAGGGTAGAGTGCCGGAGGACTGGAGGAGTGCCTGTATAGTTCCACTTTACAAGGGAAAAGGGGACAAGTGTGAATGTAGTAGTTTCAGAGGGATTAGCTTGTTAAGTGTAGTTGGGAAGGCTTATGGGAGGATCTTGATTGAGAGGATTAGGAGA
The DNA here is from genome assembly GCF_046742065.1 of Oratosquilla oratoria. Taxonomy (NCBI): domain Eukaryota; kingdom Metazoa; phylum Arthropoda; class Malacostraca; order Stomatopoda; family Squillidae; genus Oratosquilla; species Oratosquilla oratoria. Next base: position 73,446,871 of record NC_134780.1, read on the forward strand.
GGAACAGAGGGAGTAATTGGTGAGGAACTGTGTGGATTTACATCGGGTAAAGGTTGTGTAGATCAGATTTTTGTGGTAAGACAGATATGTGAGAAAGCTATAGGAAAGGGGAAGGATGTTTTTTGGGCCTTTAAGGACCTGGAAAAGGCTTACGACAGGGTAGACAGAAAGGCACTGTGGGAGGTTTTGCGGATATACGGGATAGGAGGAAAGCTTCTAGGAGCTATCAAGAGTTTTTATGGAACATAAGAGAGGAAGAGAGAAGGAGGTGAGGAGAAGAACGGGGCTGGAAAGGGAGTTGGGAGATAGGGTTGATGAAAGAGTATTAGGATGGTTTGGACACATGGAAAGAATGAGTGAAGAAAGACTAGTAAAAGAGGTATGGAAGGCAGATGTGGAGGGAGTGAACATGAGGGGACGTCCTAGGATGAGGTGGATGGATGAGGTGAAGGGGGCTTTGGGGAAGAGAGGAATGTCTGTTGAGGAAGGACGGGAGAGGACAGAAGACAGGGGTAAATGGAAAATGGTTGTATATGGATGATGTTGTGATGCATGAGGTGGAATGGGTGGGGGGATGGGGGGTGAGGTAGTATGTGTGAGCAAAATTTGATGCAGCCCGAAGGGATTTCTCCCCGTCTTCTCCTTTTATGCATGGGGGGGACGGAGAGGGGGGTCGCCGATTTAATGAAGTGGCCTTGCTGTGGATGTGCTGTGTCTTGCGACACTGCTTCTGACCCAGGGCAGTGGACAAGGTGCAGGGATGACCCGTCATCCAGGAGGTGCTAAGATGAGAGGGAAGGTGGAGGGGTGTGGAGTGTATTCAGGGATGGAATGGGTGGGAATGATTTTATGCCTTTCCCTTTTTGGCTACCTCCCTTGTAAAGGGGAAAAAGCCTTGGTATATGTATGTATATGTATGTAGTAGAGCTTGTGTCAGGATTAGAAATGGAGAGAGTGAGTGGTTCGAGGTAAAGTTGGGACTTCGTCAAGGATGCGTTATGTCGCCCTGGCTGTTCAACTTATACATGGATGGGGTGGTGCGAGAGGTAAATGCAAGGGTAGTGGGTCAGGGATTGGAGATGGTTAAAGAAAATGGAGAAAAGTGGGAGGTGAGCCAGCTGTTGTTCGCGGACGACAATGCGCTTGTGGCAGGATCGGAGGAGGGATTGAGGAAGTTGGTGACAGAGTTTGGGGGAGTGTGTGATAGAAGAAAGCTGAAGATAAATGTGGGTAAAAGTAAGGTGATGAGATATACAAGGGGTGAAAGTGGCAGTAGTCTGGAAGTGAGCATTAAGGGAGAGCGATTGGAGGAAGTGAATAGTTTTAGGTACTTGGGTGCAAATGTGGCAGGAAAAGATGGAGTAAAGATGGAGGTAGAATGTAGGTTGAGAGAAGCGAGTAAATGCCTTGGTGGATTAAAAAGTGTAATGAGGAATAGACATTTGGTAATGGATGCTAAGAGGAGACTGTATGAAGGAGTGATTGTGCCAACAGCACTGTATGGGGCAGAAACATGGAACATAAGAGAGGAAGAGAGAAGGAGTTTGAATGTGTTTGAGATGAGGTGTCTGAGAAGTATGATGGGGGTTACTAGGCTGGATAGAGTGCGAAATGAGGAGGTGAGGAGGAGAACAGGGGTGGAAAGGGAGCTGGGAGATAGGGTTGATGAAAGAGTATTAGGATGGTTTGGACACATGGAAAGAATGAGTGAAGAAAGACTAGTAAAAGAGGTATGGAAGGCAGATGTGGAGGGAGTGAACATGAGGGGACGTCCTAGGATGAGGTGGATGGATGGGGTGAAGGGGGCTTTGGGGAAGAGGGGAATATCTGTTGAGGAAGGACGGGAGAGGACAGAAGACAAGGGTGAATGGAGAATGGTTGTATATGCATGATGATGTGATGCATGAGGTGGAATGGGCGGGGGGATGGGGAGTGAGGTAGTATGTGTGAGCAAAATTTGACGCAGCCCGAAAGGATTTCTCCTCGTCTTCTCCTTTATGCATGGGGGGAAGGAGAGGGGGGGTCGCCTTTTTATTGAAGCGGCCTTGCTGTGGATGTGCTGTGTCTTGCAACACTGCTTCTGACTCAGGGCAGTGGACAAGGTGCAGGGATGACCCGTCATCCAGGAGGTGCTAAGATGATATATATATATATATATATATATATATATATATGGAGGTGTTGTGTGACAATTTACCTGACGCGTCTGACAAGTTTAGGGCTGTAGTATCTATGCAAGATGACTCACCGTGTCTCACCGCCAGATCTGTAGTTGGCTTAGGAACAGTGATGTGAGCTTCTTTAATGAATGTCCAGGCAATTTCCTTGACCTGAACCCCATTGAAATCCTATAGCCAATAGTGAAGCGAAGTTTCATGGTGAAGGATATTAGTTCTATTCCACGGCTCGAATCTACTGTACGTGAGGCATGGATTAATATACCTCCTGAAAACCTCAGGAATTTCTGTGAGAGTCTTCCTGAAGGGCTGAGGGACTTTGTGAAGCGTAAGGGAGGCAGCACCAGGTATCAAAACCTCAGCAAGTGTGCAAATATATCTTTATGGTATGTGTTTGTCTTTTTGTGTGTGGTGCGGCCGACATAATGCCGTAACGAGCAATATATATATATATATATATATATATATATATATATATATATATATATATATATATATATATATATATATATAAAATATGTATATATGCATGTATATACATATATGTATATATATATACATACATATATATATATATAAAATATGTATATATGCATGTATATACATATATGTATATATATATATATACATACATACATATATATATATATATATATATGTGTGTGTGTGTGTGTGTGTGTGTGTGTGTGTGTGTGTGTGTGTGTGTGTGTGTGTGTGTGTGTGTGTGTGTGTGTGTGTGTGTGTGTGTGTGTGTGTGTGTGTGTGTGTGTGTGTGTGTGTGTGTGTGTGTGTGTGTGTGTGTGTGTGTGTGTGTGTGTGTGTGTGTGTGTGTGTAAGCGCCCTGCATACTCGGCGCTTACACCTGTCCGATCTGCTGATGGCACCCACCTACTCACAGACTCAACCCAAATACTCGATCGATGGGCAACACACTTTAGGCAGCTACTAAACCACTCAAACCCTACTGACCCATCATTTCTCAGTGAAGTCCCACAACTTCCAGTCTCACATGAACTGGACTTAGTACCAACAATTGAGGAGGTAATTAAATCAATAGCTGCCCTTAAGAATCACAAAGCTGCTGGATCAGACAATATCCCAGCTGAACTCAAATATGGGGGTATTGAAATTGCATCTCAACTACAACAGCTCTTCCAGTGCTGTTGGGAGTCTGGCTGCGTTCCACAACAATTTAAAGATGGAAGAATAGTTACTATCTATAAGAAAAAGGGTGACAAGTCTCTCTGCAACAACAGCAGAGGCATCACCATCCTCTCAACGGCTGGCAAGACGTTAGCACGCATTATGCTAATGAGACTTCTCTCTCACATAGCTGAGAGAATCCTTCCTGAATCACAATGTGGTTTTCGGCGGGAGAGATCAACCACAGATACGGTATATGTAGCACGGTTGCTCCAGGAGAAATGCAGAGAGCAGCATCAAAACCTGTACATAGCTTTTGTAGACCTTACTAAAGCCTTTGACTCCGTTGACCGCCCTCTGCTTTGGAACCTACTTGCAAAGTTCGGTTGGCCCCCTAGATTTCTCTCTATAATCAGATCTCTACACGGTGGCACAAATGCAGTGGTTGTTGCTGGAGGGAGAAGGTCAGATCCTTTCGAAGTATCAACTGGGGTTAAACAAGGCTGCGTTCTGGCACCAATCCTCTTCAACCTTTTTACCGCGGTCGTAACCCAGGTATTCTACGCCAACAACGATGCAACTGGACTTGGAATAACCATCAACTACAGACTAGACGGTAACCTTTTCAACAATGCCAGAATGCGTGCAAAAACACGCACCTCCACCATCTCGGTCGTCGAGCTCCAGTGTGCTGATGATGCTGCATTCGTCAGCCACACAGAGCAAGGACTGAAGAGCACACTGGATGCTACTGTTGACTCTTACACTAGGGTAGGATTGCTGGTAAATACCAACAAGACCGAAGTGCTTTACCAACGCACTGGCCACAATGCACCTGTAGATGACCCTAATATTGAGATTGATGGAAATACCCTCAAGGTTGTACCACATTTTACTTACCTTGGATCAGTTTTGTCCTCTGACTGCACAATCAATGATGAAATTACCCGCCGCATAGCTCTCGCTTCAACCGCTTTTGGAAGACTCTCTTATCGTGTCTTCTATAATCACAACCTGTCCCTGTCCACCAAGCGGTCAGTTTACTTAGCTGTCTGTCTCTCAATCCTACTCTACGGATGTGAAGCCTGGGCTACTTACAGGCATCACATTAAAAAGCTGGAGAGATTCCATATTCAATGCCTCCAACGAATCCTGGGGATCCACTGGTGGGATAAAATCCCCCACACAGCGATAAGGCAGCGTATGAATATACCTTGCCTCGAAGAAATCCTCATACAAAGGCAGCTCCGTTGGACTGGCCACATCATCCGCCAACCCACCAATAGACTACCCCGTATTATTACTTATGGGGAACTTTACAATGGGCAACGTACCGTTGGCAGGCCCAAAAAGAGAATTAAAGATCACACTAAGGACTCTCTTAAGAAATTCAACATCAACCCAGCAGCCCTCGAAAGGGAAGCATCTGACAGGAATCAATGGAGATCTAATTTGCAAAGAGGGGCATATTATTTTAGAGAGGACTACGAGAAAAAGGCTGAAACTTGCAGAGCCAGACGCCACGCACAACGGCGCCCACATCTCGAGCAGCACGTGTGTGACCAATGTGGAAGGAGTTGTGTCTCTATGGCTGGCCTCAGGAGCCACCAAAGATCCCATGTAAATACATAAATACTAAATAAATAAATAAATAAAAAATAAATAAATAAATAAACTTCACCGACTCACGCACGGAGTGACGTCGTCATCGTATCGATGGACAACAATTACTTACTATATATATATATATATATATATATATATATATATATATATATATATATAAAAAAATATATATATATATATAAATATATATATATATATATATATATATATATATATATATATGTATATATATATATATACATATATACATATATATATACATATATATATATATATGTATATACATACATACATATATATACCAAAGGCTTTTTCCCCCTACATGGGGGATAGCCAAAAAAAAAAAAAAAAAGGGCATAGAAACCACTCCCACCCATTCCATTTCCTATATATTTCACTCCCCTCCACCCTCCTCCCTCCCTCTTATCATGGCACCTCTTGTATGACGGGTCATCCCTGCATCCTGTCCACTGCCCTGGGTCAGAAAGCAGTGTCGCAAGACACAGCACATCCACAGCAAGGCCGCTTCATAAATTCGGGGACCCCCCCCCCTCTCTGTCCCCCCATGCAAAAAAGGAGAAGACGGGGAGAAATCACTTCGGGCTGCGTCAATTTTTTTTCTCGTACATATTTCCTCACCCCCATCCCCCACCCACTCCCCCTCATGCATCACAGCATCATCTATACACAACCCCTCTCCATTCACCTCTATCTTCTGTCCTCCTCTGTCCTTCCTCCACAGACATTCCTCTCTTTTGTAATGCCTCTTTCACCCCATCCATCCATCTCATCCTAAGACGCCCCCTCATATTCACTCCTTCCACCTCCGCCTTCCACACTTCTTTTACTAATCTTTCTTCACTCATTCTCTCCATGTGTCCAAACCATCCTAATACTCTTTCATCAACCCTATCTCCCAACCCCCTTTCCACCCCTGTTCTCCTCCTCACCTCCTCATTTCTCACTCTATCCAGCCTAGTAACCCCTATTATACTTCTCAGACATTTCATCTCAAACACATTCAAACTTCTTTCCTCTTCCTTTCTCATGTTCCATGTTTCTGTCCCGTACAGTGCTGTTGGCACAATCACTCCTTCATATAACCTCCTCTTAGCATCCATTCCCAAATATATATTTCTCATTACACTTTTTAATCCACCAAGGCATTTACTCGCTTCTCTCAATCTACATTCTACCTCCACCTCCACTCCTCCCGTTTCCTGCCACATTTGCACCCAAGTATCTAAAACTACCCACTTCCTCCAGTCTTTCACCCTTAATTCTCACTTCCAGCCTGCTGTCACTCTCACCCCTTGTAAATTTCATCACCTTACTTTTGCCCACATTTGTCTTCAGCTTCCTTCTTTCACATACCTTCTCAAACTCTGTCACTAACTTCCTCAATCCCTCCTCTGATCCTGCTACAAGCGCAGTGTCGTCAGCAAACAACAACTGGCTCATCTCCCGCTTTTCTCCATTTTCTTTAATCATCTCCAACCCCTGACCCACACCCTTGCATTCACCTCTCGCACCACCCCATCCATGTAAAGATTGAACAGCCAAGGCGACATAGCACATCCCTGACGAAGTCCCACCTTTACCTCGAACCATTCACTCTCTCCATTTCTAATCCTAACACAAGCTCTACTATTCTCGTAAAAACTCTTGACTGCTCTTAACAGCTTTCATTCTATCCCATATATCTGCAGTACCTCCCACAGTGCCTTCCTGTCTACCCTATCGTAAGCCCTTTTCCAGATCCATAAAAGCCCTTTTCCTATAGCTTTCTCACATATCTGTCTTACCACAAAAATCTGATCTACACAACCCCTACCTGTCCTAAGCCCACCCTGTTCCTCACCAATTACTCCCTCTGTTCCTCTCCTAATCCTCTCAATCAAGACCCTCCCATAAGCCTTCCCAACTACACTCAACAAGCTGATCCCTCTGAAACTACTACACTCACACTTGACCCCCTTTCCCTTGTAAAGCGGAACTATACAGGCACTCCTCCAGTCCTCCGACATTCTACCCTCTCTTAAACAAACATTAAATAACCTCACCAGCCAGTCCACTATAACTGTATCTCCTTTCTTCAGACATTCTGCATGGCATCCATCCAACCCAGGTGCCTTACCTGCTCTCATCATCTTAACAGCTGCTTTCACTTCATCCTTCCCTATTTCTCCTCCAT
>NC_134780.1:73459010-73464010 GCF_046742065.1 Oratosquilla oratoria
TTGTGGCAATCTGGATAGTAGCTATCAAAGTCCAACAGTCTGTCTGTGTGGGTGGGCTTTCTGTAGACACTTGTACCAAGGGTGTCACCTTCGCGCTTGACGCAGACGTCCAGGAAAGGCAGTTGGAAATCTTTCTCCAGTTCCATTGAAAATTGAATGGCCGGTTCAATACTGTTGATGTAACTGAAGAAAGGTATTCAATTTCTATTGTAATGTATTTATTTTTATTATTGTAAGGTATGCTTTGTATGATTGACTGTCACAGAGGGTGAACCTTTCCCAGGTTTACCATTTCGGCGATTTATAAGGAGTTCACATTCTTGTAACCATTATACCCCCTGAAGACGATTCCTAGACGGGAATCGAAACGTCGGGCAAATAAACCCTTCAATTGAATATGGTGTTTACAGTTTTCCAATATATATATATATATATATATAGATATATATATATATATACATATATATATATATATACATATATATATATGAGTGGAAAGGTGGTAGAGAAACACGGGTTAGAGCGAGAACATTGTATTACTGACGTTTCGACTACAAGTCTTCTTCAGAGTGACAGACAGCGTGTGTGCACATCATATATACTCTCCTTATGGCTCATCCGGCTGGACGTTTCAGAAAGTCGCATGCTGATTGGCCCGATACTCCCTCCTCCACAACCAATCTGGCGGCTGCAAATGACAAGTTAACGAACCCTCTCATTGTTGCTGACCTTTCCCAGTGTTGTGCACGCGGACTCGACCAGCTTTCTCATTCTCCTCTCAAGTCCGGTGCAGATAGGGCGTGCTTCCTCCCATTCTGGTAAATGCCCGTGGAGTACCGCAAGGGTCAGTCCTTGCCCCCACTCTGTACAATCTATATACGAATGACCTGCCAGAGCCAGCTTATCCACGCAACCAGGCTCTAACTCTTTCGTATGCGGACGACACTAACCACATAAGCAGACACAAAACGCTGCAGGGAGCGTTACACGTAATGCAAAACATCCTAGACGGGGCACACGCGTGGGAGCAACAATGGCGCATTAAGACCAACGCGTCGAAATGCAATGCTGTATACTTCTGCTGCAAACGAACCAACAGAACAATCACAAACACTCCTCTTAAAACAAACAACACAAACATCCCAGTGAAGGACTATACCCGTGTGCTGGACCCCACACTTCCGCAAGCAGGGAGCGAAGGCTTGGGCTGTACTGGGTAAGCTAAGACGCTTCAAAACTGCAACACTGAGAACCAAACGTCGATTGTACCTAGCCCTCGTCAGACCGATTCTGTGCCAGTCCCCGGGACTAAGCCAGCTGACATGTCCCACTAATAACTACGAACATCAGAAGGTTCAGAATGCCGCTGTCCAGTTCATTACGGGTTCGCGATGGAGCGACTTCAGAACCACTGAGTCTCTACACCAAATTTCCAACATCCGTCCACTCAACCAACACAAACACAAACTTCACTCAAGACACCTAGAAAAACTGCACGACAAATACAAACATCTGATACAACACATTACACCTAGACCACACCGTACAGACTATCTGTCAGCTGCGCCCGTCCCACGTGCGGTGTACACGATAAGACGTGTATAACCGTACCTACCAATAATACACCCCTTCACCAGTTTGACTGGTGATAGACATAATGACGTAATAATAATAATAATAATAATAATAATAATAATAATAATAATAATAATAATAATAATAATAATAATAATAATAATAATAATAATAATAATAATAATAATAATAATAATAATAATAATAATAATAATAATAATAATAATAATAATAATAATAATAATAATAATAATAATAATAATAATAATAATAATAATAATAATAATAATAATAATAATACATACACACATACATCCCTTTCAAGGGAGGTAGCCAAAAAGGGAAAGGCATAAAAACACTCCCACCCATTTCATCCCTAAATACACTCCACACCCCTCTCACCCTCCCTCTCATCTGAGCACCTCCTGGATGACGGGTCATCCCTGCACCTTGTCCACCGCCCTGGGTCAGAAGCAGTGTCGCAAGACACAGCACATCCACAGCAAGGCCGCTTCATTTAATCGGCGACCCCCCTCCCCGTCCCCCCCTTGCATATAAGGAGAGGACGGGGAGAAATCCCTTCGGGCTGCGTCAAAATTTACTTACACATACTACCTCACCCCCACCCCCCCGCCCATTCCTCCTCATGCAATCACAACATCATCTATATACAACCATTCTCCACTCACCTCTGTCTTCCGTCCTCTCCCTTCCTTCCTCAACAGACATTCCCCTCTTCCCCAAAGCCCCCTTCACCCCATCCATCCACCTCATCCTAGGACGTCCCCTCATGTTCACTCCCTCCACATCTGCCTTCCATACCTCTTTTACTAGTCCTTCTTCACTCATTCTTTCCATGTGTCCAAACCATCCCAATATTCTTTCATCAACCCTATCTCCCAGCTCCTTTTTCACCCCTATTCTCCTCCTCACCTCCTCATTTCTCACTCTATCTAGCCTAGTAACCCCCACCATACTTCTCAGACACCTCATCTCAAACACGTTCAAACTCCTTCTCTCTTCTTCTCTTATGTTCCACGTCTCTGCCCCATACGCTGTTGGCACAATCACTCCTTCATACAGTCTCCTCTTCGCATCCATTCCTAAATGTCTATTCCTTATTACACTCTTTAATCCACCAAGGCATTTACTCGCTTCTCTCAATCTACATTCTACCTCCACCTTCACTCCACCTTTTCCTGCTACACTTGCACCCAAGTATCTAAAACTATCCACTTCCTCCAGTCGCTCTCCCTTAATGTTCACTTCCAGTCTACTGCCACTTTCACCCCTTGTACATCTCATCACCTTACTTTTACCCACATTTATCTTTAGCTTTCTTCTATCACATACTCTCCCAAACTCTGCAACCAGCTTCCTCAATCCCTCCTCCGATCTTGCCACAAGCGCAGTGTCGTCCGCAAACAACAGCTGGCTCACCTCCCACTTTTCTCCATTTTCTTTAACCATCTCCAATCCCTGACCCACTACCCTTGCATTCACCTCTCACACCACCCCATCCATGTATAAGTTGAACAGCCAGGGCGACATAACGCATCCTTGACGAAGTCCCACCTTTACCTCAAACCACTCACTCTCTCCATTTCCAATCCTGACACAAGCTCTACTACTCTCATAAAAACTCTTGACAGCTCCCAAAAGCTTTCCTCCTATCCCATAAATCTGCATAACCTCCCACAGTGCCTTTCTGTCTACCGTATCATAAGCCTTTTCCAGATCCATAAAAGCCCAAAAAACATCCTTCCCCTTTCCTATAGCTTTCTCACATATCTGTCTTACCACAAAGATCTGATCTACACAACCTCTACCCGTCCTAAATCCACACTGTTCCTCACCAATTACTCCTTCTGTTCCTCTCCTAATCCTCTCAATCAAGATGCTCCCATAAGCCTTCCCAACTACACTTAACAAGCTAATCCCTCTGAAACTACTACATTCACACTTGTCCCCTTTTCCCTTGTAAAGAGGAACTATACAGGCACTCCTCCAGTCCTCCGGTACTCTACCCTCTCTCCAGCAAACATTAAATAACATCACCAACCAGTCCACCATCACTTGACCTCCCTTTTTCAGACATTCTGCATGGCATCCATCTAGACCAGGTGCCTTACCTGCTTTCATCATCTTAACAACTGCCTTCACCTCATCCTTCCTTATTTCTCCTCCATTCTCCTCACTCATCACTCTCATTTTCTTCGCATTTCCCACTGCAGCTATCTTTCCTTCCCTATCCTCCTTCACATTTAGCAACTCCCTAAAATATTCTGCCCATCTTCCCCTTACTGCCTTCTCTTCCATTATCATCTCTCCATCTGCACCTTTTACCTTTTCTTCCCTACTTGATTCGCCTCCTCTTCCTCTCTTAATTTCTTTCCAAAACATCTTTTTATTACTTTCAAAATTTTCTGTCATTCTCTTACCCCATTTCACATCTGCTCTCCTCTTAGCAACCTTTACCTTTTGCTTTACTTCTCTTTTCTTTTCTTTGTACCTCTCATATGACTCCCTCGTCCTCTTTTGTAACCAATCTGTGAATGCTCGCTTCTTCTCTTCTACAACCTTCTTTATTTCCTCATCCCACCATTCACTACCCTTTCTTCTATTTCCCCCTGTCCTTCTTGTTTCACACACCATCCTTGCACACTTTATGACTCCCTCCTTGAACCATCCCCATTCCTCCTCCACACCCATCTCTACTCCATCCTTTACTCCCTCCCACTCCTCCTTCAGCTTCTTTCCGTACTCCTTCTCCTTTTCCTTTTCATTCAAGGAGTTCACTCTAAGAACCTCCCTACCTTTTGTCCCTTTCCTCTTTCTCCATCTATCCTCCACTCTCAACTTACCTTCCACCAAAAAATGATCTGATATTCCCCCACCCTCTCCCCTTAGCACATGTACATCCTTAACTCTTCCTATCATAATCCTATTTACCACTACATAATCCATTAGCACTCTATCTACCACCCTTCCCTCCACCACCCTCTCTCATGTGTACTTATGCTTGACTTTCTTCCGAAACACTGTATTTGCTATCATCAACTCTCTTTCTAGACACATTTCCACCATCAACTCTCCACTACGATTCTTTCCTGGAACTCCACACTTCCCAACCACGCCATCGATTGGACCATTTCCCACCCTAGCATTAAGGTCTCCCAGTACTATTACATTGACATTTCTTCCTAAACCCTCTATGCACTCATTTAAATCTATCCAAAAGGCCTCCCTTTCTTCTACACTCTTCTCACTGCCAGGCCCATATGCACTTACAAAGACCCACATCTCCTTTCCCAGTTTCACCTTCATCCACATTATCCTTGAGGAAACCTCCTTCCACTCCACTACCTGTTTACCTATCTCCTCACTTACTAGAATAGCCACCCCTTCCCTCCCTCGCCCTCTCT
>NC_134780.1:73474010-73476510 GCF_046742065.1 Oratosquilla oratoria
GCTCTGGAAGTATAAAAAATGGCTCTGGTAATTATAAAAATGGCTCTGGTGAAATTTAAAAAAAAAATGAAAAATGGCTCTGGAAAATAAAAAAGTATTTTTCCCCTGCATATTTTGCTACTAATGTCTACATTTTCTAAGTTAGCCTAATCTAACCTAATTCATTCACTTTTTGTGGTAGACGTTTTTGCAATTAACCTAACATGATCCACTCACTGGCAATAACCGAAATAAACAAGAATACATATGCACACCCAAAAAGGTGAAGAGTGAGCGTGTGCATAAAAAAGTACTGAGCAAGGAAACTGACTCGTTAAGAAGTATAAGCATTTAAACTTAGAACCCACTGTCGGTGGAAAAAGATAAAAAGTGAGATGATTGTTCCTGTATATTTCGACCACTCTCTGTGGTCCTCTTCAGCAGAATGATTACAAAGGTATAGTACAAGAATATATACATAGTAATGAGGTACATGAAGGGGGACATGGGAAGACACAGGTGAATTTACCCTAGGTAGGGTGATCGTTGTTGGAACCAATCATGTTTGAACATATTTTATTAACTGCTAATGATATAATACAGTCCGGAATCCAATGACCTTTTGAGATGTTGAAATTCGAGACATCTTTGATGAAAGAAGATTCTATTATTTTTCTCTTGAAGCTACAATTTGATTTAAAAACTATATCTGCGTTGTCCCAATCTATGCGGTGGTCTTTGTTGAATGAGTGAAGAAACACTGCAGAGTTCTCGTATGTATATTTAACCGATTTTTTGTGTTCTTTAATCCTGGTGGTGAGGTTTCGTCCGGTTTGACCCCAGTACACTTGATCACAATCCTTGCATGGTAATTTATAAACTCCTGGGTTGTTATTATCTTGGGTTCTTCTATGGACATTAACTACTTTGGAAAATAGGCTGTTGGGATAATTAAATGTGTATTTGATTTGTTCAGGAGGAAGTAGTTTAGAAACTTTGTGGATAGAGTCATGGTATGGTAATTTTATACATTTTTTGTCTCAATTGTGTATGTTATGAGTGTTGGAGTTATCTTTATAATGGCTGGTTTTTTATATACTAAGGGCTTTGAGTAAGAACCAGTCTGGATATCCTATTTTCTTTAGTTGTGAGCTTACTTCCTCTAGTTCCTCTTCAAGGTACTGTGGACTACATAGTCTAAGGGCTCTTAGGTACAGACCTGAAGCGACACTGTATTTAACTTTGTCTAGATGGTGACTAAAAAAGTGTAGATAACTATGTGGGTTGTGGGTTGGTTTCCGGTAAACTGAGAAGGACAGTTGGTCACAATTCCTAATCACTAGAATGTCTAAAAAGGGTAATTTATTGTTATATTCCCATTCCACTTTAAATTCAATGCTATTTGCTAAGTTGTTAATTCTAGCAAGAAATTCATCAAACAAGCCCCAATCGTCATTCCAAATCGTGAAAATGTCGTCAACATACCGATACCAAAACATGTCCGGAGGTTTAATGGTATCTCGAATTTCACCATCTCAAAAGGTCATTGGATTCCGGACTGTATTACATCATTAGCAGTTAATAAAATATGTTCAAACATTATTGGTTCAAACAACGATCACCCTACCTAGGGTAAATTCACCTGTGTCTTCCCATGTCCCCATTCATGTACCTCATTACTATGTATATATTCTTGTACTATACCTTTGTAATCATTCTGCTGAAGAGGACCACAGAGAGTGGTCGAAATATACAGGAACAATCATCTCACTTTTTATCTTTTTCCACCGACAGTGGGTTCTAAGTTTAATTTTTACCAATGTGTTACGACATTAGTGCAATCTAAGTATAAACATATGTTAAACATATTCTGGCTGACGCCAGACAGCTTTATTCTGGTTGAAGAAACCTCCACTCCTTAAAGGATTAATAACACACGTTAAAAATATTCATACTTATAACTTTACACAGAAACGTACATATTCGGAATACAGTCAGTGAGAGAATATCTATTTCCTTTTTTGCATAAGGAGAAAGTGAGTGGGGGAAAATATGTTGACGTTTTGGGAATAAAGCTTTAGGAAGGATGTGTTTGAGAGATTGGGAAAAAAAATTGCGGAACTGATCCATGAAAGACGCATGAGACAAGCACAAAAATTGTGTCCATTATAAGGGCGGTAGGGCGAGATCCATGTTAATACAATGCGATGTCCATGTGACTCTCAAATCAAATCATGACCCCTTGACGTCTAACCCTCACCCCCACCACGAGCCACAGGTGCAAAATATGAGCTCCCTAGGGACTTGCTATGAAGCTAAAACCATCATGGCAATAAGAACAAATAAATTAACAAACAAACAAATACAGAGAAATATACATGAATAAATGATAAATAGTTACTCAAATATGAATAAGATGAATAGATAAATTAATAGATAAGTAGATCAATAGGTAAATGAATAGACAAATAAATTAATACTAATAAAGAAATAGGAAAGCAGATAATTATGTAATCATTCT
>NC_134780.1:73481510-73491510 GCF_046742065.1 Oratosquilla oratoria
CTGCACAGCTATGGCTGCAATACATGGACATGATTGACATAATGAGGACATTCCTGAGGTCGGAACGCACTGGTGACTGGCGTCTGCACGTGCACGCTTTGCACGACATGTTGCCCTACCTGGCAGCTGTAGGCCATAATCTCTACACCAAATCTATTTACGTCTACCTGCAGCGGCTGGCACTGAAGGCCAAAATATCATGATAGGATGTAATGACAGTGGAAGACAAAAGATCACGATGGGATGTAATTATAGTGGAGGAAAAAATATCACGGTAGGATATAATGTCACTGGAGGACAAAATATAATTTTGGAAAGGGATGCCTGACATAATGTCACTGAACGACGGGAGGCCGGCGTGAATCACGGTGACGTAGGGGGACAAAATGTACAAAAGAGATCGCATGACCGTGATCGACCAGATGTCCGAGATGGGGGAAATGTTAATTTTGATGGGAGAAATGTTAATGAGGCATTGAATGTCAATGAAGGACCAAATAATAATATAGAGCAAGGTATAAATAAAAAACAAAATGATAATGTAAGACATGATATTGAAACTCAAAATGTGTCAAAAAGAAATAATCACGAGTTTCTTAAAACCATGTACTTTAATGCTCGTAGTATTAGGAACTTAATTTCAAGAAATACAGGCGTATGTCAAAAGCGAAAATCTCAATATGGTAGGAATAACTGAGACATGGTTAAATGGTACAGAGTTCGAAGCTGAATTTAATATTGCGGGATTTAAACACTTTCACCAGGATAGAAACCACAAGAAAGGTGGGGGTGTTCTATTGTACGTTAAAAACAATGTTCATGCTTGTGTTTTAGAGAAAGTGAAACAGGATGCATATGATAGTTTGTGGGTTGAGTTAACCCAAACAAATGGAAAAAAAATGAATATAGGTGTAATATATAGGCCAAAGACATTATCATTAGCAGACGACAAACTGTTATTTCAAGAACTGTCTAGTTTCTGCAACCGGGATTTATTGATAATGGGTGATTTAAATTTTACTGACATTGATTGGATGACCCTTGAACATGACCATATAGGTAGTCGCTTGATTGATTTTCTTGGTGACAATTACTTAATTCAGCATGTAAAAGAGCCCACAAGATATGGAAACTTACTCGATCTTTTGATCACTAGCCGCGAAAGCATGGTAACTGATGTAGAAGTCGGTGAATCTGTTGCAAATAACGATCACAACTTAGTTAGATTCAAACTCCTAAACAATTTTAGAATAGATACTTGTTTCCAAAATACCCGATTTCAATAAAGCTTAGTTCATAGGACTACGTCAGGAGCTTCAGCTTACAGATTGGGAGGCAAAATTAAACGAAAGACATGTAGATCAGATGTGGGAAATATTTCAAAATACGCTCACTAAGATGATTCAAACTTACATTCCTTTTAAGGACAGACGTCCCCCAAATCAGGCTCGCACAAAGTGGCTCGACAAAGAAACTGAAAAAAGTATTGCTAAATAGAGACAGGCTTATAAGAAATATAAGTGCTCAGGTGCATCTAATGACTATGAAAGTTATGTATCAATACAGAGAGATTTAAAAAAGACAATAAGAAAAAGAAAACGACAATACGAAATGAACATAGCTGATAAATCCAAAGAGAATCCCAAAGAATTTTATAGTTACCTTAGAGATAAAAAGGTTGTTAGGAATCACATTGGTCCACTATTATCTGCCGACGGTCAACTTGGATATTCAAATGAAGGAATGTGCAATATCTAAAATAATTATTCTAGCTCGGTGTTCGTAAAGGAAACACCTCAAAGTGATTTCCAAACTGAAACCTGTGAAAAGTCTAGGGTAAACTTACTCACTGCGGTAAATATAACAAAAGAAAAAATTAAAAGGTGTATAGACAAACTCAAAGTTAATAAAACACCAGGACCTGACGGTTGGCATCCGAGAATCTTAAAGGAAATGAAAAATGAGATTGTTGTTCCATTAGAAATTATCTTTAAGAAATCCATCATATCCGGAGATGTCCCAAGAGAATGGAAGCTAGCTAACGTTACTCCCATATTCAAAAGAGGTGAAAAAAAATAACTATAGGCCTATAAGTTTGACTTCAATCGTAGGAAAAATAATGGAAACTATCATCAGAGATGCTATCGAACATCATTTAGAAAGTAACCGTTTGATAAATGATAGCCAGCATGGTTTCAGACGGAAACGTTCTTGCGTGACTAACTTACTCGAATTCTACAATACAGTTATCTCGAATTATGACAAAAGAAACAATATAGATTTAATATATCTAGACTTTGCAAAAGCTTTTGATACCGTTCCACACGAAAGACTACTTACTAAATTAGCTTTACATAGAATAAGTGGTAGCCTATTAGGTTGGACTAGTAATTGGTTGAATGGTCGAAAATAGAGAGTTGTTTTAAATGGACAAACTTCTAGATGGAAAAATGTTACAAGTGGAGTTCCTCAGGGTTCCGTTCTTGGGCCACTTCTATTCATAGTATATATAAATGATATAGACCAAATTTGCCGATGATACAAAACTGTGCGGAGTGGCAAATGATCACTCAAACCAATTAGATATTCAAGAAGATTTAGATCAATTACAGCAATGGTCTGAAAAGTGGCTAATGAAATTTAACACAAGTAAATGCAAGGTAATGCACATAGGTAAAAATAACAGTAAGTACGATTACAAGTTATTTGGAAATTCGTTAACAAAAGTGGATAGTGAAAAAGATATCGGCGTAATTATCAGTAACGACCTCAAATCATCCAAGCAGTGTATTTCAGCCTCTGAGAAAGCAAATAAGATTTTAGAACTGATTGCGCTATCTTTTGATTTCAAAAGTCCATCACTCATTAACAAGCTATATAAATAATTAGTTCGTCCACATTTGGAATATGCTGTTTCCGTATGGTCACCGAATCTCATTAAAGACATTGACAGACTGGAAAAAGTACAACGGCGAGCCACAAAACTGATTCCAAATATCAAAAATAAATCATACGAAAATCGACTAAAACACATGAATCTGTTTTCCCTAAAAAAGTGTAGACTCAGAGGTGACTTGATACAGGTCTTTAAGATTTTAAAGGGAATTGACAACATCAAAAGTGACAACATTTTCACATTGAATGAGAATCAGACAAGAAACAATGGTCTCAAACTGTCCGGAAATAGATTCAATTTGGAAGTAGGTAGAAACAACTTTGCCAACCGTGTAGTTAATGAATGGAATAAACTTCCTGCACAAGTAGTGCAATGTAGTTCAGTTCGAAGCTTTAAGAATCATTTAGATAAATACCTAAGTAAGATGCTGTAATTATTATAATTTATCTTATATTATTTGTTTTTGTTTCGTTATCATTTGTCTGTCTGATTCTCATTTTTTATTAGTTATATGTCAATTTATCATTATTTACTATTTGCCTTTTTGTTTATTATCTAACTATACCTATGCATTCATTTATGTATTTTATTTGTTATTTACATTATTATAGTTTTTATTTATTATTTTATTATTAATATGATTTTTTTTCGCATCCGACCTAGATATGGATCAAAAGGTCTCCTGTCGGCATGCTCCGCCTTTGTAATCCTTTGTAAACTGTCTATTCAGCATCCCGAGGTCCACCACCAGTTCCAGAATGGATATCACGTAGTGCGGCGTTCAGATCGGTACTGGGCCGGCTCCATAGATCTTCTGATCGAGCAAGTGCTCATGAGAAGTGTGAAAACCACAGGGGGACTGACAAGGGGTCATGGCATGAGCGAGTCGCAAAGGACCACGTGGCTGCTGTCCACCCCCATATGTGCAGAGGTCAACATGGCCTTGCAAGACTACACATCAGTGCAGTATGGGACCAGTGACCAGCACAAAGAACAAAGAGCAGCTCGACAAGCACGGGACACAGATGACACGCTCAAACTCATTGGCTACCTGTCATCAAAGGATCCCTTTGGAAACGATCCAACTCTGCAAAGCATTGACACTGGCATCACAGCTGGAGATTCGGTCAATGCTGACCAAGCAGCGTCAGTGGGCAGGAAGATCTTAGATGGAATGGTTGGCAAAAAGGTTCTTGATCACACGTTAAAAAAAATCAGGTTGTGACTTTAGACACACGTTCATCAGTGAAAAGTGGCAAAGAATCTGTTCTGATAGATCCACAACTGTTGTTCCAACGTCTGAGTACGGCAGGATCACGCTGTGATGACCTCAGTGATGTCTTCAAGTACGAACTATGCAGTTACCCACCAACACAGTGCCGCCACAGAATGTGCAATATGTTCTGGATGGTGGGGCACTGCTACACAGAATTCCTTGGAATTTTGGCGAGACTTATGAAGGAATCTCCAGTCACTACATACGATATGTTGGAGACAGTTATGGTAACGCTGTCATAGTATTTGATGGATATGTGAGCGCACCCTCCACCAAAGATGTAGCGCACAGCAGGCGCGTTCGATCTCACAGCAGTCCCCTTGTCAACTTCACAAAGGACATGGTATGTACTATGAAGAAAGATGACTTCCTTGCCAACCAAACAAATAAACAAAGCTTCATCAATCTACTGAGTGATGACCTTCAACGGCAGCACAACGATGTTCTTCATGCCAGGGCAGATGCAGATGTCCTCATAGTGGAGACAGACATTGCATGTGCAAACACCAAGGACACCGTGATAGTTGGCGATGACACCGATCTTCTTGTTCTCCTATGTAGTCGTGCAGGGCCCACATCACACAACCTGTTCTTCCGACCTGAGCCTAAGCTGACGTCAAGGAGGCAAGCAAGATGTTGGAATATCGAGCAAGTACAAAAGACACTTGGACGCCATGTGTGTGACAAGCTTCTTGTGGCACATGGACTCCTGGGTTGTGATACCACGTCAAGACTGTACTCAATTGGCAAATCAGCAGCTTTGAAGAAGCTGAACTCCAGTGCGTATTTCTCTGGGCTTTTGGCAACATTCAACACTCCTGGAGCGTCAAAAGAGGATGCCATGACAGCTGGAGAGAATACCCTGGTTTGCTTGTACAATGGCCAGCCCGGGGAAACACTGGACATACTGAGGCTTCAACGCTTCTGCCAGAAGGTTTCAACAAGCACTGTCAGAGTTGAGCCTCGTACCCTGCCCCCTACATCAGCATCTGCAAAGCAACATTGCCTACGAGTGTATGTTCAGGTTCAGCAGTAGCAAGGAGTTGGCATGGATCCCAATGGTTGGGGATGGGCTATCCGTGACGAGAGAATGGTTCCCGTTATGACCGAGATGAAGCCTGCTCCAGATTACCTGCTAGATGCCATCCACTGTGGCTGCAATACAGACTGCAGCACCCGACGATGCAGCTGTCGCAAGTACAACCTGGAATGCTCTTCCGCCTGCAGTGAATGCAAAGGACTTCACTGTTCTAATGTGACCTTGCCAGAACCAGAAAGTGATCCAGAAGAAGAATGCGCTCTTGCTGGTCCTGAAGATGAATAAACATTTGTCAACGTGGTCTGGTACATGGAGATGTCTTGGCAACATGATTAGACTTGACTCTCAGTTCATTCAACTCTTGATCCTTGGCCATGGTCATCTTAATTTAGCTAAGGTGAATGCCGGTGTCGTAATGTAACATGTATACAGTTGTTTGTCTAGAATATACACTGAAAATTTTATGCAGATTTTCTCTTAAAACCTCTTAACGATTGCAAAATTTGGGAATGTTCCAATGCTTCGATTTTCCTTGATTTTTAGTATGTCATTCTCCACTAAATTTGACATTGAAAAATGCATGTTTCATTACTATTGCAATTTGTGGTGGGTTCGACCCAAAAATGGCGTAGAATGACTGGCCTAGGTGGCCTTTATTTGGTCTTTATATAGCTCCTTTTTTTTTTTTTTTTTTTTTTTTTTTTTTTTTTTTTTTTTTTTTTTTTTTTTTTCTCTCCCGGATAGCGGTTTTCTTCCCTCAGCTCGCCGTGATAGACGACATTCAGGCATTCTGATCACATGATCGATCCGTCGGAGCTGGCGACGTACTATCATCGATTCAATACTGATGGTTGAAGCATTTTGTAAGATAGTCACGCCATGTGATGTTAAGGATAGTTTGAAGACAGCGTATATGAAACCCTTCAAGTCTTCTGATTTGGGCCTTGTATAAGGTCCAAGTTTCATTGCCAAATAGTAAGATGGTTAGACAGATTGCCTGATAAACCTTAATTTTAGTCTGCACAGTTAGATCACGGTTTAGGAAGACGCGTTTGGATAATTTTCCAAGGCTTGAACTTGTCTATCTAATCCTGGTCTGGATTTCATTTTCTGTGTCGCAAGTTGCAGAGAGAATGCTGCCGAGGTACTTGAAAGACTCAACGGTTTTCAAGTCTTCACCACCGATGGTAAATGGTGGTATTGGGACGGCGGTGTTGTGTTGTATTGGGAGATTGAGGGTTAGGTGCAGGGTAGGCGGCATCATCAGCATATTGCATATCAAAGACATAAGCAGTGCGGGCTTTTGTCTTAGCCTTGAGACGCTGGGGGTTGAACAGGTTACCATCAAGGCGGTAGTTGACGGCTACGCTGTCGTTTACATCAGATTCATACCTTGCAAGTAGAGTGACGGCTGCTAAATATATGTTGAAGAGGGTAGGTGCAAGGACACACCCTTGTTTGACACCAACGGTAACAGCAAACGAGTTCGAGATATTTCCGCCCATACAGACACGGGCAGTCATACCATCATGGAAAGCCCTGATGATGGCCATGAATTTAGGGGGGCAGCCACATTTAACCATCACCCTCCATAACATTTCCCTGTTGATGGTGTCGAAAGCTTTTGCAAGGTCTACAAAGGCTATGAATAGATCTTGGTTCTGCTCTCTGCTCTTTTCCATCAGTTGCCTAGCCACAAAGATCATGTCAGTGGTACCTCTGTCTTTTCTGAAGCCACACTGTGATTCAGGTAGGATAGTCTCTGTGACAGAGTCGAATAGACGGAATAACAGTATTCGTGCAAATACTTTGCCCGCACCGTCGAGCAGGGATACCTCTCGATAATTCCCACATTCCGATTTTTGGCCTTTCCTTTTATAGATCATTACAATTAGGGGGTCCTTCAGGGACTGAGGTATGTAGCCAGCCTCCCAGAAAATTTGAATCATCAAGTGGAGGCGTTTCATCACGATGTGGCCACCAAGCTTGTAGAGCTCTCCCGGGATTCCGTCAGGGCTTGGTGCTTTATTGTTTTTCAGGCTATTGCAAACCTTTAAGGTCTCGGTGAAGGACGGTGTTAGGTCCAGATTTTTAAGTAATGGTAAGTTAGGAAGCCGGTCAGCGAACGGTCTATGGGGTTGTTCTGGTTTAGAAGGCTGCTCTTTGATCAGAGTAGCTCCATCAGCTGACATCAAAGGAGCTATGGTGCTTTGTGTTGGACCATATGCAGTTTTAATGGCATTATAAAAATTTTGCTGGCCGTTTTATTCACCATATATACATACATACATACATACATACATACATACATACATACATACATACATACATACATACATACATACATGCATACATACATACATACATAAATACATACGTACATAAATACGTACATACATACATACATACATATATACATACATACATACATACATACATACATACATACATACATACATACACACACACATATGCATACATACATACACATACATATACATACATGCATGCATACATGCTTATGGCTGTCCTTCGAATGCGAAGACGACTCCAGCTTCACTCGATGAGGATGGCGGTGAATTTATGGTTGTTGTCGGCTGTGCCAACGGAGATGACTATGTAGCCCAATGCGTGATGCACACACTCTACCACATAGATGACATTCTATTCCAGGGTTGTTTGGTTGCTGAACTGTTGAATTGTGACGTCGTTGTCTTCTCGCCTCTCTCTCATTAAAGATGGACTCCTCTAGGTGTGACAGACCTTCCTTACATGTTGACCTCCAAGCTGCACGGTCACTGGCTTTGCCTTCAAGTGCTTGAGGGTCAATTTGACATCTTTTTAGAGTTGTCTTTATTTGATCTTTATAACGTTTCATCGGTGCCCCCTGTTTACGATGTCCTTGGGGGAGTTGGCCATACAAGATTTGTCGGGGTAGTCTGTCATCGCTCATGCGAATGATGTGCCCTGTCCATCGCAATTGCCTTTTTGCTAGCATTGTTTCAATTGTGGTTTTGCCGGCACGTTGAAGGATTTCAGTGTGGGGAATCTTGTCTTTCCATGATAGTTTAAGGATCTTTTGCAGGCTGCTTATATGAAATGCTTCTAATTGTTTTATATGCTTTCTGTAAGCAGTCCATGTTTCGGCACTGTAAAGTAGGGTTGATATACATACAGCAGTATAAACTGCCATCTTCGTGTCTAGTCTGAGGTTATCATTAAAAAAGACCCTTGAGCGCAGTTTTCCAAAGGCTGCAGAGGCTTGGTTTATTCTGTAGCATATCTCTTCGTCTATACTATGTATTTCGGAGACGATGCTTCCTAAATATTTAAAGTTTGTTACCTGTTTAATTACATCACCATTGATGTAGAATGTGAGATGGGGCTCTGGATTCTTTCTTTGAATTAGTATTTCTGTCTTACTAACGTTCATTTTCAGACCCATCGCTTCGTAGAGGCCAGCTACGACATTGAGGGATCTTTGTAGAGCTTGAGGTGTGTGTGCGACCAGCGCACAGTCGTCTGCATACTGAAGTTCCAAAATATGTTTGGTCACAGTTTTTGTGTGGGCTTGAAGTCTTCTTAGATTAAAAAGGCTTCCATCAAGTCGGAATTTCTCTTTTGGTAGTAGCCTCCAAGATTTTGACAAGAATTATGATGATCAGATTATGCATACATACATACATGCATATATACATATACATCTACATATACATACATACATACATACATACATACATACATACATAAATACATACATATATACATATATACATACGTACGTACATAGGCACATACATTACCTAAATGACATCCCACGGCTTGAACCAGTTACCGCAAGACGACGAAGAGATTCTTTCAGAACTTTTGTTCTGACCAATGACAAGACTTGGGTCAATGGGAAGCTCTTTCCGTATGGCATAATTATTAGTTTTATTTAGCGCATCGAAGTGAATGAGTTAATCACCCGACTACAATCTAGAGCATTCATATTTTGTTCTGTCTCTCGCCAGTCAAGCGAGTAACCCTTTCAGAACACCAAAGAGTACATATCTTTATTTTGGTTGCCACCATGCAGTTTCGTCAGCAGAGTGAGACCCCACTCTGTAACCACAATGTGATACGTGAGGCATTGCCTCCTTTTCCTCAGAGAATAAAAAGAAAATGTTCGATGTACAAAATTTATTTCATATACATACATTACCTAATTGACATCCCACGGCTTGAACAAGTTACTTACCGCAAGACGACAAAGAGATTCTTTCAGAACTTTTGTTCTGACCAATGACAAGACTTGGGTCAATGGGAAGCTCTTTCCGTATGGCATTATTATTAGTTTTATTTAGCGCATCTAAGTGAATGAGTTAATCAACCGACTACAATCTAGAGCATTCATATTTTGTTCTGTCTCTCGCCAGTCAAGCGAGTAACACTCCTTTCACAACACCAAGGAGTACATATCTTTATTTTGGTTGCCACCATGCAGTTTCGTCAGCAGAGTGAGACCCCACTCTGTAACCACAGTGTGATACGTGAATCATTGCCTCCTTTTCCTCAGAGAATAAAAAGAAAAAGTTCGATGTACAAAATTTATTTCATTCGTAGTTTCTTTATTATGAAGATGCACTTCATACGTTCGTGTCGGTGGGAAGAGTCATAGCTTACCTTTCCTGAAAGAATAAAAAAAATTATGTACATAAACTTTTTTCGATTGTCTTTCTTATATTATGACGATACACTTTTCCCTGTCCATTTGTAATGATGACGTAATGTCGTCGTCACACAAAAA
>NC_134780.1:73529634-73532134 GCF_046742065.1 Oratosquilla oratoria
TTGATTTCAAAAGTCCATCACTCATTAACAAGCTATATAAATCGTTAGTTCGTCCACATTTGGAATATGCTGTTTCCGTATGGTCACCGAATCTCATTAAAGACATTGACAGACTGGAAAAAGTACAACGGCGAGCCACAAAACTGATTCCAAATATCAAAAATAAATCATACGAAAATCGACTTAAGCACATGAATCTGTTTTCCCTAAAAAAGCGTAGACTCAGAGGTGACTTGATACAGGTCTTTAAGATTTTAAAGGGAATTGACAACATCAAAAGTGACAAAATTTTCACATTGAATGAGAATCAGACAAGAAACAATGGTCTCAAACTGTCCGGAAATAGATTCAATTTGGAAGTAGGTAGAAACAACTTTGCCAACCGTGTAGTTAATGAATGGAATAAACTTCCTGCACAGGTAGTGCAATGTAGTTCAGTTCGAAGCTTTAAGAATCATTTAGATAAATACCTAAGTAAGATGCTGTAATTATTATAATTTATGTTATATTATTTGTTTTTGTTTTGTTATAATTTGTCTGTCTGATTTTCATTTATTATTAGTTATATGTCAATTTATTATCATTTACTATTTACCTGTTTGTTTGTTATTCAACTATACCAATGCATTTATTTATGTATTTTAATTGTTATTTACATTGTTATAGTTTTAATTTATTATTAATATGATTTTTTTTTTTTGCATCCGACCTAGATATGGATCAAAAGGTCTCCTGTCGGCATGCTTTGCCTTTGTAATCCTTTGTGAAAAGGTGGTAGAGAAATACGGGTTAGAGCGAGAACACTATTACTGACGTTTCGACTACAAGTCTTCTTCAGAGTGACAGACAGCGTGTGTGTACATCATATATACTCTCTTTATGGCTCATCCGGCTGGACGTTTCAGCAAGTCGCATGCCGATCGGCCCGATACTCCCTCCTCCACAACCAATCTGGCGGCTGCAAATGAGAAGCCATGACAGCACTTAGTGGTGAACCCATAGCCAGTCCTCGATGTTGTTTAAACTCTTGGCCCTCAAACACAAAGGCACCAAAGTTCACACACAGAGATACCAACTCTATATAGTCTGTTTTTCTGACTGGAAAGTCGCTTTCATTCATAGAATTTATAACCCTCTTTAACGCCTCAATGGCCCCCTCAATACCTACGTTCGTAAATAACGCTGTCACGTCGTAGCTGGCTAACTTTTTCCTCTCGAAGTTAACTTTTTCTAGGCGTCTAATCAGATCCGACGAGTTGCGTAGGTGTGCGTCGCTTATTGTTCCTAGTAGCGCAGAAAGGGGCTTTGCGAGTTGTTTAGCTAGGCGATGCGGGGCACTGCCTATCCCTGAGGTGATGGGTCTCATTGGTATACCCGCTTTGTGGATCTTCGGTATTCCTCTCATTCTGGGTGGTCTTGGGGCCTCTTCTAGAAGTCCTAATTTCTCTTTTCCTTTCTTCGTCCTAGATAGAATCTTCCTTGCCTTCTTTTTGAACTCGTCGGCCTCCTGTTGTGCGAAACCAGTGGGCATCTTCTTGTATGTGTTTTCATCGTTTAAAAGCTCATGCATCTTCTCAACGTAGCTACTTTTGTTCATTACCACGATTCCACCGCTTGTGTTATTAAGATGTCCGTTCGTCTGCTGAGATCTTCTAAAGCCTTCATGAATCTTCTCGGCAGACTACATTCGTTGTTGTTCGCTAGGGCGTGGTAGCAGGAAATCACACCTTGTTTAAATCCTTTTTCTACGTCCTTTTCGTCCCATCTGTAGTTCTTGTTGATAGACTCGCCGTATTGTTTCCCGTATAATCCGGTGCCAGAATCAGTTGTTGGTTCATGCTTCCACCTGCTAACAAGTAATCCTACTCATTTTTCTCATTATTCTCCTCATTATAGCATTTATTTGTTGTTGTATAGCCCCAATATGGAATCAACAAAGAAGAAAGGTGGCATAAAACGCAAACATCATGCGTTATCGATCGCAGAGAAAGTGGAAATATAAAAAACTTGGTAATACTGTGTCTGTGTGAACCATTTGTGAAACTTACGACATTATGTGTAAAAAGCCCATTTGCTATTTAGCTTCTTTCCTAAGAAGTACAGTACGGAGTATTTTATTTAGTTTAATTAAAATTCTTCGGAGGATCAGTTTTATATATTTTATTAGAATTGAATTAAAATTCTGTATAACTATCTTTACTGTATCTTATTTAGTTCGTGAATAATAAAATTTCATTTGCTTTTCACTTAATGTTTATTTTTTCCATTAAAGGACTGTACAAGTGGTAATTTTCTTTAAATATATACGGGGTACACCATACAAAATTATAAACTTCAAAAATCCGGCATTTTCAAAAATCCGGCAGTCCTCAGGTCCCGAGGTTGCCGGATTTTTTAATGTCAACCTATATATATATATATATACATATATATATATGTATATTATATTATATATATATATTATATATATGTATATATATATATACATATATATATGTAT
>NC_134780.1:73537134-73552134 GCF_046742065.1 Oratosquilla oratoria
ATCAGGAGTCCTCTGACAATGAGTCCTCTTTCTACAAGGGAATATTCTGTCTGTGTGTGAGAAGACTGACACGAGTCCCATCACATGAATGAAATGCATGAGACATGCATACAATGGCCATGCCACCTGCTGCAGGTCTAGTTTACCACCTCTTTCGCTACGACCCTGGGTTCGCCGAGCTACTTCTTCCTCCACCACTTTCTTTAGTTTAAGCTGACACATATTATTTCTTTCTAAGTTGATTAGATATGAGTTTTCTTGTATTCCTGTGTTTTTTTCCTGACAAATAATAACTATTTGGTTGTTTCATATAGAAATGAACCCGGGTCTCGTGAACTTCTAAACCCACATCTTGCCAACTTGACCACAAATGATCTTTAATATTGGCAGATTTATATGCTACAAGAGTCTGGGTTCAATCCTGGTCACAACACACACATATTTATTAACATAACATCACTAATTTATTTCTTAATTGCGAATGTTATTCTTGATAAAAAAAAATCTAGTTTGTCGGGCCGATTACATTTTTCACCACCACTTTGGTTTGTTCCACCGCTTCTTTCACCACCACCTCGGTTAAATTTCAGTTAAATTATTTAAGGAGGAAGGCATGTAGTATTTTAAGTCTGAACTGCCTATAGTGGTATCTGGAGCCATGCATCATGTTTTGTAAAAAGTGTGTGTTCAATATATCTCACGGTTAGGTGGAGATTTGTATGAATTCGTGTTGTGTTCGGAAATAAACTAAGATTCATCATAATCTACCCATAGCTTCTAAAGTATGTGTATTTGATAAGATATACTATCTACATATAAGTTCTTACCGTAACCCTCACAGATATATACTTAAATCTTACTATTAGTAATCTCTGAAATTCGTTAATCTTCAATAATCGGAGTAAATAAACAAATAAAAATCCTTGATACCAGAAGTATAATTTTGAAATGCGTTTGCATTCTGAATTCTGGAGATCTCTAAATTTGAAAGATTTCCATTACGGAGAACTATCTGTATTTGTGCCAAACGTGACTAAACATTAGTCTTAGACTTTACATGGAGTTATATGAACAAACGAACAGCAGCAGACATTCGGTCGTTACGTGGCTTTTTCGGTATCTAATCTATCATTAGAACTATTATCATCGCTATCACCACTATTATCATTACTATTATCACTATCACCATTATTATTATCATCATCATTATTATTCTGTTATTTTTCTTTTAACTTGGTAAATGATTCTAGTCGGGGATCTGTAGCTAAGTAAATGTCGAGGCGTTTTTTTAAATGCCACTACAGTATAACAAGTGATGACGTTAGATGGTAGACCATTCCATATATCAACAAAGCGATTGAGGAAAGAGTACTTTGCTACGTCTGTTTGGAATCGTTTTCCTACAATCTTGCATCCATTACTCCAAGTTGCATTGGAGATGTCAACGCAACTACTTAGCTACAACGAAACCTCTATAAATAGTAGCACAGATACCACTGACCAACCTGTTTTTTTGTTGTTGTTTTTTTAATAGTGAGGAATGAGTGATTTCAGATAGAAAATTACAACAAAGGCTGAGAGAGTCGTCAAGTGATGATTAATATTTTTTCACTTAACCAATTCAATTCACGGAAGGCATGTGCGGATGATTCTCTATTTTGGGAATTTCCAAAAATTCAGAAATCTCATTCTTAGACGAAAATACCTTTTGAAAGTAAACCAGAAAAATTGAGAATTCTAATTTTTTAATCGTTTATAATTCGGATCTCTTCCGAATTTTGGAAATTTCACACTCTTGGAGATTCGCAACATAGAGACTATCTTCATGTTGCATGCTGTTTCTTAGTGTCACCCGGCTGCCTTGCGACCGTGGAGATTGTCTTTCTTCTCTGACTTTCCTCCACCTTCATCCCTTTCCAAACAATTCCATGATTCCGTCACACTCCACAGAAAATTAATCAATCTACTACAATCAATCGGAAAATGGAAATATGAATAACAGAAACTGTTTTGTAAACCTCATTCATTTTATCATTCATTTATTTTTCTATCTATTGATTGACTGATTTGTTTGTTTTTATTTATATATGCATTCACTTATTTTTCATTTATCTATATATTTTTTTATAATTTTCTTGCAAATAGTTTCTATAGATCTCACTAATCGTCGTGTAGGCTGCCATAATCTCCGATCGGGATTTCTGCTCAACTGAGCCTTCTTCAGGGAGAGGTACAGGTGTCATCCATGAGTGGTATTTGACCACAGGAAAAATATTGATTGGGGGTGATCACTAGATAATTGGAAGGGAAAGATGTTCATAGATTTATGAATATCTTCCAATTATCTAGTGAATTCCCCCAATCAATATTTTTGCTGTGGTCAAATACCCCTCATGGATTACACCTGTACCACTCCCTGAAGAAGGCTTAGTTGAGCCGAAATCCGAATCGGAGATTATGGCAGCCTACACACAAGTTCTACAGATATTAGACCCTGCAATACGGCGATTAGTGAGATCTATAGAAACTATCTGCAAAAAAATAGCATTATCTTCAACAAAAATGTCTATTAGAAGACTTACTGCCTTTCTACAATTTATCAACATGTTGATTATAAATCAATTACATAATTAGCTAATTATGTGATTGATTAGAATATTGATTAACTAATACAAATTGATAATTTGGTTAGCCAACTACTTAACTATTTAATAATATAAATTAAATGATGTTTAGTATCTATTAATAATTGATTAATTGAATAATATTTTTTGAGCTTTATGCAGAAGGTCTAACCAAAGCAATTCGTGGTACAGTATACAGGGAACTGACGTTGTCAATGAGCAGTTGGACGTTTAGGGATCATCACTGTATCCATTACTTCTTTAAGTATTTTGTGCACATCATGGAATTTTATAGGGTTCGAATGCCCCATCATTGAATTCTTTCTATATGAGTTAATGACATTAATCCTTTGTTCTTATTGTTTCTAGACGATTTTATATGATGCTTTATGCAAGAAGATGGTTAAGAATTATCACGAGTATATCTTGACAAACCCTCTAGAGTGTTCTATGAGTTTAGTCACTTATTGTAGCTATTACCAGGCTATTTAATTCAGTTAAGGGAAGCCCTCATACACAATGAAAGGCGTTAACCTAACTGAGGAGCTGACCTTATCTCGACCGTAGTACGGTAGATCGAGACACTGATCTGAGTGGTGATCCGCATGTATCAAATAGCCCGGCACTCACCATGACCAAGTACACAGAGCGCGCCACGCTAACAAGGGCGGCAATCCTTTCATTGTGAACACGAATCTACTCGATAACAGCTCCGTTACGTCTTTAATCTCGATTTTCCGCTCCGTATTAATCATAATTACGAAATTATCCCTGTCATAATAAACCCAACTCCCTGTAACAATGCCGTGATTAGTTGAAGTAATAATAACATTAGTGAAAGTAATCGCATTTCGGGTAAGATATACGATATGCCAAGATAACATTGTATTAATATCAACATTGTAGGGAACTGTGACACAAAGGACAAGCCACCCCTTTACGAATCTAGATTAAACTGACCCCCGGACGGTTCAATTCAGGTTCTCCAATGGCATTGTATTCAGGGGGTCAAGGCTATTTTGTTAATTATCTACTTTGCTACGACAACGGGAATTTGAGATGCTATTCTAGTCATATATTTTATTCATCTTTGAAAGTAACCTCATAACGAAGGGGTTGAGTTAACTAAGAAAGAGTAAATAACAGTGATTATGAGCTCCGTGAAACCTGTCAATGCTATTCAAACTTTAGTGTCTGTCCTGGCTGCTGCTACACTGTCTTCTTCAGTAGACTGAAATCCCATCTCTGCGGAATCAAATGATTAGGATAAAACTACAACACTTGTCATACTATTTAGTCACAAAAACAATGGTGATAATGATACTGATGATAATTACGAGAAGATATATCATTATCAGTACTAATTGTGAGAATAAACACCTTGTGAGATCGAAACCTTTATTAGTACTACGTTTCGCTTGTTACAGCTTTTTCAAGTACAGACATGACACACACTCTGAGCACATATAAGCCAACAGGGAAGGAACTGGGAGAGGTTATCAGGGAGGGGTGGGTGGTAGGTGGAGGGGGAGGAGGGGGACGGGTGGGACTTGGTGGAGACAAAGGAGGACATTTCGGACAGTTTGTTGAAGTGGACTAAGGGGGACATTTCATACATTTATTTAATGCGGGTAACCCTCCTATCATCCATCTGTTACCCGCATTAAATAAATGTATGAAATGTCCCCCCTTAGTCCACTTCAACAAACTTTCCGAAATGTCCTCCTTTGTCTCCACCAAGTCCCACCCGTCCCCCACCTCCCCCTCCACCTACCACCCACCCCTCCCTGATAACCTCTCCCAGTTCCTTCCCTGCTGGCTTATATGTGCTCAGAGTGTGTGTCATGTCTGTACTTGAAAAAGCTGTAACAAGCGAAACGTAGTACTAATAAAGGTTTCGATCTCACAAGGTGTTTATTCTCACAGTCTTGTCGGCTTTTGCCATTGTGATTCATCAGTACTAATGAAGAAAATAACGATACAATACCAATAGATGAGATGGTGATAAAAGATTATGATAGTAACATGGTATTATCTGTACCAGTAACGGTAATGCTAATAAGATACAAACCATGAAAACGTTTTTTTTTTAATTGAAATATAGCTTTAAACACTCTCCCTCCCAGGTGTGCGCCCCTCCCCTCGAAGGTTGGGAAACCCTAGTTTGAAAATACATGCATACACAAACACAAATATCATATGTACACATACTTTTGCGTGCGTGTGTATGTGCATTTGTGTGTGTGTGTGTGTGTGTGGATTGACAATAAATGTCTACAGCTAAAAGGTGATGAAATGTATCTCGTTTATCTATCTTCAGAAAACATATGGTTATAGGGGTTTATCTGCAAAAACCTAGGAGTTTGTGAATAATCACTTTCCACCCGCACTAAAATTAAATTAGAATAACCAATATTTCAACATTTGGTAAATTCATACAATCATTTTACATATACAAGCTTTCTTCTTACAAAAGCTATCATGGTTTGTGGCAACATTAATTTCACAAATATGAATAATATTTATGGACACATACAATGGTTTGTTTAATCATATTAATTCTTGTCACATAAATGCTACGCGGCTTAAGGGGAAACTACAGTTCCACGGGGTGCATTGTTCTGCGGCCCATCGGCAGCGGGTTGGGTTCTTACAGCCTTCACTGTTTTTTCTTTATTTATTCTATAGTAAACTCTTTGAATGTTTTTAAGGATGTATTGCACATTTTGTATTATAGTTTTATTTATATTTTTGTTGCTCATTTGTGTTTTTGATATGTTCTACTTGCGTTGGAATATAACGGTTACTGGGAAGACCTGTCCCAGTGTACCAGGTATCCCCTATTTATGTACATTTCCTATTGCTACCACTGT
This sequence comes from Oratosquilla oratoria, assembly GCF_046742065.1. Taxonomy (NCBI): domain Eukaryota; kingdom Metazoa; phylum Arthropoda; class Malacostraca; order Stomatopoda; family Squillidae; genus Oratosquilla; species Oratosquilla oratoria. The sequence goes on from NC_134780.1 coordinate 73,542,632, forward strand.
ATTACCCTGAAGACGAACCCCGGACAGGGTTCGAAACGTCGTAATAAATTGACGAACGTCGAGTCCAGCGTATACTTTCTTCCATAAAAATGGTTCCTGGACTCCAGGTATTTACGAATATATATATATATGACATTATATATACACAAAAGAAGCATATTAGGGGGGAATTAGGACAGGCCCAATAGTGACCTCACTCTCTCAGTACTGCCGGACGTTTGACCCGGCTACTGTCAACAATCTTATATGTTACAAAGTTATCTAATTTATACATTCCCATACTCATATTCATGTGAACAACATGAATATGAGTATGTAAATGTATAAATTAGATAACTTTGTAACATATAGAATTGTTGACAGTAGCCGGGTCAAACGTCCAGCAGTGCTGATAGAGTAAGGTCACTATTGGACCTGTCCTGATTCCCCCTAATGTGTTTCTTTTGTATATATATATATTTATATATATATATATATATATATATATATATATATATATATATATATATGTTGAGACATTCTGACAGGTTGATGTAAGTGGAATAGGAAACACAGGAGTCTTAGTCTTGAGTTTATTCCTGACTAGTTTCGCAGGTATGCTTTTACCTGCGAAACATATTCCTTTGAAAAAGCATACCTGCGAAACTAGTCAGGAATAAACTCAAGACTAAGACTCCTGTGTTTCCTATTCCGCTTACATCATATATATATATATATATTATACTGTATATATATATATATATATATATATAATGTCACTGATACCTTACTCTGTACCTTTGAAAATGTCTTGAATAGACGAAAAAGTTTGGTTTGGTCACCTTTCATTTTATTTTCCAAGTGGTTTTAATACATATATATATATATATGCGGAAAAACCACCAAGGAAAAAGAAAAACTGATGACCAAGCGCTTTCGTCTATTCAGACATCCTCAGGGTACATAGAAAAGATAGTTAGTTAGTTTTGTGATTTTAGTCCCAGCGGAGCTAGCCGATTTAGGGACTGGCTTGTAGTTTCTGGGTGGCTTCAAATAGTGTATTTGGAGATGTTAGGGAAGTGTTGGGGTGATTTGAGAAGTTGTGTAATTGGGTAAGAGTTTTGATTTTCGCTTGTGGGCATGCGGGTGCATGTGGGGGTGGTCGGGGTGTTTACAGCAGTCCCCCGACTGGGGAGGAGCAGACGAGGTTGGCTGCAAGGACGAGGAGGTCGACTTTGGAGGAGGAGTCCGCAATGAGGCGTTCGAGGGCTGTGGCAGGGTCATTGAAGTTTGACCTTAGGGGCCAGAAGTAGGCTTCCAATTCGGGGCACAAGAAGAGGCAGTGCTTGAAAGATACTTCCGCGCCACAGGTGCAGCGGGAAGTGGTATATTTGGTCCGCCAGTGATTCACCCGTATCCTGCTGACTGTTGCCGCAATGTACGGGGGTAGAGAGGAGAAGGTAGGGGGGGTCGGTCCAAGGCAGGTCTTAAGGAGCCATCCACGTTCAACAGCAGTAGAGTGGTACTCCAATTTCCAGATGTCCCAGGCAGCGCGGTCAATTTTGCAAAAGAAGTCATGTGCAGAGGGTTGGATTGAGGTGACTTTGCTGTTAGGCAATGTGGCACCTGTTTTGGCAGTTTTGTCTGCCATCTCGTTGCCAAGGAGGCCCACGTGCGAGGGGACCCATTGGAATCGGAAGTGGACTCCTGCCCTGCCGGCCTCCGTTAGAAGGCACAGGACGTCGTTAAGGATGGCGGGACGTGACGCACAGCTGCCGTTCTGGATAGCTATTAGACTAGATTTCGAGTCTGATAGCACCGTTACCTGCGGTGGTGGGTGGGGAAGGGCGAGTACAATTTGCACTGCCTCTCTGATGGCGACGAGCTCAGCCGTGAGGATGGAGGTGGGGGGTAGTTTCACTGGGTGAGCTTCCTTTGTGTTGTACAGGTAGATGCCTGCTCCTGAGCGTCCATCTTCGAACACTGATCCGTCTGTATATATCAGCAGGTCGTCACGGTATTTGAGCGCAATCTGCTCCCTTGCTCGCGCTGCAGGCGTGTGTGGGTCGTCTCGACGGCTAAGCCCGGGAAGGTTAAGCTCCACCTCAGGAGGGGTGAGGGCCCACGGAGGGAAGGGGTCCACCTGGCACTGGGCAATCCTCCGGCGTTGGCCAGGTTGGATTTTGGCCTTCTTGCAGATGTCCCTTACTGTAAAGGGAAGGCCGTGAACGGGAACGGGAGTGGAGGCTGAGTTCCAGCTCTCATCCATCTCTTCATCTGTGGAGTTAGGTACCCTTGCAGAGCTGAATAGGTATGTACAGGCACCCTTCTTCAGGCAATGCCTGAGTGGTAGTAGGCCGGCTTCATTGTAGATTTGGGCCTGGGGAACCGACTTTGCTAGTCCTAGCCCTAGGCGGAGCGCTTGGCACTCTACCCGAGCCATTCTTTGCACGGCCGTCGGAGGGAGGTCGTGGAGAGCGGGGGCGCCGAAGAGAAGGCGGGAACGCACGAGGCTCTGAATGATGGGAATCAGAGTTTCCCTGCGTTGGCCCCATTTCTCCCGACGGATGACTCTGACGAGATTGAGCGCCCGTCTGGCACTGAGACAGGCTAGTCTCAGGTGCTCGTTCCAAAGGCCGTCCCACTGGAAGGTGACCCCCAGGTAGCGGACGGAGGCAGCGGGTTTCACAGCAGTACCGCAGACCGTGATTTGATTCCAGTCCGGATACTGACCTGCGTTATAACCCTTGCTGTGCACCGGCATGTATACAGTTTTGGTCCCGGAGAGGGTGAATCCAAGGTCCATGAGATGGTTTACGACCACGTCCACTTGCTCTTGAAATACCCTTACCTCCGCCCGATGGTTTGCAGAGTTCTTCTTTGGCCGTCGGTACCTGGACTTCCTCCAGAGGGCTATGTCGTCCGCGTAGGCAGTGACTATGGTGTCATGTCTCACCCCCTCTCCCACCCCCGCTAGTAGCAGGGTGAAGAGTAGGGGGGCGACGACGGAGCCCTGGGGGACCCCCATGTCGATTTTGGCTTGCGAACTGATGATCCCTTTCCACCGAACCGCAATTGTTCTGCCGGCGAGAAACGACTTCACGAAGTTGAAGATTGCCGGGGAGACCCCTATGGACTTCAGCTTCAATAGGAGCTTTGTGTGCCAAACGGTGTCAAAAGCCTTGGAGATGTCCAGGAAACAAGTGTGAAGAATTCTTCTCTGCCTTCGGGCTCTCCGGATGTGTTCGGCGAGCTTCACGACGTGATCCGTTACGCTTCTACCCCTCCTGAACCCTGCTTGAAGCTTCGGGAGGCACTTGTTTGAGTCCACATGGTGGCTTAGGCGGTTCAGGATGATACGTTCGTAGACCTTTCCGACGTGGGAGGTGAGGGCCACGGGCCGGTGGTTTTCCACCAGGTTCCTATGTTTTCCCGCCTTGGGAATGGGGACCACAATTGCATGTTTCCATGCCAGTGGTACCAAGCCTTCTCTCCAGCATTTGTTGTAGATCGCCAACAAGGATTGCTGGAGGGCGGGAGGGAGGTGTCGCAGAAGTGGGTACACAATTTTGTCTGCACCTGGGGATTTCTTGGTGGCCTTAATGGCCCTGAGAGCCCACTTCAGCTCGAAGAGCGAGAGGTCCGTGTGCTCCCCCTTGGGGGGGGAGAGGTCCACAAGGTCATCATGGGCTGCCCGGAAGTTGCGCTTCAAAGAGTATGAGGTCAGGGAGGGAACCAGGAAAGGTTGTGAGGCTCTAATGTCAACCTGACCCGTTCGCGGCAGCGGACGTTTGGGCTACTACTTTTTTCACAATAAAATTGTCTAATTTATACATACCATGACTTAAATTTAAGTTATTGACAAATGTATCTTTGATCAGACTGGATTCTATTATATTTCTCGTCAAATATGACTTATATTTAACAATTTCTTTAGCACCCTCCCAATTTATACAATGATTAAAATCCCTTAGGTGAATAAATAAAGCATTAGAAATTTGCCCACTCTTGACGCTATACTGATGTTGTTTTAACCTTATTTTTAATTCTTTTCCAGTCTGACCAATATAGCATTTGTCGCAATTTTTACATGGAATTGAATATATACATCCTTCTTCCTTATATTCAAGTCCATGTAAAAATTGCGACAAATGCTATATTGGTCAGACTGGAAAAGAATTAAAAATAAGGTTAAAACAACATCAGTATAGCGTCAAGAGTGGGCAAATTTCTAATGCTTTATTCATTCACCTAAGGGATTTTCATCATTGCATAATTTGGGAGGGTGCTAAAGAAATTGTTAAAGGTAAGTCATATGACAAGAAATATAATAGAATCCAGTCTGATCAAAGATACATTTGCTGATCTTTTTTCCCAAAGTGTTTCTAATACCATCTCTTTAGTTTTTGAGATTTGTTTTGTGATATTTCAGTATATTATTCTTTATAACCTTAATTTTCCAGTAGTGTAAAATGTTTTTAAAAAATCTACATTTAATTGGTTATTTTCTATATCAAATATTTTGAAATAGTCCCATGTTGAGGTTGGTTATTTTTTATGAAATATTCGAAGCCGTTTTTGCGCATTTTAAAGGGCCATTTTGGATTTTGCTGATCTTTTTTCCTCAAGTATTTTTGATATCATTTCTATAGTTTTTAAGATTTTGTTATGAAATTTTAGCATATTATTCTTTGTAACCTTATCTTTCCAAAGATATCAAAAGTTTTTTAAAATCCCACATCTCAGTAAGTTGTGTTCACCGAAATAACACTACCAACCTTTGATCTCAGTGAGTTGTGTTCACCGAAATAAACACCACCGACCTTTGAACTCCCATGAGTTGTATTCACGAAAATAAACACAACCAACCTTTGATCCCAATGAGTTGTACTTACCAGTTAGTGAGTTAGTTAAGTTAGTTAAGGTTTATTCAACAAAATGAAATACAATTTATACATACATATATACAAAATTTGTACAAAATTGCTTCTTGAAAAGGGAGAGCGTGAAGCAAAGCTTATGGGGAATTGCTCTCCCTTTAAGGAAAGAATTATTTTTATTTAATTTATTTATTCTTGTTACATGTTAGTATGATACATACACATATATACACACACATACACACATACACACACACACACACACACACACACACACACACACACACACACACTTTCAACGAACGGACGGCTTGACGAACGCTCTGAAGAAAAGTGCAGATTGAGGATACCAACGCAAAGAGAAGTGCCTTTTTGTATTTGCAGGGGGGGGAATTGCTCGTGAGGTAGTGGGAAAGTAAGGAAAGAGGAGAGGGGGAGGGATTACTGGGGAAATGGAAGGTAATGAGGATGTGGAGGACTTGGCCCAGGAAGACGGGCGGAAGGTCAACATGAAACGACCACCGGATGACGAAATGGCAAATAAAAATGTAAAGATTAGAAGTATAGAGAGGAGAAATACAGTAGAAAGTGACGAGAATATGTTCCAGGGATTTAAAGAGGGTGGGGGGGACACAACCCCCCCCAGACTGATAAGACTAGAGGAGAGAGTTGATAAGGTGATCGAGGACTTGGAACGTAAGTTAGGTAATGTAGGCTCCATTCTCCAAAGAATTGAAAGATTGGAACAACTAGAGAAGGCTAACAGAAACTTAACTGAAGAAGTAGAGGACCTAAAAAGACAGTTAGGAAATGTAAAGGAGGAGAATGAGAAATTGAAGAAGAATAGTAATGAAAACAGTGAGAAAATAGCTACAGAAGCTAAAAATTGGAGAATAACTCAAGAAGGGAATAAGGTTTCATTCACTGACATAGTCAAACAGCAATTGAAAGAACATAATGAAGACTCAGTTATTAAAGTGATGAGACAGAAGGAGAATATAGTAAGAGAATTAGCTGACAAAAAGAAATGTATAATTATATTAGGAATGGAAGAGAAACATAACCCAGATAGAACCGCAAGAATCAAGGAGGAAAATGAAAGGGTAAGCAGTTTATTAAAATTAGTCCAGGAAGATGAACCAGAAATTATAAAGGAAATTGAGGAAAAATTCAGACTCGGAAAATATAGTACAGATAAGACCAGACCAATTAAGATTAAATTCAGGTCACAAACAACGGCAGAGAAAATTCTATCCAAGACAGGGAAACTAGCAACAAATGATCAATATAAAAAGGTATGGATAAAAAGAGAAATGAATAAGGAGGAAAGAGAGGCAGAAAAGCAGAAAAGAATTGAAGCTAAGGCAAAAAACGAGGAAAGAACGGAGTCAGAGAAAGAGAGATTCTATTGGAGAGTAGTGAACATGAAAATAAAGCAGTTCGACATACTAAAGAAAAACATAAGGGAAACAGAGAACACAATGGAAGTGGCAGAAAACTAAGAGTGTCTTACACAAATATAGATGGATTGATAACAGGATTGAATGAACTGAATGATTATTTGAAAGAAAAAGAACCGGACATAATGGGAATTGTAGAAACAAAATTAAAAGGCCCACTACCACCCAACAGTGTAGGACATGATACATACAATTATTGGATTAGAAACAGAGAGAAAAAACAAGGGGGTGGAGTTATGTTCCTGACAAAGAAGGATATAAACGTGAAAGGTGTCATATATGGAAAGAATACAGTAGAGATGATTATGATAGAAGTGGAAGACCGAGATAAGAAGAGCAGAAAATTTGTGATCAACTATGTGCCTCCGAAAACAGCCTCATGGGAGGAGAATGAACATAAAAGTATGTTAGAGGACACAAAGATAGCATTAACTAAAATAATGGAAGACGGAGGAAGAATAGTTATGATGGGCGACTTTAATTGCAAAGAAATCTGCTGGGAAGAAATGACAGTAAAGAGTGGTGATGACTCATGGGGAAATGCTCTACTTGAGATGATTACTGACCATTCAATGACACAATGGATACAAGAGAACACTAGGTATAGAAATGAAGAAGAACCATCGAGGCTAGACTTAATAATTACATCTGAACCTAGAATAGTGGACAAGATTGAATATAAAACACCAATAGGTAAAAGTGACCACATATTGATTGAACTGGAACTTAATGAAGAAAAATATATGAAAAGAAATGAACAATATAGAAAAGGAAGAATGATGTATGAAAAAACAAACTTTGATAAAATAAGAGAATTCTTCCAACAAGAAAACTGGGAAGAAATATACAAAGAAGAAACATCAGTGGAAGAGAAATGGAATATTTTGACAAAAATTTACAAAGAAGGAGTGGAAAAGTATGTCCCAAGACAAAAACAAGAAAAAGAATATGTAAAATGCTGGTACAACAAAAGTTGTAGGGAGTTAAAAGACAAAAGAGACAAAGCCTGGACCGGATGGAAAAAAGACAGAAGACCTGAAAAATGGAAAATATATACTGGTTATAGAAATGAATATGTACAAAAGTGCAGAGAGGAAAAAAGAAAATATGAAAAAGATGTTATAGAAAAGTGTAAAGATCAACCAAAACTATTCTACAGATTTGTAAACAATAAACTGAAAAACAAACAAGACTTGGAGAAATTAAGACAAGGGGGAGTTGAATACACTGAGGAAATGGAAATGGCAGAAATTATGAACAAACATTTTAAATCAGTGTTTACAAGGGAAAATATACAACCTGAAGAGATTGAGTGGAAGGAAAAAGTCCCCCCTATGGAAGAAATAGAAGTAACGAAGAATGAAATATTGACACACTTGGGTAATTTTGATGTCAGAAAATCGCATGGGCCAGATGAAATAGCAAACTGGATTCTGAAAGAATGTAGGAATGAACTGGCAGACAAAATACATAGCATAATAAGCAGTTCCTTAAAAGAAGGAAAAGTTCCAGAAGATTGGAAAAAAGCAAATATAGTACCTATATATAAAGGAGGAAATAAAGAAGAACCTACCAACTATAGACCAGTCTCTCTAACAAGTACAATAGCAAAAATATGTGAAAGAATTATCAAAAGTAGATGGGTAAAATACTTGGAAAAAAACAACGTACTAAATCCAAGGCAATTTGGATTCAGACAAGGACGATCATGCGTCACCAATTTAATATGTTTCTATTCAAGGCTAATAGATATAATACAAGAAAGAGATGGATGGGCTGATTGTGCATTTCTAGACCTAAAAAAAGCTTTTGACAAAGTACCACATAAGAAGTTGCTTAAGAAATTAGAATATGAAGGAGGAATACAAGGTAAATTGCTAAATTGGATGGAAGACTTTTTGCAAGAAAGAAAAATGCGAGTAGTGATAAGAGATCAGCACTCAAAATGGAATGAAGTAATAAGCGGTGTCCCGCAGGGAACAGTTCTGGCCCCAATAATGTTTGCTATATATATTAATGATATGGATGAAGGAATTGAAAGCTATATGAGCTTCTTTGCAGATGATGCAAAATTACTGAAAAGAGTGAAAACTGAAGAAGATTGTGAATCACTACAGAGAGATCTAAATAAAGTACAAGAATGGAGTAGGAAGTGGGAGATGGAGTTCAATACAAAAAAGTGTAGTATAATGGAATTTGGAAAAAGCAAAAACAGAATAACAGGATCATATAATTTGGGAGAAGAAGGAATAAAAAGAGTAGAAAATGAGAGGGACCTGGGAGTCATTGTTATGAATAATATGTCACCTGAGAAACATATAAATAAGATTTTTGGAGAAACTTATAATTTAATAAGAACAATCAAAGTGGCATTTACATACCTGGATGAAGAAATGGTGAGGAAAATCCTAGTCACCCTGATAAGACCAAGATTGGAATATGCAGCAACGATATGGTCACCAAGTACAAAAAAATGTATAAAAAAACTTGAAAGAATACAAAGAGCAATTACTAAACTGGCACCAACACTCTCAAAACTATCATATGAAGAGAGACTACAAAAACTTAAACTACAGACACTAGAGCAAAGAAGAGAGAGAGGAGATTTGATAGCTATTTACAGAATCATGAAAGGCATAGAAATTACTGATAGAGAGAATCTGATAAAATGGGATGACAGAAATACAAGAGGACACGGAAAGAAAATAAAAAAAGACAACTATAGAAGAGATTTGAAAAAGAACAGCTTTCCTCACAGAGCAATAGACAGTTGGAACAAGTTAGATGAGAAAGTGGTGTGTGCAAAAACAATACATGAATTTAAAAATAGTTTAGATAAAATGAGATATGAAGACGGGACCTCACGAGCATAGCTCCCCTTCCCGTAAAATACAACTAGGTAAATACAACTAGGTAAATACACACACACACACACACACATACAAATATATATATACTTTTTTTTTTTTTTTTTTTTTTTTTTTTTTTCAATGTGATGCGATACGACGCCCGCTAACTCCGACCTCACGTAGGAGTCACGGTCACGTGCGAGCATCGCATTTTGTGGGGGTCAGGTGAGAGGTGAGAGGTCAGGTCGATTCTTGACGGGATGATAATTGCTTAAAGAAACACCACCAACCTTTAATCTCCCACGAGTTGTATTCGCACAAAAATGTTTCTGAGA
>NC_134780.1:73557134-73559634 GCF_046742065.1 Oratosquilla oratoria
CGCTTCTCTCAATCTACATTCTACCTCCACCTTCACTCCACCTTTTCCTGCTACACTTGCACCCAAGTATCTAAAACTATCCACTTCCTCTAGTCGCTCTCCCTTAATGTTTACTTCCAGTCTACTGCCACTTTCACCCCTTGTACATCTCATCACCTTACTTTTACCCACATTTATCTTTAGCTTTCTTCTATCACATACTCTCCCAAACTCTGCCACCAGCTTCCTCAATCCCTCCTCCGATCCTGCCACAAGCGCAGTGTCGTCCGCAAACAACAGCTGGCTCACCTCCCACTTTTCTCCATTTTCTTTAACCATCTCCAATCCCTGACCCACTACCCTAGCATTCACCTCTCGCACCACCCCATCCATGTATAAGTTGAACAGCCAGGGCGACATAATGCATCCTTAACGAAGTCCCACCTTTACCTCAAACCACTCACTCTCTCCATTTCCAATCCTGACACAAGCTCTACTACTCTCATAAAAACTCTTGACAGCTCCCAAAAGCTTTCCTCCTATCCCATAAATCTGCATAACCTCCCACAGTGCCTTTCTGTCTACCCTATCATAAGCCTTTTCCAGATCCATAAAAGCCCAAAAAACATCCTTCCCCTTTCCTATAGCTTTCTCACATATCTGTCTTACCACAAAGATCTGATCTACACAACCTCTACCTGTCCTAAATCCACACTGTTCCTCACCAATTACTCCTTCTGTTCCTCTCCTAATCCTCTCAATGAAGATGCTCCCATAAGCCTTCCCAACTACACTTAACAAGCTAATCCCTCTGAAACTACTACATTCACACTTGTCCCCTTTTCCCTTGTAAAGAGGAACTATACAGGCACTCCTCCAGTCCTCCGGTACTCTACCCTCTCTCCAGCAAACATTAAATAACCTCACCAACCAGTCCACCATCACTTGACCTCCCTTTTTCAGACATTCTGCATGGCATCCATCCAGACCAGGTGCCTTACCTGCTTTCATCATCTTAACGACTATATCTATATCTATATATATATATATATATATATATATATATGTATATATGTATATGTATATATATATATATACATAGATACATATGCATGTATATATGTGTGTACATATATATATATATATATATATATGCATATATATATTCATATATATATATACATATACACGTACATAGACACACACACACACACACACACACACACACATATATATATATATATATATATATATACACACACATATATATATATATATACATATATATATATATATATATATATATATATACACACATATATATATATATATATTATATACTACACATTGGTGTATATACATACATACATATACCAAGGCTTTTTCCCCTTACAAGGGAGGTAGCCAAAAAGGGAAAGGCATGAAATCATTTCCACCCATTCCATCCCTGAATACACTCCACACCCCTCCACCCTCCCTCTTATCTGAGCACCTCCTGGATGACGGGTCATCCCTGCACCTTGTCCACTGCCCTGGGTTCAGATGTAGTGTCGCAAGACACAGCACATCCACAGCAAGGCAGCTTCATTAAGTCGGCGACCACCCCTCTCCGTCCCCCCATTGCATAAAAGGAGAGGACGGGGAGAAATCCCTTCGGGCTGCGTCAAATTTTACTCGCACATACTACCTCACCCCCCATCCCCCCGCCCATTCCACCTCATGCAATCACAACATCATCCATATACAACCATTCTCCATTCACCCCTGTCTTCTGTCCTCTCCCGTCCTTCCTCAACAGACATTCCCCTCTTTCCCAAAGCCCCCTTCACCCCATCCATCCACCTCATCCTAGGACGTCCCCTCATGTTCACTCCCTCCACATCTGCCTTCCATATCACTTTAACTAGTCTTTCTTCACTCATTCTTTCCATGTGTCCAAACCATCCTAATATTCTTCATCAACCCTATCTCCTAGCTCCTTTTCCACCCCTGTTCTCCTCCTCACCTCCTCATTTCTCACTCTATCTAGCCTAGTAACCCCCATCATACTTCTCAAACACATTCAAATTCCATCTCTCTTCTTCTCTTGGCATCCATTCCCAAATGTCTATTTCTCATTACACTCTTTAATCCACCAATGCATTTACTCGCTTCTCTCAATCTACATTCTACCTCCACCTTCACTCCACCTTTTCCTGCCATATTTGCACCCAAGTATCTAAAACTATCCACTTCGTCCAGTCGCTCTCCCTTAATGCTCACTTCCAGTCTACTGCCACTTTCACCCCTTGTACATCTCATCACCTTACTTTTACCCACATTTATCTTTAGCTTTCTTCTATCACATACTCTCCCAAACTCTGCCACCAACTTCCTCAATCCCTCCTCCGATCCTGCCACAAGCGCAGTGTCGTCCGCAAACAACAGCTGGCTCACCTTCCACTTTTCTCCATTTTCTTTAACCATCTCCAATCCCTTGCCCACTACCCTTGCATTTCCCTCTCGCACCACCCCATCCATG
>NC_134780.1:73569634-73572134 GCF_046742065.1 Oratosquilla oratoria
TAGTAAATAAGGCTGTTATGTCATAGCTAATTAATTTCTTGTTTATTACATTTACATTCTCAAGCCTTCGGATTAAGTCAGATGAGTTTCTTAAGTGTGCCCCACTAATGGAACCCATGGTGTTAGATAAGGGTTTAGCCAAGCATTTGGCTAGTCTATGAGGAGCACTCCCGATCCCTGATGTTATGGGTCTCATAGGGATACCCATCTTGTGCACTTTGGGTAGACCATGCATTTTGGGGGGTTTTGGCGCTTCTTCTAGTAGGCCTAGAAGCTTTTTACCTCTGGGGGATTTACGTAATATTTTTCTTGCTTCCGCGTTAAATTTAGTTGCCTCTCTATCTGCGCTACCAACTGGTTGCCTTTCATATGTTGATTTGTCATTCAGCAGGTTATACATTTTCTCAAGGTAATCAATTTTGTTTAAAATTATCACTCCGCCACCTTTGTCCGCACGGGTGATTATAATATTATTATCTTTATTAAGTGTTTCCAGAGCTAGTCTAAATCTTTTTGGGATGACATAATGATTACTGTTGGCTAGAGCTTGATAACACGCTAAAATACCTTGGGTGAAACCTTTGTCAACATCGCTTACATTCCATTTATAGTTATTATTTAAGTTTGTGTTGTATCCACTACCTTTTCCACCTATGTCAAACTTAAGACCGAGACAAAGAACAAGTCTCTCATTCTTGGAAAGCTGCCTGTGTGAAAGATTAGTTACAAAGTTGTCCCTTTCTATCTTATTCCAATCACTGTAGTTACATAAGATATGGAGTTTACGTTTTAGTCTTTGTTCTTGTAAAACTGCATCTTTGTTGAGTCTACTTACTAACCAATGGGGTAAACTTAACTTAACTTTACCGTTGTCGTTTTTCGTCTATCTTGTCTTGCAGGGCTTGGCATGCTTCTTCTAAGTAGGTTCTTGCAGAATTTGTGAAGGGGTGTTCAGCACTTCTTAGTTGATTCGGAGCGGATTTTGGGAGAACCATCTCCTCGATGCAATTCAGGAGGAACCTTCTACGAAGTTTAAAGCTTGTGATCAGATGTCTTCTGCGGTATTCTCTCCACATCTCCCCTCTTCCACCACCTCTCGACATGTTGATAAATTGTTTAAGACAAATGAGAGAGTGATAGGTGGGGAAGGGTAAACGAAGATGGGCTAAGAATACATTTATTGTTCTTACGTTTCGGTTATTATAACCTTCCTCAGAGAACTTGTTACAGAACATCTTGGTCACAACATTTATACCCGTAGTGGGGGAACTTGTGAAGCTTCGAGTGTCAGGTTTTTTCTAGCGCATTTATTATTAAGAGACTGGCTGCTTTAGATAGAGAAGGATTTATATGCCTATCTAAAGCAGCCAGAGGTAATGGAAAATGATAAATATATTAACATCATGGGTAGAGGTACCACTTGGCTGAGATACGTGGATGATATACTCGTAATAACACCAAAAGACACCAACATTGAAAACAAAATGAGAAGGCTTAACGCAGTTCATGAAGACATCCAGTTCACAGTTGAAGAAGAGAAAGACTGCAAACTCCCCTTTTTAGATACACTGATACACAGAGGCTCTAATCATCTTAGGTTTTCAGTGTACAGAAAGCCTACTAATAAAGACGACTTTGTTCACTTTTTCTCAGCCCACAGTAAAAGAACTAAAACTGGTGTCCTTATAGGCTTCTTTCTTCGAGCCTACCGCATATGCAGCAGTGAACTCCTTGAAAACGAGTTGTCTTTTATCAGAAAAACTTTTAAAGAATTAAAATATCCAGGGGGCCTGATAACCAAAACAGAAGGCAAAGCTAGAAAAATCCACAATAAATCGAACGCCCAAACCAGCGGACCAAACGACCAAGCGTCCGGATCAAATGACCATACAGCAACAACAAACCTAGTCACACCGCATTTCATTACTGTACCTAATTCTGATAAAACCGAAATTATTGATAGATATTTACTGAAAGGTGGCATAAACATCGCCAAGGTATCATGTAATAAAATAGGTAAAATGTTTAAAAACCACACTAATGACAACAACGACCTCAGTGTGATCTACCGCATTCCATGTAGTGGCTGCCCCTCGGCTTATATAGGTGAGTCAGGTCGAGGAATCGAGAAGAGGATAAACGAACATAGGAATGATTTAAAAGCACACAGAACGTCCAACTCCCTGGTCCGCCACCTCGAAATATGCAACAACCTTCCCGAATGGAGTAAAGTTGAGATTTTACACAAAGGATTAAAAAAGAAGATGAGAAAAACAGTTGAAGCTGCACATATAAATGTCAAAGAAAATAATAACGACAGAGAAGGATTTATATGCCTATCTAAAGCAGCCAGTCTCTTAATAATAAATGCGCTAGAAAAAACCTGACACTCGAAGCTTCACAAGTTCCCCCACTACGGGTATAAATGTTGTGACCAAGATGTTCTGTAACAAGTTCTCTGAGGAAGGTTATAATAACCGAAACGTAAGAACAATAAATG
>NC_134780.1:73577134-73579634 GCF_046742065.1 Oratosquilla oratoria
GTTCTCCATCATCCAAATATACTTTTATATGTATATATATATATATATATATATATATATATATATATATATATATATATATATATATATATATCATATATACATATATATACAAGCTGCGGGCTTCGCCCTCTTCGGCTTCGCCGGGGGCTTGGCTGCGCAAACAGCGGCCTACGGCCGCAGCTTTCCGCGCTCTAATCCTTCGTTTTCCCCTTCGGCCTCGGCCTCGGGGCGGAACCCCAACACGGGATCCCCAGCACGAAGAAGAACGCGAGGAAGAAGAACGCGAGGAAGAAGAACGCGAGGAAGAAGAACGCTAAGAAGAACGCGAAGAAGAACACGAAGTAGAATGCGAAGATAAACGTAAAGAAGAACGCGAAGAACGCAAGGAAGAAGAACGCGAAGAAGAACGCGAAGAAGAACGCGAAGAAGAACGCTAGATAAAAGAAGAAGAGGAAAAAGAAGAAGAAGAAGAAGAAGAAGAAGAAGAAGAAGAAGCAGAAGAAGAAGAAGAAGAAGCAGAAGAAGAAGAAGAAGAAGAAGAAGAAGCAGAAGAAGAAGAAGAAGAAGAAGCAGAAGAAGAAGAAGAAGAAGAAGAAGAAGAAGACGAAGAAGAGGAACGCGAAGAAGAAGAAGAAGAAGAAGAAGAAGAATACCACCTGACCCCGACTTACCCAAGCGCTTTTTCAAGAATATTTTTAGGGCAAAGTGTCACCGTAATACCACCTGTCCCCGACTTCCACAGCGTTTTTTAGAATATTTTTATTTAGACTTAGATATGTTATACACACACACACATATATATATATAAATATATATATATATGAATATATATATATTTTATATATATATATATTATATTGTATATATATATATTATATATATAT
Organism: Oratosquilla oratoria; assembly: GCF_046742065.1. Lineage (NCBI taxonomy): Eukaryota > Metazoa > Arthropoda > Malacostraca > Stomatopoda > Squillidae > Oratosquilla > Oratosquilla oratoria. The sequence continues at coordinate 73,578,022 of NC_134780.1, forward strand.
ATATATACATATATATATATATATATATAGTTACGACTACAGTCTCGTCGTAGTGAAGATTTCATTCAGACGCACATGCGCACATGTGCGTATGTGTAACTTGGACTATGCCGGCCGTTCCCACGGTAGGCTTGGTGGACTTCTCGACATCCAACTGTCAGTAATCGACGTAAGAATACTGTTAAAGTGATGAATTATATATTTATGATGTATTCCATTCCTTTTGTACACTGTCAACCATATTCTATATATTACATATAGATTTATGTATGTATATTGTCTTGTGGATCTCTCTTGTCAATCTTACGAGTTGATTTACGTAAGATAAGAGAAATTACATATTCTCTTAATCTTCGGACGCCGGTGAGAAAGATCTGTGCCTACGTGAGGTATATCCACGTCTAAAGACTCTTAAAGTGATGAATTCTATTCATCGGATGTATTTCGTTCCTTTTTGTGCTTTGACAAACTATTCCATACTTTGCATATGAATTTATGTATGTGTATTACCTTGTGGATCTATCTTGTCAATCTTAGGATTTGATTTACGTAAGATTAAAGAAATTGCATATTTTCGTCGTTCTCGGACGCCGAAACGCCGGTGTGGGCATTCATAGCTTACATTGCGTTCTGGGAGAAATTGCGTGTGAACCAATATTTTGGCAACTGCGTCCCTAACTTACATTTACGTACGTATAGATATTCATATAAAAACTATTAAGTTTCTGCTTATCTAAGATTGACAAGGTAACTTTATCAAATATTATTTTCTATTCATTGATGTAAAGAATATCCGTGTATGTACTAGGAAATATTCCTAAACACTCTAGTTAATCGTCGCGTCTAGCGACACTTGGCATCTCTCCGGATCTTACGGAGAAGAGTCTATAAATATCATTGCTTGTAACGGTCAAGGGGGACTCTGCTTATCGGAGCCCCATTGCACTTGTCCACTACGTTGGACTTAGACATTATAGTCGTAGTTTCATCTCGACTTGTATTTTCTCGAATCTTTGTGGACTCTTGCTTATCAGAGCTCCCCATGTACTCGTCCACTTTGTCGGACTTAGACTTAGTCGTAGAATTTTCTCGACTTTGTAATTTTTTTACGTAAATTATTACGTAGGACTTAGTTTCCATTCTGATGGTCGATATTTCTCGACCTTACCACTTATTGTCTTTAAGACTATTTTTTTTGGTTATTGATTGTCGATATTTGATCGACACTTATATATATACGTGTCTTGGCAACACTAGCCTTTTATGTTCTGTGAATTTACGTGTTTCGGACATTGTACTTTTCGCTAGTTTTGGCGACTTCTGTTTTTCGATCATTGTTTATTTGTATCTTTTTTAGAAGGAAATAATCATTCTTAAACAGAACTCTAGTTTTGAACCTGGCCCTTCCCCATAGGCGTCACAATATTCATAAAATATATATATTTATATTATATATATATATATATATACATATACATATACAGTATATATACATATACAGTATATATACATATACAGTATATATACATATACTGTACATATACATGTATATACTGTACATATACATGTATATACATGTATACATATATACATATACATGTATACATATATAT
>NC_134780.1:73582134-73819634 GCF_046742065.1 Oratosquilla oratoria
ATATATATATGTATATATATATATAATATATATGCATATATATATATGTATAATATATATGTATATATGCATATATATATATATATATATGTATATATATATATATATATATATATATATATATATATATATATATATGTATGTATATACATAACACAGGAACCCACAGTCGGAGAAAGAATAAACTTCGAATAAAGAATAATCCTATATTTCGGCTATCAACTGTAGCCCTCTTCAGGAAAGTACATAAGATAGAGAACAGAGGGGACTTATAAACTACAGTAAGAAGAGATGTGGACAGTTGATCTCACTCAGGCGCGGGGCAAACTGGGGTGGCGGAGGAGGGAGGGGGTGAGGAGAGGGGAGGATGTAACGTCCGCACCAGCTTATTTACTGCTGCGCGTGAGATTATGTCAGGTGTCCACTGCCCTTTAGAAATATTAATATTAGGGCATTCCTCAATTAATGCTGATTCGACTATTTTCCTCCTGAAACCACAGTGGGACTTGAACACTAATCTGGCCTTACCCCAGTCGAAAGAATGATTCTTATTTTTGACATGAAGAAATACAGCCAAATTTTCTTGCCCATACCTAATTGACCTTTTATGTTCTGCCAATCTAGTGTTCAAGTCTCTCCCGGTTTGACCCAAGTAAACCAAATCACAATCTTTGCAGGGCAAACATTAAACACCAGGTGACTCAACTTCCTTCGGTGGTCCTGGAGCTGCAGCGTCTACGTCGTGGGACCACCCCCCAACCCCAAGAGTTGGGGGCCAAACGGCAGCAACCACCCCTGGCCACCGGCTCTACGCAGGTGGCACCGATCCCCAAGAGGAGCTACGCCTACCTTGGGGAGTACCACAATCCTTTTTCCCAACATGCAATATTACGTTTTTTCTGCACCGAGGGGTGATTTTCCGGCGATCACCCCTCTTCTTCTACTTTTAGCTGGAGATGTAGAGAGCAATCCTGGGCCCACCACAAAATACACATGCCCAACATGCTCTAAACCCATTACTTCGAGCAGACAGACAAAGGGCTCAGTTCAGTGCAATATGTGCAAAAACTGGGCCCACCTCACTTGTACAACACTTGCTGACACAAACCAATACACAAACACTTGGACATGTTCTACCTGCCCTCCAGTAACCCCACTCCCACCTCCCCAACCACAGCCAGCACCCTCACCCACTCCCAATTTCCCTCTGCCCTTACCCCCGATTAGTACTCCCCTTCCTTTGTCCCCGATCTCTCCTTTCCCCCCCTCTGACCCAGATCCTACACCTTCCCCACTACCACCCCAACCTCAACCCCAAACGGCAACATACAACACATACAAAACACACAACATCAACATATTACAACACAACATTGACGGTATTAACACGAAAAAATATTAACTTGAACACTTTCTTAAACAACACAACATACACATTGCGATTTTACAAGAAACAAAACTAAGACACTCACACAAAACACCATCATTTCATAATTACACCACCATCAGACAAGACCGGACTGACGGCTATGGCGGTGGACTCATCACCCTGATCCACCACTCCATCTGTTTTGTGGACACAAGTGCCACAACCAAAATTCTCCTCCCTACCACAGATAACACAACAGAAATCCAATCCATTCGAATCCGCACAGGCAACAAATCAACACTGACAATAGTTAACATGTACATTCCCCCCCAATCATCCCCCACAGTTCCAGACATCTTCAGGCCTCATTTTAGCCAACTAGCCTCAATCCCCAACCTGATCATGGGTGGAGACTTCAACGCCAAGTCGTCTGCCTGGTATGTCGACAACCCTGACACAGACAGAGGGCTTGATATACAGACTCAGTTTGACTCATTGACTATCATGAACAACACACATAATCATACACATATCCCACACCAAGCCCTCTACACTCCCTCCTCTCCTGATATCACCTTTTGCTCCCCCTGCCTAACCCCAACAACATCATGGAGAGTGGTCGGAGCCCTTGGCTCTGACCACCTTCCAATCATCATCACCACCAAAACAAGGTGCACCCCAGTTGGCCACAGACACACTTACACCAATTACAAGAGAGCTAACTGGGAAGCTTTTATTGAAGAGACAGAACAACATTTTGAAACACATAACAGTACACCAATCACAAACATAAACAATACTGTGCACACTTTTAATACAATCATACAAAATGCAGACAAGAGATACATCCCTAGAGGCAACACAAAATCACACAACCCCAACTTCACACCAGAAATCCAAAGCCTCATCAGACAACGTGACACACTTAAACACGGTACCCCCACGCCTATCCCTCAAAACATAGCAGACCAAATACAAACACTAAACACTGTGATTGCCAATAAAATACATGAACAAAAAACACAAAATTGGCAAAACTTTATCAATACACTTGATTACAAAACAAACACCAGCAAATTGTACAAAACACTCAACAGCATTACACTATCCAACAGTAACACTACACGCTCTCACGCAGCAATAATCACAACAACAGATAATCTATCCTCAAACAGACAACAAGCAAACGCACTCATACGTCATTTTGCACAGACAAGCCATCTCACTTCTCACCCTGACGACCGACGCACCATTCGACGTAAGAAAGACTTTCCCACAGACTCAGACTATATACCCTTCATAGACAGTCAGACAAAACTCATAATACATAGTCTCAAGCACTCATCTGCCTGTGGCCCTGATAACATAAGCAACATCCACCTAAAACACATTGGACCACAAGGTATACACGCACTCACAAACATTGCAAACTACAGCTATTCACACAACACTATACCCGACATCTGGAAGCATGGTAAAATAATCACCATTCCAAAACCGAACAAAGACCCAACAATCCCAACATCGCACCGCCCAATCACACTTCTCTGCACCCCCTCTAAAGTCATTGAACGCCTAATACTTAAACTTGTCACACCACATATTCCCCTTGCTGACTCACAACACGGTTTTAGGCCACTACACTCCACAAACACTCTTCTGACAAACCTCACACAAAGAATTTTAGATGGCATCAATTCAGATAGGCCCCACCAAAGAACACTTCTTATAACATTAGACATTAGTAAAGCTTTTGATGCTATCCCCCGCCACTACCTAACAAATAAAATATATAACACAGACATGCACAGTAACACCAAAAGATGGCTGGCCAATTATCTGGCAGGTAGGAATGCTTACGTGTCATATAATGGCCAATCATCGCACATCAGAAACATTAAGAACGGAGTACCACAGGGCTCAGTTCTATCCCCCACACTATTTAATCTATACATGCATGACTTACCCACGCCAGACACCTCAGAAACACAAATCTCTTCCTACGCAGACGACATAACAATCACATGCACACATCGTAACACAGACAAAGCTGCAGAAATAATCCAGCCATACCTTGACACACTCAACACATGGTTCATCACAAACAGACTCAAAATAGCTCCAACCAAATCTACAGCAACACTTCTCACCAACTGGACAAAAGAACACAAATACATACCTCATCTCTACATAAACAACACTCTAATACCACACACAAACACACCGAAAATTCTTGGTGTAACATACGATACATCCATGTCTTTCAAACAACACATCACAAACATAAAAAACAAATGCACACCCAGACTTAACGCACTTAAGTCAATCACTGGAACAACATTTGGACAAAACAAAGAAACTAATATAACAATATACAAACAATGCATACGCTCAGTGTTGAATTATGCGAGTCCTGCATGGGCTCCTAACCTCAGTGAGACACACCACAACACCCTTCAAATCATACAAAACAAACCCCTAAAAACAATTACAGGCTGCACAAATACAACACCTACAGACCATTTACACCATCAAACAAAAGTCCTCAAAGTCAAGGACCACCTCGACATGAGAGGCACACAAACACTTGCCGCAGCCACCACAAACACATTACACCCGCTACACTACATAGCAGAACACCCACACACACCAAGAAACATTAAAACAACACCCAAAGACCTTTATCACACACAGATACTCTCTTCTCTTCCTCCACAACCACCAAATACCAGCCTCCGGAAACATATTCATAATCATATCACTCACCGCTCCATTAACACACTGAAAGACAACACACTGCTGCATGCCAGACCCCCTGATATCCACCCTTCTGAATCCTCTCTCCCACGAAAGGACAGAGTCCACTTGGCCAGACTGCGGTGCGGTCACCACCCAGCACTTCTAAGCTACCAGAAGAGGCTGGATGACCGCATTGTGAACAGCTGCCCAGGATGTAACACTTCACCCCATACCATACAACACATAATGGAAGACTGCATTATACACAGTCATGCACGCAAACAACACAACATACGCTCTATAAAGGATTTGTGGGAAAACCCATTTTCGGCTATGGCATTCCTTGGGGAGACGGGACTGCTCGGACAGACAGTCTAGGGAACGACAACAACAACAACAACAACTTCCTTTGGTTTTTGTTGAACGTTCACAATTTGCTTACGCACGGTGTTAGGATAGTGATAGGCAATAGTGAGACGTTCACGAGGAAACAATTTAGTAGAAGAACTGATGGTATTATTGAATGGAATTTTTAAGATGTCCTTAAAGGAGCGGTGAAAACTTGAGGGGACGGAAGTTTTAAAATGGTTGGCCCTAGCCTTACTGAGGGCTTGGTCCAGAAATCAAGGTGGATAAGCCAACTTCTCAAGTTGACATTTGATCACCTCAATCTCATGGTCCAGAAATTGAGGACTGCAAATCCTGAAAGCCCTCAAGAAAAGGCCAGAGGCAACACTTTTCTTGACATTGTCAGGGTGATTGCTAAAAAAGTGGAGATAACTGCCTGAATGGGTGGGCTTACGGTATACTGTAAAGAATAAATTATCATCAGTTCTTCTTAACAAAATATCCAAGAAAGGGATTTGGTGTCCTTCTTCCCATTCAACTTTAAATTTAAGATTCGGGGTCAATTGGTTCAATTTATCATGGAACACTTCAAATGGGCCCCAACTGTCATCCCATGCCGAAAAGATATCGTCTACGTACCTGAGCCAAATCATTTCGGGCGGTTTGATGCTGGGCAAAAGGGTACACTCAAAATACTCCATGTTTTGGCCAATTTGTACATGGAGTATTTTGAGTGTACCCTTTTGCGGACGTTACATCCTCCCCTCTCCTCACCCCCTCCCTCCTCCGCCACCCCAGTTTGCCCCGCGCCTGAGTGAGGTCAACTGTCCACATCTCTTCTTACTGTAGTTTATAAGTCCCCTCTGTTCTCTATCTTATGTACTTTCCTGAAGAGGGCTACAGTTGATAGCCGAAATATAGGATTATTCTTTATTCGAAGTTTATTCTTTCTCCGACTGTGGGTTCCTGTGTGTTATTTACAAATGTGCTACTACATTTCTATTTAGAAATATATATATATGCATATATATATATAACATAAATATATATATATATGCATATATATAATATATATATATATATTATATATATATTTTATACATATATATATATATATATATATATATGTGTGTGTGTGTGCGCGTGCGTGTGCGTGTGCGTGTGCGTGTGTGTGTGTGTGTGTGTGCATATATATATATATATATATATATATATATATATATATATATATATATAAATATATTTCAACAAAAACCCACTGTGTTGGATAAGAAGAAATGAAATAAATAGATTCCATATATTTTGATCACGGACTGTGATCCTCTTCAGTGGAATACTGAGTAGAGGAGCAAAAGGCATGTCTTATAAACAGTAAAAGAAGGAACATAGATAGGACTCAGGTAGCGTCTAATGCTTTGCGGGGCAGGTCACCCGCCTTCACCAGAGATGGTAGTAATTTGTTGACTGCCCAGGTGGTAATGCAGTCAGGTGACCATTGTCCATGAGATATATTGAAATTTGGAAATTTGTTAATCACTTGTCCTTTACAGTGTACAGAAAACCCACACATACGGGGAGTTATGTACACTTTTTCAGTCACCATCCTGATAAAATTAAATATAGTGTTGCCTCAGGTCTTTTCCTGAGAGCACTTAGATTATGTAGTCCACACTATCTGGAAATGGAGATCACAACCATCAGGAATCAATTAAAAAGAATAGGGTATCCTGATTGGTTCTTAAATAGAGCCCTAAGCAAAGCCAAAACGAGTCACTTTGGATCCACTTCCCATTCCAGTAAGAATTTCGGTTGGGAAAAAACTATCAAATTGCCTTATAATAGGTCCTTAAATGACATTTCGCAATTTTTACCACAGAAAGACATTAAAAAAAAAATTAGTTTTCCCAATAATTTGTCTAGGAAAGTAGTTAATGTACATCAAAGACCTAGTTAATGTACATCAGGGTGTGTATAAACTTCCATGCTCGGATTGTAATGATGTATATTGGGGACAAACAGGTAGAGATTTGCATACCAGGATGCAAGAACACAGAAATTCAGTCAAATATGCACACCAAAATTCCGCTGTCTTCCAACACGTAGACAAGGAAGGCCATCGTATAGATTGGAATGAAGCAAAAATTATCTTCAATTCAAAGTGCAGTTTTAAAAGGAAAATAATAGAATCATCCTTGATTAACAAATTTCCAAATTTCAATATATCTCATGGACAATGGTCACCTGACTGCATTACCACCTGGGCAGTCAACAAATTACTACCATCTCTGGTGAAGGCGGGTGACCTGCCCCGCAAAGCATTAGACGCTACCTGAGTCCTATCTATGTTCCTTCTTTTACTGTTTATAAGACATGCCTTTTGCTCCTCTACTCAGTATTCCACTGAAGAGGATCACAGTCCGTGATCAAAATATATGGAATCTATTTATTTCATTTCTTCTTATCCAACACAGTGGGTTTTTGTTGAAAATTACTAATGTGTTACGACATTACTTTGTAGTCATATATACATATATATATATATATATATATACATATACATATGCAAAGTAGACCACTTGGAAAAAGAAACTAACGAAGCAGAGCGCTTTCGTATATTACATCTTCAGTGAAGATGTAATATACGAAAGCGCTCTGCTTCGTTAGTTTCTTTTTCCAAGTGGTCTACTTTGCATAAGTGAACACACGTACCCGTGTTCTTATTAGCATATATATATATCTTTATATATATGTGTATATATATTGTCATGGGTTGCTTGCTTGGTTTTGGCCTGAGTTAACGTAATGAGTGGAACTTCAGTCGAATCTAGGGGTAAGTCGAGTTCCAGTTGAGAAGCAAACCTACAACAATAAAAGTGGAGCGTATAGGTAAAATACGTTCCGAGGAAAAGCTCTATTTGAGACTGAAGGTAAGTAGGAATTATAAGGATTATGGTTGAGGTAAGATAGACGTCTGCACGAAACTTAACTAACTATATTTATACATAAAGGAAAATAAATGAAGTTTTACTGATTTAACAATTACGATACACTCACAGTATTCTGAGGAATAATATGAATACACTTTCCTAATAAAGAAAACATACAATTCACAAATCACTGAGTCTTAAATATATATAAATCACACAAAATAATTAATAACCCTATACAAGTCCAAAACTTGGTTTGTACTACAGAAAAATACTTGAGAATAAAACAGCAATGCACAAATATACAGCGTCGATGAGGTGAGACCTAGGGTGGTGTGAAGGTGTGAGAGAGGGTGGACAACCGGGGAGGTTCTTTTTGTACCCGAGGTAGGCGGGGCCAAAGCTTCATGGCCAGGTTCGAACTCATACGCTGTACTGACGTATATTGGCTATGAGTTTTGTTCGAAGCAGTGAGTAGTAGGCGGGCGATTTGAAAATCGTTTGATTCACGGTTGGCTATAACAATATACATACGTATATATATATACATACATATATATGTATATATATATATAAAGAGAGAGAGAGAGAGAGAGAGAGAGAGAGAGAGAGAGAGAGAGAGAGAGAGAGATTTCTTTTTATATAAATATATATATATATATTTGTATATATATTATCATATATATATATATATATATATATATATATATTATATACAGTATATATATATACATATTATATATAAATATATAAACATATATATATATATATATATATATATATATATATATGCATATTATATATAAATATATACATATTATATACATATATATATAAAATATATTTGTAATATATATACATATATATATATATATATATATATATATATATATATATATATATATATATATATATATATATATATATATATACATATATATACCCCATCTGGGGTATTGGCTGCTTGTTATTGTGGCAAAGTAGCATGCAGTTGATACTTTAGGGTCTATATGGGGCGCCCCTACGGACCAGAGCCACACATCATTTTGTCTATGATAGAGGAAAACTCTGTTCATAGAGAAATGATGACACTATTATACTACGACTGTCCCTCCGTTATGCTGTCCTCCAGCCCCTTATTGCTGTCCTGTACCATTTCTCTGAGTATTCTTTTTCTGTGATGGGGGAATTCCCTGTGGTGGGAGAAAAGAATACTGCCACCAAGTATTCCCACTTGGATCGTAAGAGCCAAGAAGAAAGGGACGGGGATTGGGACTAGGCATCCTTCTCCTTGTAGCCCCACAGGGGATATTCCTAAACAAAAAAGAGAAGGCATAAGAGGGTCTGGAAGTTCTCGGACCAGCACCCTAAGGTTTGGGTCTTTTAATGTGCGTGGATGTGGTACAGATGAGAGTAAAAGGGAAGAGATAGGTAGTATGTTTGTGAGAAGAAAGATGGATGTGTTGGCTTTGAGTGAAACTAAGTTGAAAGGGAAGGGTGAGTGTAAGTTTGGGAGTGTAAGTGGGAGGTTATCAGGAGTGAAGAGAGGGCGAGGGAGGGAAGGGGTGGCTATTCTAGTAGGTCAAGAGATAGGTAAACGTGTAGTGGAGTGGAAGGAGGTTTCCTCAAGGATAATGTGGATGAAGGTGAAACTGGGGAAGGAGATGTGGGTCTTTGTAAGTGCATATGGGCCTGACAGTGAGAAGAGTGTAGAAGAAAGGGAGGCCTTTTGGATATATCTAAATGAGTGCATAGAGGATTTAGGAAGAAATGTCAATGTAATAGTACTGGGAGACCTTAATGCTAGGGTAGGATATGGTCCAATCGATGGAGTGGTTGGGAAATGTGGAGTTCCAGGAAAGAATCGTAGTGGAGAGTTGATGGTGGAAATGTGTCTAGAAAGAGAATTGATGATAGGAAATACAGTGTTTCGGAAGAAAGTCAAGCATAAGTACACATGGGAGAGGGTGGTGGAGGGAAGGGTGGTAGATAGAGCGCTAATGGATTATGTAGTGGTAAATAGGATTATGATAGGAAGAGTTAAGGATGTACATGTGCTAAGGGGAGAGGGTGGGGGAATATCAGATCATTTTTTGGTGGAAGGTAAGTTGAGAGTGCAAAGATGGTGTGTGGAACAAGGACAGGGGGAAATAGAAGGAAGGGTAGTGAATGGTGGGATGAGGAAACAAAGAAGGTTGTAGAAGACAAGAAGCGAGCTTTCACAGATTGGTTACAAAATAGGACGAGGGAGTCATATGAGAGGTACAAAGAAAAGAAAAGAGAAGTGAAGCAAAATGTAAAGGTTGCAAAGAGGAGAGCAGATGTGAAATGGGCTAAGAGTTCGACAGAAAATTTTGAAAGTAATAAAAAGATGTTTTGGAAAGAAATTAAGAGAGGAAGAGGAGGCGAATCAAGTAGAGAAGAAAAGGTAAAAGGTGCAGATGGAGAGATGATAATGGAAGAGAAGGCAGTAAGGGGAAGATGGGCAGAATATTTTAGGGAGTTGCTAAATGTGAAGGAGGATAGGGAAGGAAAGATAGCTGCAGTGGGAAATGCGAAGAAAATGAGAGTGATGAGTGAGGAAAATGGAGGAGAAATAAGGAAGGATGAAGTGAAGGCAGTTGTTAAGTTGATGAAAGCAGGTAAGGCACCTGGTCTGGATGGATGCCATGCAGAATGTCTGAAAAAGGGAGGTCAAGTGATGGTGGACTGGTTGGTGAGGTTATTTAATGTTTGCTGGAGAGAGGGTAGAGTGCCGGAGGACTGGAGGAGTGCCTGTATAGTTCCTCTTTACAAGGGAAAAGGGGACAAGTGTGAATGTAGTAGTTTCAGAGGGATTAGCTTGTTAAGTGTAGTTGGGAAGGCTTATGGGAGAATCTTGATTGAGAGGATTAGGAGAGGAACAGAAGGAGTAATTGGTGAGGAACAGTGTGGATTTAGGACAGGTAGAGGTTGTGTAGATCAGATCTTTGTGGTAAGACAGATATGTGAGAAAGCTATAGGAAAGGGGAAGGATGTTTTTTGGGCTTTTATGGATCTGGAAAAGGCTTATGATAGGGTACACAGGAAGGCACTGTGGGAGGTTATGCAGATATACGGGATAGGAGGAAAACTTCTGGGAACTGTCAAGAGTTTTTATGAGAGTAGTAGAGCTTGTGTCAGGATTGGAAATGGAGAGAGTGAGTGGTTCGAGGTAAAGGTGGGACTTCGTCAGGGATGCGTTATGTCACCCTGGCTGTTCAAATTATACATGAATGGAGTGGTGCGAGAGGTAAATGCAAGGGAAGTGGGCAAGGGATTGGAGATGGTTAAAGAAAATGGAGAAAAGTGGGAGGTGAGCCAGCTGTTGTTTGCGGACGACACTGCGCTTGTGGCAGGATCGGAGGAGGGATTTACAAAGTTGGTGACAGAGTTTGGGAGAGTGTATGATAGAAGAAAGCTAAAGATAAATGTGGGACTCAACGGCGGCCACGAGGTAATTAATGGTGCTGGCTGCGGGTGTGTCGTTGGGTGGGGGTGGGGAAGGTGATGAGGTATGCTCGTGTGAGGTCTCGCTGTCTTCTGTATACATAGTGGTGCTGTCCCCGTCATCTAGGGGGGTGCCCTCATCCTCTTCCCTGGGGTGGGGAGGCGTTGTGGGTGGCTCTGCCTCTTGGTTTTTAGTCTTGGAAGCCTTGGATTTCCTCTTCCTGGGTCTGAGTTTTTTTTTTCTTTCTTTCTTTCCTCGGTCCCAGTGTCAGTGGTGGTTGGGGGGGGGGGCTCTTGTCGTCGGGGCAGGTTCGCCCGCGCAGTCGGTGGGGGGATGATCCGTCCTACTTGGGGTGGCTTTCTGCAGGGGGGTGGGGGTGGGTTGGAGGGCGAGCGCCTGTTCATTGCCCGGGTGGGTCCGGACGTTGTAGTGAAGTCACGGTCCTTCGCCCGCTCTTCTTTCAGGTGGGAGCCCCAGCGTTCCCTGGCAACGGCCAGGGCCTCCGAGAAGGGGGTGTAGCACTGATTTTTTAGCTCATGCGCTATCCTCCTTATTGCCACTTCTGGGCACTTACAAAGGATTACAAAGGCAAAGCATGCCGACAGGAGACCTTTTGATCCATATCTAGGTCGGATGCAAAAAAAAAAAAAAAAAAAAAAATCATATTAATAATAAATTAAAACTATAACAATGTAAATAACAATTAAAATACATAAATAAATGCATTGGTATAGTTGAATAACAAACAAACAGGTAAATAGTAAATGATAATAAATTGACATATAACTAATAATAAATGAAAATCAGACAGACAAATTATAACAAAACAAAAACAAATAATATAACATAAATTATAATAATTACAGCATCTTACTTAGGTATTTATCTAAATGATTCTTAAAGCTTCGAACTGAACTACATTGCACTACCTGTGCAGGAAGTTTATTCCATTCATTAACTACACGGTTGGCAAAGTTGTTTCTACCTACTTCCAAATTGAATCTATTTCCGGACAGTTTGAGACCATTGTTTCTTGTCTGATTCTCATTCAATGTGAAAATTTTGTCACTTTTGATGTTGTCAATTCCCTTTAGAATTTTAAAGACCTGTATCAAGTCACCTCTGAGTCTACGCTTTTTTAGGGAAAACAGATTCATGTGCTTAAGTCGATTTTCGTATGATTTATTTTTGATATTTGGAATCAGTTTTGTGGCTCGCCGTTGTACCTTTTCCAGTCTGTCAATGTCTTTAATGAGATTCGGTGACCATACGGAAACAGCATATTCCAAATGTGGACGAACTAACGATTTATATAGCTTGTTAATGAGTGATGGACTTTTGAAATCAAAAGATCGCGCAATCAATCCCAGAATCTTATTTGCTTTCTCAGAGGCTGAAATACACTGCTTGGATGATTTGAGGTCGTTACTGATAATTACGCCGAGATCTTTTTCACTATCCACTTTTGTTAACGAATTTCCAAATAACTTGTAATCGTACTTACTGTTATTTTTACCTATGTGCATTACCTTGCATTTACTTGTGTTAAATTTCATTAGCCACTTTTCAGACCATTGCTGTAATTTATCTAAATCTTCTTGAATATCTAATTGGTTTGAGTGATCATTTGCCACTCCGCACAGTTTTGTATCATCAGCAAATTTGGAAACAGTAGATTTTAGTCCATTGTCTATATCATTTATATATACTATGAATAGAAGTGGCCCAAGAACGGAACCCTGAGGAACTCCACTTGCAACATTTTTCCATCCAGAAGTTTTTCCATTTAAAACAACTCTCTGTTTTCGACCTTTCAACCAATTACTAGTCCAACCTAATAGGCTACCACTTATTCCATGCAAAGCTAATTTAGTAAGTAGCCTTTCGTGTGGGACGGTATCAAAAGCTTTTGCAAAGTCTAGATATATTAAATCTATATTGTTTCTTTTGTCATAATTCGAGATAACTGTGTTGTAGAATTCGAGTAAGTTAGTCACGCAAGAACGTTTCCGTCTGAAACCATGCTGGCTATCATTTATCAAACGGTTACTTTCTAAATGATATTCGATATCATCTCTGATGATAGTTTCCATTATTTTTCCTACGATCGAAGTCAAACTTATAGGCCTATAGTTATTTGGTTTCTTTTTGTCACCTTTTTTGAATATGGGAGTAACGTTAGCTAGCTTCCATTCTCTTGGGACATCTCCGGATATGATGGATTTCTTGAAAATAATTTCTAATGGAACAACAATCTCATTTTTCATTTCCTTTAAGATTCTTGGATGCCAACCGTCAGGCCCTGGTGTTTTGTTAACTTTGAGTTTGTCTATACACCTTTGAATTTTTTCTTTTGTTATATTTACCGTAGTGAGTAAGTTTACCCCAGACTTTTCACAGGTTTCAGTTTGGAATTCACTTTGAGGTGTTTCGTTTACGAATACCGAGCTAAAATAATTGTTTAAGAGATTACACATTCCTTCATTTGAATATTCAAGTTGACCGTCAGCAGATAATAGTGGACCAATGTGATTCCTAACAACCTTTTTATCTCTAATGTAACTATAGAATTCTTTGGGATTCTCTTTGGATTTCTCAGCGATGTTCATTTCGTATTGTCGTTTTCTTTTTCTTATTGTCTTTTTTAAATCTCTCTGTATTGATACATAACTTTCATAGTCATTAGATGCACCCGAGCACTTATATTTCTTATAAGCCTGTCTCTTTTTAGCAATACTTTTTTCAGTTTCTTTGTCGAGCCACTTTGGGCGAGCCTGATTTGGGGGACGTCTATCCTTAAAAGGAATGTAAGTTTGAATCATCTTAGTGAGCGTATTTTGAAATATTTCCCACATCTGATCTACAGGCCTTTCGTTTAATTTTTCCTCCCAATCTGTAAGCTGAAGCTCCTGACGTAGTTCTATGAACTGAGCTTTACTGAAATCGGGTATTTTAGAAGCACAAGTATCTATTCTAAAATTGTTTAGGAGTTTGAATCTGACTAAGTTGTGATCGCTATTTGCAACAGATTCACCGACTTCTACATCAGTTGCCATGCTTTCGCGGCTAGTGATCAATAAATCGAGTATGTTTCCATATCTTGTGGGCTCTTTTACATGCTGAATTAAGTAATTGTCACCAAGAAAATCAATCAAGCGACTACCTATATGGCCATGTTCAAGGGTCATCCAATCAATGTCAGTAAAATTGAAATCACCCATTATCAATAAATCCCGGTTGCAGAAACTAGACAGTTCTTGAAATAACAGTTTGTCGTCTGCTAATGATAATGTCTTTGGCCTATATATTACACCTATATTCATTTTTTGTCCATTTGTTTGGGTTAACTCAACCCACAAACTGTCATATGCATCCTGTTTCACTTTCTCTAAAACACAAGCATGAACATTGTTTTTAACGTACAATAGAACACCCCCACCTTTCTTGTGGTTTCTATCCTGATGAAAGTGTTTAAATCCCGCAATATTAAATTCAGCTTCGAACTCTGTACCATTTAACCATGTCTCAGTTATTCCTATCATATCGAGATTTTCGCTTTTGACATACGCCTGTATTTCTTGAAATTTGTTCCTAATACTACGAGCATTAAAGTACATAGTTTTAAGAAACTCCTGATTATTTCTTTTTGACACATTTTGAGTTTCAATATCATGTCTTATATTATAATTTTGTTTTTTATTTATGCCTTGCTCTATATTATTATTATTTGGTCCTTCATTGACATTCAATGCCTCATTAACATTTCTCCTATCAAAATTAACATTTCCCCCATCACGGACATCTGGTCGATTACGGTCATCCGATCTATTTTGTACATTTTGTCCCCCTACGTCACCGTGATTCACGCCGGCCTCCCGTCGTTCAGTGACATTATGTCCGGCATCCCTTTCTAAAATTATATTTTGTCCTCCAGTGACATTATATCCTACCGTGATATTTTTTCCTCCACTATAATTACATCCCATCGTGATCTTTTGTCTTCCACTGTCATTACATCCTATCTTGATATTTTGGCCTTCATTGACATTCTGTCCGGTATCTCTTCCTAAAATTATATTTTGTTCTTCACTGACATTATAACCTACCGTGATATTTTCTCCTCCATTATCATTACATCCTATCGTGATATTTTGTTCTCCACTATCATTATTTCCCATTGTGATCTTTTGTCCTCCACTGTCATTACATCCCATTGTGACATTTTGTCCTAAGACATTACATCCTAATGTGTCATTTCGTCCTCTAGCGATATTACATCCTATCATGATATTTTGGCCTTCATTGACATTCTGTCCGGTATCCCTTCCTAAAATTACATTTTGGCCTTCAATGACATTATATCCTACCGTGATATTTTCTCCTCCATTATCATTACATCCTATCGTGATATTTTGTTCTCCTTTATCATTACTTCCCATCGTGATCTTTTGTCCACTGTCATTATATCCCATTGCGACATTTTGTCCTATGACATTATATCCTAATGTGACATTTCGTCCTCTAGCGACATTATATCCTAAAATTATATTTTGTCCTATACTGGTACATTGTTCTACATTAATGCTATACTCTACACTGTTTTCCCAAGTACATTCTATTTCCCCTTCCCTTTGGCCTTCTACCCTAAAAAAGGAGCTGGTTCATTACAAACTCCCACAATGAGGTTTGTAAGAACATCTTTGCCTCTGCGGGTAAGGTGGATCCCATCAGAAGCGTAAAGGTCATGGCGCCTAGAAAAGAGATACCAAGGATCAAGAAAGTGGTATCCCAATTGTGTGCACAACTGCGATATCCTATCATTGATCCCTATGGCTCTACTGTTCCAACACGAACCTGCGTAGATCCTCGGGAGGATCCCACAGACTACGTGACGGCTCCCACGTTCCTTCATCTCCTGAAGGAGGACCTTGTAATTCCGAACAAGCTCCTCTGATCTCACCCTACCTACATCGTTACTACCCGTATGTACAATCGTAACCGTGTTCTTCCGTCCTTGCTCCCTGATGGACCGGGTACAATCAACGATCCCACGGCCCGGTTGACATACAAGCTTGCAACGTCGCTTAGTCTTTCGCTGCAGGATGTCGTCATAGCCTCGAACCATGGAGTCCCCCACCACCAAGAACTCCTGGTTTTCAGCCACTTCATCCTCCAGTAGAGCAAAACGATTGACTAGAGCCAGCGGTTGCTCCACAGGGCACACGTCTACCGAACGCGGGCTCGACAAACGGGACCCCACGGAGCGCCACTCGCTCATGGCAGTGACAGTAGGTGAAGAAGTGGAACGCTCTTTGGGTTGTGGGGAGGGTTCACTCTTCTCACGGAGCGCACTCCTGAGAAGCCGAATTGCCTCCTCACACATCCTGAGACGGACCTCTAGGTTCACGCAACCTTCACAAGCCATTTCGCTCCCCCTTTAGCAATAAAAACGGCAAAGAGAAAATACAAATCAACAACAACAACAAATCAAAGCGGTCTCTAATAAACTAAATACGCGAAGCTTACTCTGCTTACCTTATACTATTTCTCCTACCTTTGGAATACGGTAACAGAAAACTGTTTTGAAATTGAATAGAACCCTGCACTTTATCTTATATCTGTAACTGTATAGCGCTATACGTATACAATTACAAAAACACAACACAATCACTTAACACTATTCGGAGATATAAAATTCACAGGTATTCACTAGCTGGTGTCTGTGCAGAAAAACGAGGTCTCTAGCTGAGGTCACGAGCGGACTGAGCTGAGGTCACGAGTGGACTGAGCTGAGGTCACGAGTGGACTGTGCTGAGTGGTTGCCGCAACAGTTGACACAGAAGAGTTGCGGATCTCTGCAGTCCTGTGTGGCGTGTCCTTTGCCACACTTAGCGCACCGGGGGGCCTTGCGGCGGCATTCCTTTTTGGAGTGCCCCAGCAGCTGACATCTGGTGCACTTCCTCACTGGGGCAACGTAGGGGACCACTTGATGGAGGGTGTAGCCCAGCTTCACTGTGGAAGGGAGGATATCCATGAGGAAGGCCACCCTCATTGATCCAGTGGGCGTGCCGTCCCTCGCAGTGAGTCTTAGGATATCATCAACCGCTAGGTCCTGGGCTTCCAGATCAGCCTTTAGGAGTTTCTCGGCGCCCTCTTCAAGGGGGACACCTTTGACAACTCCTACGACGATGGTTTTAGGTATCCTAGTGAGGATCTTGATAGGGTCGCCATGGTCGGTCTGCAAGGCCGTGGTACGCAAGAGGCGACCGTGTTGGGTTTCGGTGAGACAGCTTATGAGCCATTCACTTGACGGTGTCTGGCGAATGCCATCAACGGGTCCCACCGTGTTCTTGATGAGTTGGGCTTGACGCCAGGATCCTAGCTTGAGAAAACGGGCAGGGTTTGTTTCTGGCTTGAGGAGGACTGGGAACTTCACAGGACCTACGTCGGATTTGGGGTTGCTGGGGCGCTTGCGGCGGGCCGTAACTACCTGCCACTCTCCTTCTGCAGATGCAGCAGCTACTGATGCGTACGAAGGACGCTGCGGCTTGTCCCCTTCTGCTTTGACCTCCTTGGTTGTCCGTGTGAGGGCTGCAGGTTCAGGGGAAGGGGTAGGGTGACCGTGCAACTGGTCGTTGACGGGTAGATGATTACCTTCGGTGGTGCCAGGGTCAGCTGCCGGCCCTGGGGCTGGGGCACTGGTGTCGCTGGGCGGGGCGCCATTTCCCAGGGAGGGTTTGGTTCGGGGGCGCTTGGATTTCTGGAGGTCGGGGATTACTTCCGGGTGGTCGCTATCTTCGTCGCTGGAGATGGAGAAGATGCTTCTCGACTCTCCCGAGCTCAGGGTGGTCACTCTCATCTTGCCAGGTGAGAGCGACTGATGCATGTGTGTTTTTTGATCGAGGAGCTCCATTTGCTTCCTTTTTATATGGTCAATTCACGGGGGAACGCGGGTCACGCGGTAGACCTCAGGCTGCATCTGGGTAGGCCTGAGGAGTTTCATAGCTTGAAGAAAAGCCTGAAGCTCAGTGATGTACTGCACCGCTTCTTGTACTCATGCTCCTACAGTGATTGAATTAAAAACAGGCCCGCCAAGGTCCTCAAACGTTAAATCCAGTAAGTTTATGGAACAAAATTGATGCAGACATTATCCACGGAAACGATATAAGGTAAAGTTTGATAAGTGAAATAATAGAGATAGGACTCCGCGTACACAACAGCAATTCCGCTACAATTAGATAATTACAAATACGTAAACACAAATTGACAGCTGCGCCCGGTGAACGTCATCTTAAACGGATAGAAACATCAGCGGTGAATCAACAAAAGATAGGAAGTAATAACGTATTTGCAGATAGTTGGTATGCTATTCCATATTTATACTTACTTTTTGGGCATCATTTTATTTAGCACTAGTTTTATTCATTCCGATTATTACAGTCACTGATGCAGCACTAATAAAGCTACACATATAAACATCACCAGTAGTTGTGGGAGTGGTATTTATAACGTGCAGGTACATAGACCATTATGTGTGATGTTAGAAGTGAACATTTTTGTCATCTTGGAGTTTGATATTGTCACTTTGTTATACAATCAAAATACATACTTTCCCCAAAAAAACATGAACATAAACTGTAGTCTCCAGAATTATTCACTTAGATTATTTTCGTGGCCACTATTTCCATGCCCATGGTGCCAGTTCTATACCCGATGTTACTTCAGCAAAGCAGTTACTTCAGATGACCGCAATGTTATTGGAGCGTGATAAACTTGACTGCTAGATTTGTGGCTACCAAACAGAATTTGGCACACAATGAACCACATTATTATTAAGGCAAAATGCTGATTATCTGTACATTACAGTAACTTGGAAGAGTTACCTGGTATGAGTCAACTCGCCTAATTGGACCATGTCACCTGGTGTCCAGATAAATTTAGGTAAATGAAGGATAGGCTCACAAGTCACACATGTACTGCAGTCAGTCAAGAGAGCAGTACCATAAATACAGATTGAAATATTTCTGCTGAGGCCCACTGTATGCCTCATCATTTGTTCAATTCAAGATCAACTGCTTCATCAATTGCACCAACTTTTAAAAAATTAAGAGCTTCCATAGATATTTATTTTTTGTGATATAAATTTTTGGTATGTTTTTAGAAGTGCATACCTACAAGATATAGCAATAGAAAACTAAATATTTGTTTTTTAAATTATAATACATCAACTTGGTATATATTTATCTTGTTAGAAATCAATATCCTAAAATGCTGCGAAGTGATCAACTAATGAACGGACCCACGATGACTGAGATGCCATCTTTGTTTTGATAGATGCAGAGGTCAAAGAAATTAGAGTATGATAGATTTATCTAACCTAACCTATCCTGCTTTAAGTAGTATGGTACCTGTAATTCTAGAGGTCATCAGGGATGTTGACAACTGGTTTTGCCATCCAATTAGCCTGCCAGGTGTAAAGGAGTTTCATAGCTTGAAGAAAAGCCTGAAGCTCAGTTCTGCACTGCAGCACTGTTTCAAAAATATGTAGTGTGGTGATGTTGCTTAGTGGGAGAACACCCGGTACACAGTGTCAATGCCATTGTCAAACTGACATTTACAGGACTGAGATAGACAACATAGCATCTTGAACCTATTGTCTTAGCTCCATTCACTAGCATATTTACTTTTAGCAAGTTTTTTTTAGTATTGATTTCTGCCAAGAAAGATTTATATTATATTGATGTATTTTAATTTACAAAATAAAGATTTAATTTTCTATTGCTGTATCGGATGGGTATATACTTGTAAATTTTTTTTTTTTTTTTTTTTTTGTGTGTAATGTATGCACACCACTCCCCTTTGTCACCCATTGATAATGGAAAGACAAGAAAGGGGAGTTCCATGTATTATTTTTGATAGGGCTGTTATTGTTAATCTGTGGTCATATTGAATTGATAAAAAAATCATAGAAAAAAATAGATTAAAAAAGAAAAGTGAAATTAAGATTGTGCAAACTTTTCACCACTTTACTGGGGTTAAATTGGTCCTTTTCAGGTGAAGAATTGTTCTCATTCTAATCTTTTATCCCTGTTTGTTTAATTGTTTGTTTTTTGCATCAAAGTGATGTCATCAAAATTGTGTCATTTGTACCACCCACTGATGCAGGTGGCACTGTGGGCATCATGGGATCATACCCTGTGCATGTCACATGGATGAGAATGTAATCTAGATGTCAAGTGTATCACTGAACTATTTCAACTGGGGGGGAGCGGCCTTGTGCTGGCCGCTTGTCCTCTTAGTGTCCCACTTCTTGTGCTTTTCTTTTATTCTGTTGAATTTATAGTATAATCACCACTGAAAGATGCACCCAACCAGTCATTTTATAAACATGTAATAGTAGTACAGCCCGTGTAGCCTGACTGGAGTATCTGTCTTGGACTCTTGGGTCTGTCCCTCTCTGATCCAGACTGGCTGGACTAGGGTGGCATGGCCCTACCAGGTGAGTTGACCAGGGTATTTTATTTTTCAGTTAAGGGTACCAGAATTCAACGTTTAATAGTTTTATTGATGCAGTTCTGTTGTATTCACTAAAATTACTCTTACCATGGGGGGATGTGTCCCCCCCAAAAAAAGAAAATTGAAATTATTGTTTTGCAGTAGAAATCAATATTAGATTTACAAAGGATTGACAAAGGAGGAACATGCCAACAGGAGACCTTTTGATCCATAACTAGGTCGGATGCTGAGAAAAATAATATAATGATAAATAAATAAAAGAAAAATAAATAAAAATTATAATGATATAAGTAATAATAAATAAGATAAATAAATCCTTAGGTATAGTTAAATAATACACAAACAGGTAAATAGTAAATTGACATAACTAATAATAAATAAAAAGCAAACAATAATAAATAATAACAAATAAATAAACAAGTAATATAAAATAAATGGCAGTCATTACAGCATCTTGCTTAGGTGTTTATCTAAATCAATCTTAGTTTCATAACTACACAGTTGGCGAAGTTGTTTCTACTCAATTCCAAATTAAATATATTTCCTGACAGTTGGAAACCATTATTTCTTGTTGGATTCTCATTCAGTGTGAAAATTTTGTCACTTTTGATGTCAATTCCCCTAAGACCTGTATCAAGTCACCTCTGAGTCTACGCTTTTTTATTTTTATTTATTTATTTATTTATTTTTTTTTTAGGGAAAACAGATTGATATGTTTTGATCGATTTTCATATGATTTATTTTTTATATTTAGAATCAGTTTTGTGGCTCGCTGTTGTACTTTTTCCAATCTGTCACTGTCTTTAATGAGATTCGGTGACCATACGTAAACAGCATATTCCAAATTTACCTAGTTGTATTTTGCGGGAAGGGGAGCTATGCTCGTGTTGTCCCGCCTTTGTATCTTGCAGTGTCTAGTTTGTTTTTAAACTCATGAATGGTTTTTGCGCATACTATTTCATTGTCCAGTTTGTTCCAAGTGTCCAAAACTCTATGAGGAAAACTGTTTTTCTTCAGTTCTCTTCTATAGCTATGTTTTTTTATTTTCTTTCCATGTCCTCTTGTGTTTCTTTTGTCCCAGTTAAGTAAGTTCTCACTATCGAGTACCTCTGTGCCTTTCATGATTCTGTAGATGGTCAATAGGTCACCTCTCTCTCTTCTTTGCTCCAGTGTCGGTAACTCCAGTTTAGCCAATCTCTCTTCGTATGATAGGTTTGCAAGTGCAGGTGCCATTTTTGTAGCTGCTCTTTGGATTCTTTCTATTTTCTTTATATTCTTTTTGGTACTGGGGGACCACAATGTCGCTGCATACTCTAATCTAGGCCTTATCAATGTAACCAATATTTTTTTCATCATGTCTTCGTCCAAGTATGTAAACGCCACTTTTATTGATCTTAGCAAGTTGTAAGTCTCCCCGACAATTTTGTTAATCTGTATATCATAGGACAAGTCGTTCGTGATAATTACTCCCAAATCTTTTTCGGATCCTACTTTCTTTACTTCTTTGGTTCCAATTGTATATTTTCCTGATATTCTGTTTTTGCTTTTTCCAAACTCCATTATGCTACACTTCTTAGTATTAAAGTCCACTTCCCATTTCTGACTCCAGTTCCATACCCTATTTAGGTCTTCTTGCAGTGCTTCACAGTCCTCATCAGTTTCTATTTTCCTTAGCAGTTTGGCGTCATCGGCAAAGAAGCTCATGTAGCAGTTCACGTCCTCATCCATGTCATTCATATAGATAGCAAACATTATTGGTGCCAGCACAGATCCTTGCGGTACTCCACTGATCACCTCTTTCCAGTCTGAATATTTTTCTCTGAGCACTACTCTCATCTTTCTACCAGTCAGAAAGTCCTCTATCCATTTTAGTAGGTTTCCCTGTATTCCTCCTATGTGTTCCAGTTTTTTAGTAGTTTTCTGTGTGGTACTTTGTCAAAGGCTTTTTGCAAGTCTAGGAATGCACAATCAGCCCATCCATTTCTTTCTTGCACTATGTCTATTAGTCTTGAGTAAAAGCATATTAAGTTTGTGGAGTATGATCTTCCTTGTCTGAATCCGAATTGTCTTGGGTTCTGTCATTGTCTTCCAGATGTTTTACCCATCTATTCTTGATTATTTTCTCACAAATTTTGGCAATGGTGCTTGTTAGTGATACTGGCCTATAGTTGGTGGGTTCTTCTTTGTTTCCTCCTTTGTGTATTGGTACAATGTTAGCGTTTTTCCAGTCCTCGGGTATCTTTCCTTCTTTGAGTGAGCTGTTTATTAAGATGTGTATTTTGTCTGTTAGTTCTTCTTTGCACTCCTTTAGAATCCAATTTGCAATACCGTCCGGGCCATGTGATTTTCTGACATCCAGCCTTGATAAATGTTCTGATATTTCCTTTAGTGATGCTGTAAACTCATTCATGAGGGGAGATTTCTTGTTTTTGTCTATGTCACAATTCGGTATTTTCTCTCTGGTGAAAACAGATTTAAAGTGATTGTTCATGACTTCGGCCATCTCTAAATCTTCTGTGTATTCTATGTTTCCTTGGCATAGTTTCACCAATTCCTGTTTGTTTTTAAGTTTACCATTCACATACCGATAGAATAGTTTGGGTTGCTCTTTGCATTTGTCTATAATATCCTTCTCATGGTTCCTTTTCTCCTCTCTTCTCACATTAACATACTCATTTCTATAGTTAACATAAATTTGCCATTTGCTTTGTTTTTTGTCTTTTCTCCACTTTTTCCAAGCTTTGTCCCTTCTGTCTTTTGCCTCACTGCATCTTTTGTTGAACCAACATTTAATGTACTCTCTCTCTCGCTTTTGTCTTGGTACATGCCTGTTTACCCCTTCATTGTAGTTTTCCATCAATATATTCCATTTCTCTTCCACTGCTGTTTCTTCCCTGTAAAATATTTCCCAGTTTGCATTCCGGAAGAATGTCTTTAGTTTTGTAAAGTCTGTTTTGTTGTACCTCAGTCTTCCTTTCCTATGCTTTTCGTTCCTCTCTATGTCTATTTCTTCCTTTAGTATAGTTTCGATGAGTACATGGTCACTCTTTCCAATTGGTGTCTCATACTGGACTTTATGCACTATTTCAGGCTCTGTTGTAAATATTAGATCTAGTTTCGATGGCTCTTCATTATTTCTGTACCTTGTGTTTTCACGGACCCATTGGGTCATTGTGTACTCCATGGTCATATCTAGCAGTACATTGCCCCACGAGTCATCTCCTCCTTGCACTGTCATGCTGTCCCAACAAATTTCTTTGCAATTGAAGTCCCCCATAACTACCAGATTACCCTTACCCATTAGTATCTCATTGAGTGATTTTCTTGTGTCATCTAGCATTTTTGTATGTTCAATTTCTTTCCAAGCGCTTGTTTTTGGAGGCACATAAGTCACCACAAACTTTCTACTTTTCATATTCTTGCCTTCGACTTTTATCATGATCAATTCAGCATTACCTTTGCCCTCTGCAATTTTTGTCACCTTTAGGTCTTTCTTGGCCAAGAACATGATTCCCCCTCCCTGTTTCTTGTCCCTGTTTTTTATCCAGTAGTTGTATAAACCTTGTCCGATAACAGTGGATGGTATTTCACCTCTTAGTTTAGTCTCTACAATTCCCATTATGTCTGGTTTTGCTTCTAACAGATAATCATTGAGTTCATTCAGTCCCGAAATTAGTCCGTCAATGTTGGTATAGGCCACTTTTAATTTTCTTCCTTCTCCCTGGTTTCTTCTTCCCTTGTTTTGTTCGTTTTGAAGCGCCATTGTCTTAATCTCAAGTCTATTACTCTCCACTGGAATTCTTTGCATTCTGTCTCCGATCTTTTCAAGTTTTTTTCCTTTGCTTCTTCTCTTAGCGCCCTTTCTTTTTCTAATTCCTCGGTACTCATTTCTCTTTTTATCCATATCTTATTGTATTTTTCACTCTTTGCCAAGTTACCTACTTTTTCAAATATGTCTTCTACTACCACTTGTGACCTTAGTTTTATCTTTAGAGGTCGATTCCTATCCTTAGTATAGCGACCAATTCTGTAAGTCTCTTCTAAGTCTGTGCCTGAATCACTATCTCCCCCCTGAATTTCATTAAGGATTTCTACTGCTGTCTCTTTTTCTTCTTTTTCTCTCATGTACCTCGCCAATCCTTGTTTTTCTTTAAGCCCATAAACCACAATACATTTCTTCCTATCTACTGTGTCCCTGACCCAATTTGCTTTTTCGTTAATCACTTGAATGATTGTGTCTTTTGCATTATCTTGCATTTGCTGCTTGACTATTTCTTTGAAAGCAATTTCTTTATTTTCAATATTTTCTTTCCACTTCTTAATTTCCTGGATACTGTCCCCACCTAAGTTTTCTTCGATCTTTTGTGTCAATTCTTGTAATTTGTTGTTCACTTCCTGCTTTAGATTTTCGCTATTATTATCATTAGTTTTCTTCTTTTCATTGTCATTCTTCAGTTCATTTATGTCTCTTTTCATTTCTTTAATTTCGTTTGTAAGATCCAAGTTAGCTTTTTTCAGGTCAGAAATTTCATGGTTAGTCTTAGATAAACAATCAATTAAACCAATGACCTCTTTTCTTAAGTCCATGATTTCATTTTCCCACCGAGTCCTATTTTTGCTCATCTCTCTCTCTATCTCTAATAATCTACTTAAGTTCTTTCTTTCGTACTTACCAAACCCTAAGAAATCATTGTCATAACACGTGTTTTTTTGATTGTTTACATCGCGGTTCAGTGGATTGCCGCCAGATGGCTCTGATTCGCAACTGGCTTTCGAGTCGTTTTCATTCATTTTTGCTCGCGCAGTCCTAGAATCTTGTTTGCTTTCTCAGAGGTTGAAATACACTGCTTAGATGATTTGAGATTGTTACTGATAATTATGCCAAGATCCTTTTCGCTATCCACTTTTGTTAACAAATTTCCAGATAACTTGTAATTGTACTTACTGTTATTTTTACCTATGTGTATACCCTTGCATTTACTTGTGTTAAGTTTCATTAACCTCTTCACTCCGGGGCACATCGCATGTCTGGCAGCATTAGCTGCTCGACGTGCAATGTTGCGTCATAATAATCGCATTATTAAAAAATAAAGTCAGTGCTCAGTCGTTTGTTCTCTTTCACCCGTGAATTTTGATAACCATAGAAAATATGATGAAGCCAGTTTAGAGAGAATGGAGGTTACGTAGGTACGACTACAATAAATATAATCAAGACGCTGACGTCGGCATCATCGCGTACCCACTTGCTCCTCATGCCACCTACGTAGGCGTCACTGTATGGAAGTGGTTAACCACTTTTCAGATCATTGCTGTAATTTATCTAAATCTTCTTGAATAACTAATTGATTGAAGTGATCATTTGCCATTCCGCACAGTTTTGTATCATCAGCAAATTTGGAGACAATAGATTTCAGTCCATGGTTTATATCATATATACTATGAATAGAAGTGGCCCAAGAATGTAACCCTGAGGAACTCCACTTGTAACATTTTTCCATCTAGAAGTTTTTCCATTTAAAACAACTCTGTTTTCGAACATTCAACCAATTTCTAGTCCAACTTAATAGGCTACCACTTACTCCATGTGAAGCTAATTTAGTAAGTAGCCTTTCATGGGGGATGGTATTAAAAGCTTTTGCAAAGTCTAGATATATTAAATCTATATTGTTTCTTTTGTCATAATTTGAGATAACTGTGTTGTAGAATTTGAGTATGTCACACTCCATTGGAATCCATGCTGGCTATCATTTATCCAACAGTTACTTTCTAAATGATGTTTGATAGCATCTCTGATGATAGTTTCCATTATTTTTCCTATGATTAAAGTCAAACTTACAGGTCTGTAGTTATTTGGTTTCTTTTTGTCACCTTTTTTGAATATGGGAGTAGCATTAACTAGCTTCCATTCTCTTGGGACATCTCCGGATATGATGGATTTCTTGAAAATAATTACATATGGAACAACAATCTCATTTTTCATTTCCTTTAAGATTCTTGGATGCCAACCATCAGGCCCTGGTGTATTATTAATTTTGAGTGTCTCTATACACCTTTGAATTTTTTCTTTTGTTTTATTCACCATAGTGGTTTACCTTAGACTTTTCACAAGTTTCAGTTTGGAGTTTACTTTGAGGTGTTTTGTTTACGAATACTGAGCTAAAATAGTTGTTTAAAATATCACACATTCCTTCATTTGAATATTCAAGTTGACTGACTGCAGATAATAGTGGACCAATGTGATTCCTAATAACCTTTTTATCTCTAATGTAACTCTAGAATTCTTTGGGATTGTTTATGGATTTATCAGCCATATTCATCTCATGTTTTCGTTTTCGTTTTTTTATTGTCTTTTAAATGTGTCTGTGTTATTACATAACTTTGTTAGTCATTAAGTGAATCTGACCACTTGTATTTCTTATAAGCCTGTCTCTTTTTAGCAATACTTTTTTCAGTTTCTTTCACCCTTAATGGTCACTTCCAGCCTGCTGTCACACTCTCCCCTTGTACATCTCATCACCTCCCACTTTTCTCCATTTTCTTTAATCATCTCCAACCCCTGACCCACTACCCTTGCATTCACCTCTCGCACCACCTCATCCATGTAAAGATTGAACAGCCAGGGCGACATAACACATCCTTGACGAAGTCCCACCTTTACCTCAAACCATTCATTCTCTCCATTTCTAATCCTAACACAAGCTCTACTACTCTCGTAAAAACTCTTGACTGCTCTTAACAGCTTTCCTTCTATCCCATATATCTGCAGTACCTCCCACAGTGCCTTCCTGTGTACCCTGTCATAAGCCTTTTCCAGATCCATAAAAGCCCAAAAAACATCCTTACCTTTTCCTATAGCTTTCTCACATATCTGGCTTACCACAAAAATCTGATCTACACAACCCCTACTTGTCCTAAAGCCACACTGTTCCTCACCAATTACTCCCTCTGTTCCTCTCCTAATCCTCTCGATCAAGACCCTCCCATAAGCCTTCCCAACTACACTCAACAAGCTGATCCCTCTGAAACTACTACACTCACAAGAATAGATACACAAGTATCTATTCTAATTTTTTTTTAGCAATTTGAATCTAAGTTGTGATCACTATTTGCAATAGTTTCACCAACTTCTACATCAGTTATCATGCTTTCACGGCTAGTGATCAATAGATCGAGTAAGTTTCCTTGTCTTATGGGCTCTTTTACATGTATAACCACTCCTCGTTTAACGACGACAATTGGGACCAGCGCGTCGTCGTTAACTGAATTGGTCGTTAAGCGAAAGTGTATACATATGTACATGTACTGTATGTGCAATGTCCAGCAATACATGTATCTTTATTTTTGTGTATTTTCCCTCTTTTATACAGTACATTAAAGCTTTATTTACTGTTTATTTACGGTGGTTAGGTTCCTGAAATTACCGTATATGACCAAATCCGCGTATGCTGACATTCCATATTGAATACCGGGGTATTTTTTTAGTTTCAACCATGGGCGGAATATAGCAATAGAAAATTAACTATTAATTTTGTAAATTAAAATGTATCAACGTAATGTGCAATTTTGTGGGCGGAAATGAAAGTAAAAAATACCTTGCTACAAGAAAATATGCTAATGAACGAAGTCGGTAGCATAGGATTGGGACGCCATCTTGTCATCTGCCAACGTGTCTCACGACGACGACAACGAGGACGAGCCGGATGACATTTAATTTGCAGGTAATGATTTATTAAACACAGGTTAGGTTAGTTTAGTTTAGGTTAGATGAATTCATCATCCTTTCATTTCTTCGACATCGGCATCTATCATAGCAAACATAGTGTACCATTCGTCCGACATGACTTCGTTACTTACGAAATCTGTTTTAGCATTTTTTTATTATTTCCGCTCACAAAATTGCATATTACGTTGATACATTATAATTTACAAAATTAATAATTAATTTTCTATTGCTATATTGCGCCCATGGTCGAAACTAAAAATTTACCACTACCGGTATATACTGTACCCCAGGTAGTTTTTGCAGCTTGCAGGATGGTAATGTAGACCTAAGCTTCAGAACACTTTACCTCACAGGTAATATCCACCATACAAGTTCATTTATAACATCATACAAATTTGCCTCGGCCAACTTAATTATCGTACACAACGTCGTAACTTCGGGAGATTTACGTTAAACGAATATTGGTCTGTCATAAAGCCCATCGTTACTCCGAGTTGTCGTTAACTGAGTAGGTCGTTAAACGAGGAGTGGGTGTATTACACTATAAAACATTTATATCTGACACCTTTTATTGGGAAGAATGGTGGGCCTCTGCAGAAATTTTGCCCAAATGAAAAACAGTTACTGGTTGTGTATATTAATCTGAAAAAAAAAAAAAAATCAGAAATTGAAATACAGAAAAATAAAAAAGTTCTAAATGTATCCAAATGAAGAATTGTATCTGTCTGTATACCAAGAGAATTATTCCCCCATATAAGGGAGGTAGCCATTCAAAGCATGCACCTATCCTAGTCCCAACCATCATCCACTTGTTTCCCTTTTATCTTAGCTCCTTGAAAGGGAAACAAATAGGTGATGGGTGGGGATGGGTGCATGCCTTGACTGGTTACCTCCCCAATAAAGGGGAAGAACCCTCTTAATAAATAGAAGTATTCTAGAGTGAAGAATTAGTACAAAAATAATTCATCATGCAAGACTAGCTGCAACTTTGACTTGAACTTGCATTTGCTTGGGGGAGGCTTCAAACATATCATGCAGCATGCTGCACCTGAATCTTAAGTCAGTGACTCTTAGTACCAATAATTGGAGATATGGTATTGTCATAAGGCTGAGACCATGAGAAATATGTTGATGTATCATGTCTCATTGTTCTTCTTTTCACTTAGAACAAATTTAGATTGGCCAGGGACCAATAGGCTTCTTTCCCCTTACAAGGGAAGTAGCCAGTCAAGACATGCACCCATCCCTGGTCATGGTAAAAGCCAGCAAGAGCTATCACCAGCCGACAAGAGCTGACAACAGGCCCAAAAATGCCAACAAATGACTGTATTGCTAGTAGAATAACTTGTTTTCAATTCTTTGTGTTATATGTTATTGCTGTACGAAGATTTGGCACATTTGAATGAACAAATCTTGTAATATACCAAGTTTAGTTTGCCGACAACACACTGGACTTGTTGGCTGCCATCTTAGCTGGGTCTCACTAATTACCCACCAAAACAGACCATAACTGACCAAGGATGATTTTTGCTCAAATGCACAATTTTATGTAAAAAAAATTAGCATATGGTTGCATTATTTGAACTATTTTCTTTAAAATGTGTGATTTTCATGTAATTTGATCAAAGAGAAGTTATGTTTTTAGCTTCTGCAAAATTACCGACCACAGCTACGAATACCGTCCAGCCCGCCATCTATGATCACTGGTGGTATGGATCAAACTACACTCTATTTAGTTTCTTACTATTATGTTATTAGTAAAATAGATTGCATATAGTTGAATTATTTGAACTATTTTCTTTAAAATGTGTGATTTTCATGGAATTTGATAAAAAAAGAAGTTATGTTTTTAGCTTCTGCAAAATGACTACCACAGCTATAAACACCGTAAAAAATTAGCATATGGTTGCATTATTTGAACTACATACATGATTTTATGCCTTTCCCTTTTTGGCTACCTCCCTTGTAAGGGGGAGAAAGCCTTGGTATATGTATTATTTGAACTATTTTCTTTAAAATGTGTGATTTTCATGTAATTTGATCAAAGAAAAGTTACATTTTTAGCCTCTGCAAAATAATCGACCACAGCTACGAATTTACTGACCAAACCCGACCCAAAATATTTATACAGCAATAAAATATAACACAGAGAATTGAAAACAAGTTATTTTATTAGCAATACAGTCATTTGTCAGCATTTTTGGGCCTGTTGTTGGCTCTTGTCGGCTGGTGATGGCTCTTGTCGGCTTTTACCATGACCACCCATCCCTACCCATCTCACTCCCACCTGTTAATCATTTCCTTTTATCTAAGCTTCATGTGGATGAAGGGTTATCCTTATCCCCTGCCCACTGCCCAGATCAGAAGTAATGCAGCAAGACACAGCAAGACACAGTAGGTCCAGCCACTTCATTTACAGTGTCCCTCCCTCCTCATTTCCTTTTTCAGAAATGGAGAAGATCAATTGAAATCCCATTGAGCCTGGTCAATTTTTGCCATTCACAACCATTTGCCACTTGCACCTATTTCTTGCCTTCTCTCATCCCTGTTCAACAGGAATTCCCATTTTACTCATAGCCCCTTTCACTCCCATCTATCCAGCTCATTCTTGGTCTACCCCTCAGGTTCACTTGATCCACTTCTGACCTCCACTTTCTTTTTGCTTGTCTTTCTTCATTCTTTCCATGTGCCCAGACCATCCCAGTATTCTTTCATTTGCCCTATCTACCAGGTCCCTTTCCACCCTAGCTCTCCTCACCTCTTCATTTTTCACCCAGTCCCTCCTGGTAACACCCACTATACTTCTCAAACACACTTAAATTTCTCCTTTCTTCTCTTGTTGTAGCCACCATCTCCCCTTCATACAGTCTTCTCTTTGCATCCATTCCTAGATACCTATTTTGCATGACACTTTTCATACCTCCAAGAGATTTACTTGCTTCCCTCACAGGTTACCTCAACCCCAATTCCTCCACTCCCTGCTACATGTGACCCTGAATATTTAAAACTACCTACTTCCAACCTTTCTCCATTAAGATGTACCTCCAGTTTGCTGCCACCCTGACCTCTTTTATACCTCATCAATTTGCTCTTACCCACATTTAATTCTAACTTACTATTATCATATACCTTACCAAACTCCATCACTAGCTGTCTCAGACCCGCCTCTGACCCAAGTTGCAAGTTTAGTGTCATCAGGAAACTACTGTTGGCTCATCTACCTTTTCCCTCTTGTCTCTAACAATCTCCAATTCTCTGCCCATTACCTTCTCATCTACCTCTCATACCACCCCATCCATATACACATTGAACAACCATGGCGATACAACACACCCTAGACACAGCCTTTCGCCTCTAACCACTCTCACCATTTCCAACCCTAACGCAAGCTTTCTTCCTATTCCATATATCTGCATTGTCTTATGTCTTCCTGTTAACCTTGTCATCAGCCTTCTCTAATTCCATGAGGGTCCAAACATCCTTACCTTTTGCCAAAAAAAACTCACAAATCTGCCCTACCACAAAAATTTTATCCATGCACACACTACTTTTCTTAAGCCCACACTATTCCCCACCAATTATTCCCTCTGTTCCTCTCTTAATCCTCTCAGTTAGTACCCTTCCATATTCCTTTCCAACAACTCAGCAAACTATATTCACACTTGTCTTTATTTCCTTTGTGAAGTGGAACTATACACACACTCCTCCAGTCCTGTGTCTTCTGGCAAACTTCCTTCCCTTAGGCACACATTAAACAGCCTCATTGGCCAATCCACTATAACTGTTCCTTCCCTTATCAGACACTCTGCATGACATTCCTCCAAACCAGGTTCCTTCCAGCTTTCACCATTTTCAGTGCTCCTGGTATCTCATGTATCCCTGTCATTTCCCATCACGGTCACTTTCCTAGTTTCTCCCAGTGCCACAATCAATCAGTCCCTAACTTCCTCCACATTCAACAACTCTCTGAAATACTGTACCTATATTCCCCTTACTACCTTCTCTTCCATTAACAGGTGTCTTTCTGCACCCTTTAACTTTTCATCTCTGACTCACCCCTCACTCTTCTTACTTCCTTCCAAAATATTACAAAGGATTACAAAGGCGGAGCATGCCGACAGGAGACCTTTTGATCCATATCTAGGTCGGATGCGAAAAAAAAAATCATATTAATAATAAAATAATAAATAAAAACTATGATAATGTAAATAACAAATAAAATACATAAATAAATGCATAGGTATAGTTAAATAATAAACAAGCAGGTAAATAGTAAATAATAATTAATTGACATATAACTAATAATAAATAAAAATCAGACAGACAAATGATAACAAAACAAAAACAAATAATATAAGATAAATTATAATCATTACAGCATCTTACTTAGGTATTTATCTAAATGATTCTTAAAGCTTTGAACTGAACTACATTGCACTACCTGTGCAGGAAGTTTATTCCATTCATTAACTACACGGTTGGCAAAGTTGTTTCTACCTACTTCCAAATTGAATCTATTTCCGGAGAGTTTAAGACCATTGTTTCTTGTCTGATTCTCATTCAATGTAAAAATTTGGTCACTTTTGATGTTGTCAATTCCCTTTAGAATTTTAAAGACCTGTATCAAGTCACCTCTGAGTCTACGCTTTTTTAGGGAAAACAGATTCATATGTTTTAGTCGATTTTCGTATGATTTATTTTTGATATTTGGAATCAGTTTTGTGGCTCGCCGTTGTACTCTTTCCAATCTGTCAATGTCTTTAATGAGATTCGGTGACCATACGGAAACAGCATATTCCAAATGTGGACGAACTAACGATTTATATAGCTTGTTAATGAGTGATGGACTTTTGAAATCAAAAGATCGCGCAATGAGTCCTAGAATCTTATTTGCTTTCTCAGAGGCTGAAATACACTGCTTGGATGATTTGAGGTCGTTACTGATAATTACGCCGAGATCTTTTTCACTATCCACTTTTGTTAAGGAATTTCCAAATAACTTGTAATCGTACTTACTGTTATTTTTACCTATGTGCATTACCTTGCATTTACTTGTGTTAAATTTCATTAGCCACTTTATCTTTTTATTCATTTCACAAAATTTCTGTCTTACTCATACCCCATGTTACATCTACTCTCTTTGTCTCCTTTGCCTTACATTTTGCTTCTCCTCTCTTTTTGTATCACTTGTATGCTTTGTGAGTCCTACTTTGCAACCAGTCTGCTTCTTTTCTACCATCACCTTCGCCTCCTCATCCCACCATTCACAACCCTACCTTCTATTCCCTCCCATCCTCTTTATCCCCCATACCATCTTTGTGCAGTCATTTCCTCGTTAAAGCATACCATTTATTTTCCTACCTCCTCTTTCTTACTCACCACCTACCATACATTTTTCAGCTTTTCCTGGTATTCCTTCTCATTTTCCTTCTTATTCAATTTGTTAACTCTTAACTCCTTTTTACCTCCCATACTTTTCTTCCAGCATTAGCATCCAGAACTCATCCTATCCTTCCTTTTGGCACCACTATATAATCTATTAATGCCCTATCAAGGTAGGGAGTGAGGAATTGTTTGTACTGTTTTGGGATGTGCTAGATAAGATTAGGAATAAGGGAGGGGTTCTTGTTGTATGTAGAATTCTTCCGAGGCATAGAGTTGGAGGCATGTGGCATTCCAGGGCTATTGCAATGAATTGCAGGCTGGCAAAATATTGTAAGGCCAATGGATGGGCATTTGTCGACAACTGGGATTGCTTTTATGGTAAGAATCATCTACATACAAAGGATGGGGTGCAGTTGTTGCCCAGAGGATTTTGGCTCCTTGCTGAATCCCTTGAGTGAGAAGTAGGCATCCTCCATGTTTTTTTCAGGTAGATTACATGGGAGTCGGAGAGAAAGTATCGAAATACAGTTTAGGCAATAGGAACAGCTCAGTGAGGGACTGTGTAAAGAATTACCAAATTAGGTGGAGGGAGGATAAACTAAAAGTTTACTATACAAACAGCAGAAGTGTGATAAAATTGATTAGCTGCATAGAGAGATTTGATATTATAGCTATTACTGAATCCTGGATCAATAAGGCTGATAGACATTTCCTTCCGGAAATCAAGATGGAAGGATATAAGTTTTTTCACAAGGACAGGGTTGGGAGGAGTGGGGAAGGAGTAGAACTTTTCTTTAAGAATACAATAAACTGTATTATTAACAATTTGATTAAGGAAGAGGACAGTACGGAATCTATTTGGGTGGAGATTATAGGCAAGAATAAGAAACTTATTATTGCCATCTTATATTGACCTAATCTCAGCATTGAGCAGACTGTTCCCCTGATTCATGAAATTCGCAGGGTGTCCCAGTACAAAAACATTGTGGTCATGAGAGATTTTAATTATAGAAACATTGACTGGGAAATTTTAGTAGATCAGGAAGCAAAATTTTTCCTAGATGTGGTGCAGGATAATTTCCTAAAACAAATGATTACCAATCCTACAAGAGGAGAGAATACTGTGGACTTACTCTTAACTAATAATAAGCACCTAACAACGTAAAAGTGGAAAATAGTCTAGGCTCTAGCAATCATCAAGAAATAAGATTTGATATTATTTGGGAAGAATTAAAAAGTATGAATAATGTTCAAGTACAGTACTGGACTTCAGGAGAGCCAATTTTGACAAGATAAGAAACTATTTGAGACATTTGATCACTCACAGAACCAACCCAGGGGGCTGTGATGGGGTCAGATATACGGTCAGTCTAGAGGTCATTAGCACGGACAGGGATCGGGTCATGGAGGGTATGCATAACTTGGGTCATGTCACCTACAGGTGCGGGGTCAACAGCCAGGTCAGCAATTTGGATGAAATGTATAGTAACCTAACAGATTTAATTCTAAATGCACAAAATAAATTTATTTCCTGCAAGTCAATACGGAAGAATAGTAATAGAATGATCCCTCATTTTTCATGGTTAATGGGGACCAGAACCCCCTGCAAAAGGTGAAAAACCGTGAAGTAGGATTTGCCAACCCATCCCCCCCCCCCCCAGGAATTTTTGTGCATGTGTATGTGGGTACCAGAATGTTGAAAATATGTAAATAGTATTTATACTTTACATATCTGAGACAAAGATTACAACAGTACATGTATTTACCTAAATTGTTAATTATAAAACCTTATACAGTAATTAATATTTATTATAGAGTAATTAAGGGGGATCAGATGCACTGATAGAAAAATATTAATAAAAAAGTTTTTTATATATCGACTTGATATTTTTACAGTATAATCAAATTATTATTTTCCATATTCCATGAACATTTGAACAATGTATGTCCGTCTCTTCATCTGTCAGTTCGTGTGATGTCATTGATGACGTCACAAATGTTTCCCGATCTTTATTTTACCTAGACTAACCTGCTTTTGCATGTAAAATCTCAAAATGCCAAACAGTGTGTAATTTTGTTTTTTCATAAAAACTTTATAGATCAAGATACAGTAATCCCTCCCGTATCCATATCAATTGAGCCATGGCCGTGACGGATACGCGGAGTTTTTTTTTTAGCCATTATTATCAAAGAAAATGAGGGTTAAAATACAAAAAAAAAAACGTTATCGTGCCCAATACACTAATATTTTATTGTAAATAAATGTATAAACACACGTGTACATTAATGTGTACAGGTACTCCTCGTTTAACGACGACAATTGGGACCAGCACGCCGTCGTTAACCGAATTGGTCGTTAAGCGAAAGTGTATACTACGTACATGTACTGTATGTACAATGTCCAGCAATACATGTATCTTTATTTTCGTGTATTTTCCCTCTTTTATACAGTACATTAAAGCTTTATTTACTGTTTATTTACGGTACACGACGTCGTAACTTCGGGAGATTTACGTTAAACGAATGTCATAAAGCCCGTCGTTACTCCGAGTTGTCGTTAATCGAGTAGGTCGTTAATCGAGGAGTACCTGTATATGAAAAAAAAACCCACACAGTACATACTGTATAGTACTACATGATTACATCATGGTGTGGACAGTGGTGGCAGTGGTGGTGATGGAGTTGACTGAGGTGTTGCTGGAGGAGAGCGAGTTGGTGGTGGTGGTGATGACTCGTGACGGGTCGATGGCCCTGGGTGTGGTGAGTCCTCATGAGTTGATTTTGGTGGTAATGACGAGTCGATGGCCCTGGGCGTGGTGCGTCCTCATGAGATGATGATGTTGTTACCCTGAAGAAGGTGTCCAGCTTGGTCTGCCTCGTTGGCCACTTGCTGTGTTTTCTGATCAGCATTTCTCGAATCATCCGTAAAGATGAGGTGGAGCTGCGCATTTCTTCGTCAGCAGCAGGATGTTCAATAAAATCTAGGATCACTTCAAGGCTTGCCCTGGCCTCAGAAAACTTAGGCCTTGCCTCAACAACAACCTCATCATTATCATCATCATCACTATTGAAGTGAGGCTCGTCCGGGTGCATTACCTCTTCAGCAATTTCTTCTTCAGTTTGCAGGTACATCCCAGGGTCTCCTTCGTCACACTCTAGCCAGTCTTGCACGTCCTTTTCTGTGGCCGCTTCACCTGGGATGGGGCATGGGGTAGGAAGGTGGTGGGATGTGTGGGCTGTAGTGACGCGCGAGCTGTGTGAATCACTCCAGATATGTTCACCAGATCCTGGTCACCATTCGGATACTGGAGGGAACTCCGGTAGTTACAGGGCATCTGGATAGTGGCGAGTTCCCAATAATGGCGAACTGGATACGGGAAGGATTACTGTATACAGTACATAGGTCATAAAATGCATGACTTTGTGATGTCGCACCGATAGCGTTTTTTCCGATAAAATTCCCTCTAGCAATATTATTTATCATTTTAATCATTTATCAAAACTTACACGAGAAAGGCACAACATTCATGTGTTATCATGATAAGTTTTAAAAAAAATTGATTGTTTTTTGATGATTTTTTTTTTATGAATATTTTGAAAAAACCCGCGAAGCACTGAAGCCGCAAAACGTGAAACACAAAGTGGCGAGGGAACACTGTACTCCCAAATGGATGATGGACAGGCTGAAACATGAGGTACTGCTTCATCCCTTAAAGGTGATTGAACAAATTTTATATTTATCATCAACTACTGAGGTTAGACAAAGATGTTCATATAG
The DNA here is from genome assembly GCF_046742065.1 of Oratosquilla oratoria. Taxonomy (NCBI): domain Eukaryota; kingdom Metazoa; phylum Arthropoda; class Malacostraca; order Stomatopoda; family Squillidae; genus Oratosquilla; species Oratosquilla oratoria. The sequence goes on from NC_134780.1 coordinate 73,619,389, forward strand.
AAATACATATATTGAACCCATATTCCATAAAGGGTGGTATGAGAGGTAAATGCAAGGGTGGTGGGTCAGGGATAGGAGATGTTTAAAGAAAATGGAGAAAAGTGGGAGGTGAGCCAGCTGTTGTTTGTGGATAACACTGTGCTTATAGCAGAATCAGAGGACAATGGAAGTTGGTGACAGTTTGGGAGATTGCGTGAAAGAAGAAAGTTGAAGATAAATGTGATGAGATATACAAGGGGTGAAAGTGGCAGTAGACTGGAAGTGAGCATTGAGGGAGAGCGACTGGAGGAAGTGGATAGTTTTAGATACTTGGGTGCGAATGTGGCAGGAAAGGGTGGAGTGGGTGGTGGAGGTAGAATGTAGATTGAGAAAAGTGAGTAAATGCCTTGGTGGATTAAAAAGCATAATGAGGAATAGAAATTTGGGAATGGATGATAAGAGATTGTATTTAGGAGTGATTGTACCAACAGCACTGTATGGGGGAGAAACATGGAACATGAGAGAGGAAGAGAGGAGTTTGAATGTGTTTGAGATGAGGTGTCTGAGAAGTATGATGGGTGTTACTAGGCTGGATAGGATGAGAAATGAGGAGGTGAGGAGGAGAACAGGGGTGGTAAGGGAGTTGGGAGATAGGGTGGATGAAAAAGTATTAGGATGGTTTGGATACATGGAAAGAATGAGTGAAGAAAGACTAGTAAAAGAGGTATGGAAGGCAGATGTGGAGGGAGTGAACATGAGGGTCGACGTAGGATGAGATGAATGGATGGGGTGAAAGGGGCATTGGGGAAGAGGGGAACATCTGTTGAGTGGAGGAAGGACGGGAGAGGACAGAAGATGGGTAAATGGAGAATGGTTGTATATGGATGGTGTTGTGATGCATAAGGTGGATTGGATGGGGGGTGAGGTAGTATGTGTGAGAAAAATTTGACACAACCCGAAGGGATTTCTCCCCGTCTTCTCCTTTTCTGCATGAGGGGACGGAGAGGGGGCCACCGATTTAATGAAGCGGCCTTGCTGTGGATGTGCTGTGTCTTGCAACACTGCCTCTGACCCAGGGCAGTGGACAAGATGCAGGGATGACCCGTCATCCAGGAGGTGCCAAGATAAGAGGGAGGGTGGAGGGGAGTGGAGTGTATTCAGGGATGGAATGGGTGGGAATGGTTTTTATGCCTTTTTCTTTTTGGCTACCTCCCTTGTAAGTGGGAAAAAGCCTTTGGTATATGTATATGTAATTACATTTCCTCATTAAATGGAAAATTATTTCCTTATTAAATGCAAAATAATTCTCCTGACTGCGAGAAAAATGAGGTTAGTAATTAGAGATAAATACTCGAAATGGGAAGAAATGATAAGTGGTGTCCTGCAAAGTTCGGTGCTGGCTCCAATCCTGTTTGCCATATATATAAACAACATGGATGAAGGAGTAGAGTGTTATGTGAATTTCTTCGCAGATGACGCAAAAATACTAAAAGTAAGAACAGAGGAGGATTGTGAATCATTAGTCAGACCTAGACAAAATCTGGAAATGGACTCAAAAGTGGGAAGTGAACTTCAATATCAAGAAATGTAGTATAATGGAATTTGGAAAAGTAAAAACAGAATATTAAAAAATAAAGAAAATGGTAAGGCAAAAAAGTGAACTCTGAAAGAGACCTTGGAGTAATAATCGGTAAAGACATGACACCGGACAAACATATCAACAAAGTAGTCGGAGAAACCTTCAACCTATTAAGGTAAATGAAAGTGGCATTTGACTATTTGGATGAAGAAATGATAGAAAAATATTAGTTACAATAAGACCAAAACTGGAATACGCAGCAACACTATGGACACCCAGTACTAAAAATAATATAAAGAAATTAGAAAGAATACAGAGAGCAATGACAAAGTTGGCACCAGCTCTTTCCAAATTAATATACAAAGATTATCCACATTGGAATTACCAACACTGGAGCTGAGAAGAGAAAGAGGAGATCTACTGACTATATAGAAGCATGAAAGGAATGGAAACCCTTGATAGGAATGATTTACTAAAATGGGACAATGGAAAAAACAAGAGGACATCAAAAGAAACTCAAAAAGGATAACTATAGAAGAGATCTGAAAAAAATATATATATATAGCTTCCCACTCAGAGTGCTGGATACCTGGAATAATTTAGATAAAGAAACAGTGTGTGCAAACACTATTCAAGATTTTAGAAAAAACTTGACACTGAAAGATACAAAGATGGGTCACCACGAGTATAGCTCCCTTCCCATATAATACAACTAGGTAAATACATATATAAGACAGAATGAAATCATATTACCACTGCATTCATTCAGTAGATCTATACTCTGATCTCCACATTCCTATTTCTTTGGAATTGAATTGATAAAGTAAATAGCATCAGCAATAAACAAATTGGCATAATCTGCACACATGGAATAGGTATCATTTAATATTACTCACAGTATTAAAGTGTTCATCATTGTTATAACTGCATTGGTATAATATGCACACACATGGTATGGAATAGATATCACTGAATATTAATTACATCCTCCATGGAACTAAGGTAATTATTAATCCTTGATACAATACATAGTCTGGGTTTACACACCTTAAGGAAGTGTTGCATTGCTTTATAGAGTAGGTGAATTTTTTTTAAATATGTGTTTAGTGAATATAGGTATAAATACCCCATACATTAGTGTGTAATTCCTCAGGGTATTGTGTTCCTCCCATGTAAATATAAGGCATAGTGAATATTTAATGAAGATATAGTGAGCTCTAGTGAAGCTCTAATTACTTAGTGGAAAATCCTTCCACATCATTCAGTTTGGTATGAAATGGAAGCTGAGAGTCTGGGGAACAAATCTTACTAAATACTTTTTTCAAACTAATACCTCTGATTATTTTTATTAATTTGTTTCTCTGAATAATTAAAAAATGCTGCAAAATTCTGGTTTTATAAAAAAGAATTATTTCATTTTTTACTATAGAAAATAAAGATCATGATGTTTTCTTTCAAATGAAACAAAAATTACAAAAATCCATAAAGAACAACCAAAGATATTACAACAGAAAGAAAAAAATAAACTTTACAGGATGGGAGATTGAAATTTTTGTGACCATTTGTTTCATGGTTGTAATATATAGCAAATTCCAATTTTCTCTTCTTTACTGTTGAGGTGTGGGTGGAGGAGGTGTAAGGTGGGCGTGGCTAGTAAATGCTTACAGAGTGCTGGGCGCAGCTGTGCTGCTTTTCTCCTCTTTCTTTTTCCTTGTTTCTATTTCTGGCACTCATGGGCCCTCTCTACATTCTGCCACTTCACTTTCTTGTTTCTTGTTCATTCGTCCATAATCACAGCAACAATACAGGGCAAGGAATCAAAATTGTTGTGTATGGTGAGAGCGCCAGGAGTAATGTCACCTTCCTTTGACATTTTCAAGAGTACTGGTGCCCTGTCAATTGTCTTTGTGGGGTATGCTGGTGGAAGGAGTTGCCAAATATTTCCATAAACACAATTCTGTAGCAAAAAACAGAATAGCAATAGAAATGTTGATGCTATTTCAATATACAATGTTTTTTATGCAATGAGGTTGCCAATATTTTATTTCATGCTGTATAAAAAAGTAGAAATGAAATATAGTTGTATAATTTTGTATGAGTTTTACCACCATCATAGAGATTCTTTTGAAATGTTTAACCTAAAATTTGCTCCTGTACCAGAATTTTTTTATTGATTGCTGGCGATGCTCCCTTAACCTCTTCACTCTGGGGCACATTGCATGTCTTGCAGCATTAGCTGCCCGACGTGTGATGTTGCGTCATAATAATTGCATTATAAAAAATAAAGTCAGTGCTCAATCATTCGTTCTCTTTCACCCGTGAATTTTGATAACCATAGAAAATATGATGAAGCCAGTTTAGAGAGAATGGAGGTTACATAGGTATGACTACAATAAATATAATCAAGATGCCGATGTCGGCATCATCGCGTACCCACTTGCTCCTCATGACGCCTACGTAGGCATCACCGTATGGAAGTGGTTAATTATATGCTCTCTCTGGTACAGCATTTCCCCCCCTTTTACCATCAAATATGCCAAAGCGAGCACATTATTTTGAATCCCTTTTAGAGTAACATTGAGACATGTTACTAGATTGGCTGTACCAACAAGAGAGGACCAAAACATTCTTTCCAGGCTGGTCAACAACTAGCAAGTTCCAACAGTTGACATGTCAACATATATGGTCATTAACATAAAGCATACATTATACATCACAAGAAAATAAAGTAAATACATCATGAATTTTCATACACTAATTAAAATATAACCTAAATCATACAATGTATACATAAATATGTTAATTTTTGAATAACTTCATTTTCCTTGCTTATAAATTAGAATATGTAGAGAATGGAAAACAAAAAGGGGTGACTATCATATGCAGTATGGTAACACTGGTTAAAAAGAATATGCACACAACGAAACATAACTATGAAATTAAGGTTGCCAGACAAGCGAGATCCAACCCAAAGGGATTCTTTCATCTACAGAATAGAAAATAAGGAAAGGATAGGCCCAATTCAAAATAATGAAAATGTCATGATAGAATCATAGGATAAAATGAGAGGCATTTAACAAATATTTTCTCTCGGTGTTTACTAAGGAGAGGTTAGATAAGGTACCTGACTGTGATCTGATTTTCAGTGGGGATGAAGAAAGTAGACTAATATCAGGATTAGTAAGGTAGTAGTCAAGCAGGTTGAAAGACTTAAAGCTACAAAATCTCCGCGTCCAGATGAAAATTATCTTAATGTTTAAAGAGTGTAAATTTGAAATCTGCAATCAATTAACAGAAATATTTAATAAGTCTTTAGACACTGGTTTTGTGCCTATTGCTTGAGGGCAGGCAAACATTATTCCTGTTTTCAAAAAGGGAGATAAATCATCTATATGCAACTACAGGCCAATCAGATTGACGTCAGTTATAGGTAAAATACTTGAATCAATAATAGACTTAGAGAACACATCGAGAAACATAATTTGATTCATGACACACAGCATGGTTTCTCCAAGGGTAAGTCATGTGTAACTAGTCTTCTATCCTTTTACACTAAATTATATAAGGTGTCAGATAACAATGATAGTTACAATGTTATTTACCTTAACTTTAGCAAAGCGTTCGACAAGGTACCCCAAAAGAGACTACTAAATAAAATCAAAGCCCATGGCATAGGAGGAAAAGTATTAGAATGGATTAGAGCTTGGATTAGTGACAGAAAACAGTGGGTATAAATGGTGTAAAATCCAGGTGGGGGAGTATTTTAGTGGGTCCCCCAGGTCTTGGTTTGGGGTCCCTTATTGTTCATTATGTACATAAACGTCTTGGACAATGGGATTAATAGTGATATTAGTAAGTTTGCGGACAACAGAGCATTGACACCAGAAATAAAGCAAACAGAGCATTAGGTTTCATTGTTAGGATGGTTACGAATAGAAGTGGAGAGGTAATTATCAAACTCTATCTAGCGTTAGTTAGACCCATCCTTGAGTATGCGGTACAGTTTTGGACATCAATTCAGTACACAGAAGAATGACCAAAATAATACATGGGCTCAGAAATTTACCTTATGAAGAGAGGCTTAGGCACCTTAACTTACATTCTCTGGAAAGACACAGAGTGCAGGGTGATCTAATAGAGGTGTTTAAGTGTATCAAAGGCTTTAACAAGGGTGACACAAACAAGGTCATCATATTAAGACAACAGGGCAGGACTCACAGTAATAGATTTAAACTGGACAAATTTAGATTTAAGAGGAAATAGGCAAGAATTGGTTTACTAATAGGGTGGTCAACAAATGGAACTGACTTAGTAACTATGTAGTGAGCACTGAAACTATTAGTTGTTTTAAGAAAGGGTTAGACTACTTTAAGGATGGGGATGACAGGTGGTAATGTACATGGAACTGCCTAGTGTAGGCCTTATGGTCTCTTGCAGTCTCCTTCATTCTTATGTTGTATTCTTTCATCCACCACCCTTGTGCACTCTCATTGTATGAGGTGGCTGAATAAAGAAAAATAATTATTTGTTTGAAGTAATTTTATCAAAGCACTGACAGACGTGTGCACACTTCGAAGACGAGAACTAGACTAAACCCACGCCAGTCTTGCATTTGGCGGGAAAGACGGCACGAATCGCATTGCGATTACAAAAATGCTCACAAAATATACAATAATAAATGTATAAATAAACAAAACTGGAAATATGTACATAAAAACACAAGAAATGTCACCATTACATCATCTTAAACACTGTGTTTGCTATCAACAACTCCCTTTCTAAACATATATCCAATATCATCTCTCCACTATAATTCATACCTGACCCCCAAACTTCCCTATTACTTTATCAATTGGCTCAACCTGTACTATAACATTGAAATCCCCCAACACCATTATATTTATAGGGTGTGTACAGTAATTGTTTTGTTTTTTAGTGTCGCACAAAAAAAAGTCACAATTTAGTTGAAAATGCATTTATTGAAAAAAAAAAAAAAAAAAAATGTATCAGCACACTTCTGGTGTCCCATTACTCGATGAATCCGCCCTTGGCATCAATGACGTCCACAACACACCCTCAAAATCTGGCACAGGCCTTCACAGCCTCCTTGGAGAGATTGGCAAAGACAACCTTGATACAACTGATCAGATCATCCTTACTCTTGCATGGGATGCAGTTAGTATCTTGTTCAGTTGTGCCCCATACAAAATAGTCCATAGTTTCACCTCCTTTGTCACCACTGTCACCACCACTGTCGGTCCTCGACCGTTACACTTATAGTAGTCTCGTAAATTTCACTCACAAGGCCCCTTGCCTTGGTTACGTCAATTCCAATAACTTTTCAAGTTCTTCTTAAGCAGTAGGCCCCATGCCTAGTAATTGTCATGTACTTTAACCAGTCCTGAGGTTAAGGAAATTGGATTAGTTTTCTTCTACTATAATTACACTGTCTTGGTTACACTCAGGATCTCCCTCTCTCCACTGCTCCGAGACCCCCTCCTCCACGCCAGACCACCTTTGTTCAGACATCACTTTTTATTCGTCCAATAGTCTTTTACTTCTCAAAACAAGTGACACACCTTAAGGGCGTGTCTTTTTCCTTTGGGCCAATAATATTTATTTTCATACCCATTTACCTCCAATCCAAGAGGCTGTTACAGTCCTTCCAGAAATATTGCTGTGTAAGCAAAAGCATATAAGCAAAAGCATGACGTCATTGCGCAAGTGGTCTGCCGCTAACAGAGTTTTGATTACATCAGCGATTATTTAAAAACGGTCACCTCCCGTCAGCCAGAACGGCGCCTCAAATCTTTGTTTATGAAAACAGCCAAGCCAATGCGAGTCTGACTAAGCAATTGTTGCTTGTCGGTGTTTCCCCATCGTATTAGCATTCGTACAACTATCGACCTCTTACAATAGGGTTGAGGTCATGTGAGTTAGGGGGCCACATATCAGGGGCAATGAAATAGAAAAAATAGTTGGAGAGCCATTTCTGAGATTTTCCAGAAGTGTGACATTGTGCAGAGTCCTGTTGCTACATGTAGGGTCTACCAGCAGCTATTTCCTCAATCCATGGCTTTACATGGGTCTGTAGAATGTTGATGTACACTTTGGTACTCACCCTGAGCCCCTGGGGAAAGAAGATGGGGGGTATGACTTGGCCCTTGCTGCAGACTACCCCAAACACCATGACAGTTGCAGGAAACTTGGTTTTCATGACTCTTGGCACATCCTTGGGACAGACAGCCAACCACCTGTTGTTCTGAGAGTTGTGGGTCTGGTCCTGGCAGAAGTTCTTTTCATCTGAAAAGAACCAGAGCATGTCATTCTCCAGAGGGTGCTTCAGTTTGTTGAGCATCTTGCTCTTCTTGAAGTACTTGAACTTGCTCTTCCTGCATCTTTGCAGACAGGAGTTGACCCTTATACATCTTGTATCTGATATCTTCATGCAAACACTGCCTTATGGTGCCCTCAGACACTTGTAGTTCTCTCGCAATAGACCTCATGGACCAGCTGGGTTCTTCATCAACCATGGCTTGCAATTGAGTGACAATTTTGGCATCCCTGATGGTGTCTGATTGTTGAGAATGAGGTTTCCTCTTGTCATCACCTTCATAATTGTAATCAGAAGCAATCAATTCCTTTCTGATGGTCCTGACGAACTGTTCATTCTCTTTTAGCAGTTCTGAGATCTTGCTGCTGCTGTGTCCAGCAGAGATTAACATAAGTACCACATGCCTTTTCCATAGATGAGGAAATGTAAAGCTCTCCATGGACGTAAGGTGTTGCTGAGATAAAGTCTCAACATATACTGATTGGTTGCTTTTGTTTTGAGTGGTGTGGTTCCCTGTGTTTTCCCACACTGTGTCCCTGAAACAATGAAACAATTACCATTCCTCCAAATACCATTCCTCCAAATACTCACAAAACACTTAAATCTATTCAAATAACCCCCTTTCCTCTTCACTTTTCTCACTACCAGGTCTGTATGCACTCACAAAAACCTACATCTTCCATCCCAGTTTCACCTTCACCCACATTAATCTTGAAGACACTTCCTTCCACTTCAGTACGCACTTCCCTATCTCATTAAATTCCAGCATAGCCAACCACTACATCCCTCCTTTGCCCCCTCATCACTCCTGACACTCCCCACCACACAGTTACATGTTTTACTACAGTTGGTGTATGTTTCCTTGAATCTTAAGTGGAGGTGCCATGTCCAGCCTTCACAAGGCCATTCTACCATGGAAGCACAGAAAAAGATGAGGACATTAACACTGTCCATCATTTTCAATAAACCTAACTTCTAGTGAGGTACCCAAGGGGCCAGTATCTGGTCTCTAGACCAGGCCCAGAAACTCACTGTATTCATCGTACCACTTCTCCAATTATCCCCCTCCTCATGTTATTTATTTACTTATTTTAATACATATACAGTAGACCCTCGTTTTACGCGGACTTTTTATGCGCGGTTTTGAATTTACGCGGATTTTTGGGTTTTTGGGTTTTTGTATATATATACAGCGGATGAGCAAGTGGAAGATCAGGTGAAGAAGACTGTAGCCTTAGCAAAGGAAGTTGGCGGTGAAGGATTTGCAGATATGGAGGAAGAAGAGGTTCGGGAACTGGTTCGTGGCCATGCAGTTGAGCTGTCTGAGGAGGAACTGGTGGAACTCGTCCAGTCGGCCAGTGAGGAGGAGGAGGAGGAGAAGGGCAATGTTGAAGAAGAAAGCCAGCCACAGGAAGGATTAACTTTGGACTCATTGGCAGCCTTGATACGACAGGCCTCCGCTCTCAAGGCTGCCATTTATGAGACTGACACATCCATGGTGAGGGCAATTGCGGCGCAGAATGGCATCGACAGTGTTATGGCGCCCTACAAAGCCGTTTTGCAGGACATGAAAAAGCGCCGAGTACAATTACCCATCACCATGTTTTTACAGAAACGTGGTGGTCCAGCTAATTCTGATGCCGAGTCCGACTAGACTGCTACCTAGACTACTACCCCTTCTACATATATTCATTTCATGCACTGTTTTTTCTTGTTCTTTTGTTTGAATTGTATTGTTTTCCTATTTTTCTATTGTATTATTTTGTTCAATATGGCAATTCATTGTGGAAATAAAATTATTAGGGTTCTAATGATTGTTTTGGTATATCTCCTTCAGTGGCGGAATTTTACGCGGATTTTCGTTTTACGCGGGGGTTCCCGGTCCCTAACCCCCGCGTAAAACGAGGGTCTACTGTATTTCTCTTTCGTTGTTTTTTCTACACATGGAGGTCAGTATTCTAGTACCTGTTCTTCCACACCTCCAAATAGCTAGATACATAATCACCAATCCAGGCCCTTATACATGTGCTACATGTATAAATCCATTAAGATATCCACACACGTACATCACATGGCACTCTTGGTTCCACATTGTATGGATTACACTCACCAGCACAAACCAGTACACTAAAAATTAGAGCTGTAGCTTTCACACAACACATGCACCCAAAAACACACCAACAGAAAATTATACCCTTAGTGTATGACAATAAGCAAAAATTGTATCACAAACAAACACACAGGGCTGCTCCAGTTCATATATAGACACAACATACACATGCTCTAATCCAAGAAACAAAACTAACACTACAAGCTGCATTACCCACATTCATTGATTGCATAACAGTAAAAGAAGACAATACTTATCACAAAGGTGGACTCATCACACTAATACACAACAGCATACCCTTCAACAAAACAAAAGGAACAAAACAGACACCACAGTAGAAATAGTCTCTGTACAAAGAAGACAACTTACAAAATTAGAAATATTTACATACCACCCACTACATCAACCCGCAGAGGCTACACCCCTCAACTCTAACCAGGTATGTCAGGAAAAGCAGTATGTGAGTGAAACTTTGTACCAATAAAGACTGTCTTCACATGGTGCTTTTCCTGACATCCAACCACTCAGCTCAATAACAAACTGCATACTGGCAGATAATCTTAACAAATATCACCCAATTGGGCATGGCACACAATCAGCAGACCATAGAGGATAGAAATTGCTAGAACAGCTCCCCAACATAAACATATTAAACATACACAAAATAATAATACTAAAACATATGTACATACATATACCAAAGGCTTTTTCCCCCTTACACGGGGGTAGCCAAAAAGAAAAAGGCATAGAAATCACTCCCACCCATTTCATTTCCCATATATTCCACTCCCCTCCACCCCCCTCCCTCCCTCCTATCTTGGCACTTCCTGGATGACGGGTCATCCCTGCATCCTGTCCACTGCCCTGGGTCAGAAGCAGTGTCGCAATAAGATTTTTTTTATTGCAGGAAGAAGTGATACAGCATTTGCTCTTATCTTAAAACATCAAGTATGGCTACTCCCTCTCGTCCTGCCCCACCACCACCACCAATGCGCAAAGGCAAGGCCCTTTTACAGGTAGTGGATATATTGATAAATGTCTTTTCAAGAAGCTAGAAAATGCATGCTTAGCTGGTGTGAGCTCCCATCATCGATCTTTGAAAGTACTGTATATCCAAAGAATGAAGCATATGGTGTTTTGTTTACCTTAGACTCATGGCTATTGTACAAAAACTATTTGTATGATGTAGCAAGATTAAACTAGACTGAATGTTAATTACAGTGCTTTCATCATTTTCAGGTGTGGTACAGGCATTTGAAGCACTATACAACTATACTGCTCAGAAGGTATGTATCTCTTGTCTAGGTGTATTATTAGTGTACTATAGCAAAAGAATAGAGATTGGATATTATCATGCTTCATTATTTTAAATATGTAATATGGGTCTCTCTCTCTCTCTCTCTCTCTCTCTCTCTCTCTCTCTCTCTCTCTCTCTCTCTCTCTCTCTCTCTCTCTCTCTCTCTCTCTTCTTCCCTCTTTCTCTCCTCTTTCCTCTCTCTCTCTTCTTCCCTCTCTCTCTCTTCTTCCCTCTCTCTCTCTTCTTCCCTCTCTTTCTCTTCTTCCCTCTCTTTCTCTTCTTCCCTCTCTTTCTCTTCTTCCCTCTCTTTCTCTTCATCCCTCTCTTTCTCTTCCTCCCTCTCTTTCTCTTCCTCCCTCTCTCTTTTCTTCCCTCTCTATCCTCTTTCTCTCTCTCTCCCCCTATCTCCTTTCTCTCTCTCTCCCCCTATCTCCTTTCTCTCTCCCCCTCTCTCCTTTCTCTCTCCCCCCTCTCTCCTCTCTCCCCCCTCTCCTCTCTCTCTCTCTCTCTCTCTCTCTCTCTCTCTCTCTCTCTCTCTCTCTCTCTCTCATTACCCTCTCTTTCCTCTCTTCCCTCTCTCTCCCCCCTCTCTCTCTCTCTCCTCTCTCTCTCCATCTCCCTCTATCTCTTCCCCCCCTCTCTCTCCATCTCCCTCTATCTCTTCCCCCCCTCTCTCTCCATCTCCCTCTATCTCTTCCCCCCCTCTCTCTCTCTCTCTCTCTCTCTCTCTCTCTCTCTCTCTCTCTCTCTCTCTCTTCACCCCTCTCTCTCTCTCTCTCTCTTCACCCCTCTCTCTCTCTTCCCCCCTCTATCTCTCTCTTCCCCCCCCTCTCTCTCTCTCTTCCTCTCTCTCTCTCCCTCTCTCTCTCTCTTCCTCTCTCTCTCTCTCTCTCTCTCTCTCTCTCTCTCTTCTTTCTTTCTCCCTCTCCTTTCTCCCCCCCTCTCTCTCTCTCTCTCTCTCTCTCTCTCTCTCTCTCTCTCTCTCTCTCTCTCTCTCTCTCCATCTATCTCTCTCCTCCCCCTCTCCTCTTTCTATCTCTCTCACCCACTCCCCCCCTCTGTCTCTCTCTCTCACTCCCCCCTCTGTCTCTCTCTCTCCCTCTCTCCCTTCCTCCCACTCTCTCTCCCCCTCTCTCTTCTATTTCTCCCCCTCTCCCCTCACCCCCTCTCTCTCTCTCTCTCTCTCTCTCTCTCTCTCTCTCTCTCTCTCTCTCTCTCTCTCTCATATCTCTCTCCCTCCCTCTCTTTCCCCCATCTCTCACCCCTCCCTCTCTTCCCCCTCTCTTTCCCCCATCTCTCACCCCTCTCTCTCTTCCCCCTCTCTCTCCCCTCCCTCTTTCTCTCTCCCTCTCTCTCCCTCTCTTTCTCTCCCCCTCTCTCTCTTTCTCTCTCCCTCACCCTCCCCTCTCTCCCCTTTCTCTTTCTCTCCTCTCTCTCCCCCCTCTTTCTCTTTCTCCCTCTCACCCTCTGTCTCCTCTCTCTCTCTCTCTCTCTCTCTCTCTCTCTCTCTCTCTCTCTCTCTTTCTCTCTCTCTTTCTCTGTTGATGGATCATTTTAATGAACAGTTAACATGGCTTAAAATCTGAAAGCTTATGTATGTTGAACCTGTAAATCTTTTACTTGCCTTGTCGATGTGGTGCAAGAGATAGTGTAGATTATGTCCACATTGGTCTCTCTCTCTCTCTCTCTCTCTCTCTCTCTCTCTCTCTCTCTCTCTCTCTCTCTCTCTCCCTCTCCCTCTCCCCCCTCTCTCTCACTCTCACTCTCTCTCCCCTCTCCCCCCTGTCTCTCTCTCTCTATCCTTCCCCTCTCTCTCCTCCCCCTCTCTCTCCTCCCCCTCTCTCTCCTCCCCCTCTCTCTCCCCACTCTATATCTCTCTTTCTCCCTCCTCCTCCCCCTCTCTCTCTCTCCCTCCCTCCTCCTCTCTCTCTCTCTCTCTCTCTCTCTCTCTCTCTCTCTCTCTCTCTCTCTCTCTCTCTCTCTCTCTCTCTCTCTCTCTCTCTCTCTCTCTCTCTCTCTCTCCCCCCTCCTCCTCCTCCCCCTCTCCCCCCTCTCTCCCCCCCTCCTCCTCCTCCACCCCCCCCCCCCTCTCTCTCTCTCTCTCTCTCTCTCTCTCTCTCTCTCTCTCTCTCTCTCTCTCTCTCTCTCTCTCTCTCTCTCTCTCTCTCTCATCTCTCCCCTCTCCTTTCTCCCTCTCTCTTTCCCCCCCTCTCTCTCCCTCTTCTCTTTCCTCCCTCTCTCTTTCCCCCTCTCTCTCTCCCCCTCTCTCTCTCCCCCTCTCTCTCCCTCTTCTCTCTCTCTCTCCCTCTTTTTGCTCTCTCTCCCTCTCTTTCTCTCTGTCTCTGTCTCTCCCCCCCCCTCTCTCTCTCTCTCTCTCTCTCTACATATATATATATGTATATATATATAAATGTATATATATATATATGTATATATATAAATGTATATATATATATATGTATATATATAAATGTATATATATATATATATATATATATATATATATATATATATATATCAATGACTACTATTATACAAGACATGCACACCAGATTCCTGGCTCTGCACTTTAACGGAACCCAAGTTGCTGTTGTTTTACATTTTACAAATTGGATTATAGTTAAACCTTTGTGATTGCAAACAAACAAACATTCACACAAATAAACATAGAAGCAAAAGCTTACCAGACTGCAGTGATTAATCGGCGAGCCAAGCCTTCTTTACAGAGGTCTAGAGAAGGACTGCATTCTTCTGCTGGTCTTTCTCTAGGTTGTGGAGTCCATTCAGAAGAACATTTGCCTGACGACGGAACATCTTGGGACAGTCGATGTCAATCCCACAGAAGCTGGCCAGTGTCAACAAGATCTCCATCAGTCTTTTCTGGCAGCAGGAATGGTAATGGGCTTCCTTGATGAAACACAGTCCACATCTGACAAGATCAAAAGTGCACACATGTGGAGTTGTCAGGGAACCTCTGGACACTGTCTCGATAAAGTCCTTAACATCACTGGTCACAAGAGGTTCCTCGGCGCTGAAGACCACATTGTCCGCACACTTCGTCTCAAGCCACCCCACCACATAGGCTGCACTGCACTCTTCATTCGCAGTCAATGTCACATCTGTGGTGCACCTTTCAATAGAGGCTGCATCCTCTAGGTCAATTGCAGTCCCCAAGCAGGTATGTTCCTTCGACAAAGGGTGGACATCGATGGACTGGACGTTTACGGTAGCACATCTTATGACAGTAGACTGAGAATGCCCCCTCAAGCCAGTCACTCTGGATCTCATGCAGCAGGACATAATGAAAATCAGCATTTCTGAACAAGTAGCGGCAAATGGCAATCAGTCCCTGCATAGTCTGCACTAGTGCATTCTTAGTGTCATGGGTGAAACACTTTATTCGATTTGTTACATGTCCTGAAGAAGCCTCTTGGAAAATCAACAGGAAAGTCTGCAGGCTGGTTGACTGGGGACCCTGAACAGCTCGATATGGATTGTTCATGTGCTGATCTTGCCCCTTCCCGGATACATTCACTAAATTCCACCAGTTGAGGATGATTTGGATGAACTTAGCAGTGTCATGACATCCTCTGAGCTTCAATGAAGCCACAACCTTTTCATCGAAGACCTTCAAGACATGCTGCACATTTTGTAGTTGAAGTCATGAGGTGTTGACAGCAAATTTAGTTAGGGGAGTAGTCTTCAGAATACTGCCTTTCTCTGACTCGTACAGTTCCTTGACGTTGGCAAATGATACATACATACATATACCAAGGCTTTTTCCCCCTTACAAGGGAGGTAGCCAAAAAGGGAAAGGCATAAAATCATTTCCACCCATTCCATCCCTGAATACACTCCACACCCCTCCACCCTCCCTCTTATCTGAGCACCTCCTGGATAACGGGTCATCCCTGCACCTTGTCCACTGCCCTGGGTCAGAAGCAGTGTCGCAAGACACAGCACATCCACAGCAAGGCCGCTTCATTAAATCGGCGACCCCCCCTCTCCGTCCCCCCATTGCATAAAAGGATAGGACGGGGAGAAATCCCTTTGGGCTGCATCAAGTTTTGCTCACACATACTACCTCACCCCCCATCCCCCTGCCCATTCCACCTCATGCAATCACAACATCATTCATGTACAACCATTCTCCATTCACCCTTGTCTTCTGTCCTCTCCCGTCCTTCCTCAACAGACATTCCCCTCTTCCCCAAAGCCCCCTTCACCCCATCCATCCACCTCATCCTAGGACGTCCCCTCATGTTCACTCCTTCCACATCTGCCTTCCACACCTCTTTTACTAGTCTTTCTTCACTCATTCTTTCCATGTGTCCAAACCATCCTAATATTCTTTCATCCACCCTATCTCCCAACTCCCTTACCACAACGCAAATACATACCTCATCTCTACATAAACAACACTAATACCACACACAAACACACCGAAAATTCTTGGTGTAACATACGATACATCCATGTCTTTCAAACAACACATCACAAACATAAAAAACAAATGCACACCCAGACTTAACGCACTTAAGTCAATCACTGGAACAACATTTGGACAAAACAAAGAAACTAATATAACAATATACAAACAATGCATACGCTCAGTGTTGAATTATGCGAGTCCTGCATGGGCTCCTAATCTAAGTGAGACACACCACCACACCCTTCAAATCATACAAAACAAAGCCCTAAAAACAATTACAGGCTGCACAAATACAACACCTACAGACCATTTACACCATGAAACAAAAGTCCTCAAAGTCAAGGACCACCTCGACATGAGAGGCATACAAACGCCGCAGCCACCACAAACACATTACACCCGCTACACTACATAGCAGAACACCCACACACACCAAGAAACATTAAAACAACACCCAAAGACCTTTATCACACACAGATACTCTCTTCTCTTCCTCCACAACCACCAAATACCAGCCTCCGGAAACATATTCATAATCATATCACTCACCGCTCCATTAACACACTGAAAGACAACACACTGCTGCATGCCAGACCCCCTGATATCCACCCTTCTGAATCCTCTCTCCCACGAAAGGACAGAGTCCACTTGGCCAGACTGCGGTGCGGTCACCACCCAGCACTTCTAAGCTACCAGAAGAGGCTGGATGACCGCGTTGTGAACAGCTGCCCAGGATGTAACACTTCACCCCATACCATACAACACATAATGGAAGACTGCATTATACACATCATGCACGCAAACAACACAACATACGCTCTATAAAGGATTTGTGGGAAAACCCAGTTTCGGCTATGGCATTCCTTGGGGAGACGGGACTGCTCGGACAGACAGTCTAGGGAACGACAACAACAACAACAACAACAACAACAACAACTCCCTTACCACCCC
This sequence comes from Oratosquilla oratoria, assembly GCF_046742065.1. Taxonomy (NCBI): domain Eukaryota; kingdom Metazoa; phylum Arthropoda; class Malacostraca; order Stomatopoda; family Squillidae; genus Oratosquilla; species Oratosquilla oratoria. Next base: position 73,636,071 of record NC_134780.1, read on the forward strand.
TGTTCTCCTCCTCACCTCCTCATTTCTCACTCTATCTAGCCTAGTAACCCCCATCATACTTCTCAGACACCTCATCTCAAACACATTCAAACTCCTTCTCTTATGTTCCATGTTTCTGCCCCATACAGTGCTGTTGGCACAATCACTCCTTCATACAGTCTCCTCTTAGCATCCATTCCCAAATGTCTATTCCTCATTACACTTTTTAATCCACCAAGGCATTTACTCGCTTCTCTCAATCTACATTCTACCTCCACCTTCACTCCACCTTTTCCTGCCACATTTGCCCCCAAGTATCTAAAACTATCCACTTCCTCCAGCCGCTCTCCCATAATGCTCACTTCCAGTCTACTGCCACTTTCACCCCTTGTACATCTCATCACCTTACTTTTACCCACATTTATCTTTAGCTTTCTTCTATCACATACTCTCCCAAACTCTGCCACCAACTTCCTCAATCCCTCCTCCGATCCTGCCACAAGCGCAGTGTTGTCCGCAAACAACAGCTGGCTCACCTCCCACTTTTCTCCATTTTCTTTAACCATCTCCAATCCCTTACCCACTACCCTAGCATTTACCTCTCGCACCACCCCATCCATGTATAAGTTGAACAGCCAGGGCGACATAACGCATCCATGACGAAGTCCCACCTTTACCTCGAACCACTCACTCTCTCCATTTCCAATCCTGAAACAAGCTCTACTACTCTCATAAAAACTCTTGACAGCTCCCAGAAGCTTTCCTCCTATCCCGTATATCTGCATAACCTCCCACAGTGCCTTTCTGTCTACCCTATCATAAGCCTTTTCCAGATCCATAAAAGCCCATAAAACATCCTCTACACAACCTCTACCTGTCCTAAATCCACACTGTTCCTCACCAATTACTCCTTCTGTTCCTCTCCTAATCCTCTCAATGAAGATCCTCCCATAAGCCTTCCCATTACACTTAACAAGCTAATCCCTCTGAAACTACTACATTCACACTTGTCCCCTTTTCCCTTGTAAAGAGGAACTATACAGTCACTCCTCCAGTCCTCCGGCACTCTACCCTCTCTCCAGCAAACATTAAATAACCTCACCAACCAGTCCACCATCACTTGACCTCCCTTTTTCAGACATTGTGCATGGCATCCATCCAGACCAGGTGCCTTACCTGCTTTCATCATCTTAACAAATGCCTTCACCTCATCCCTCCTTATTTCTCCTCCATTCTCCTCACTCATCACTCTCATTTTCTTAGCATTTCCCACTGCAGCTATCTTTCCCTCCCTATCCTCCTTCACATTTAGCAACTCCCTAAAATATTCTGCCCATCTTCCCCTTACTGCCTTCTCTTCCATTATCATCTCTCCATCTGCACCTTTTACCTTTTCTTCTCTACTTGATTTGCCTCCTCTTCCTCTCTTAATTTCTTTCCAAAACATCTTTTTATTACTTTCAAAATTTTCTGTCATACTCTTACCCCATTTCACATCTGCTCTCCTCTTTGCCTCCTTTACCTTTTGCTTCACTTCTCTTTTCTTTTCTTTGTACCTCTCATATGACTCCCTCGTCCTATTTTGTAACCAATCTGTGAAAGCTCGCTTCTTCTCTTCTACAACCTTCTTTGTTTCCTCATCCCACCATTCACTACCCTTTCTTCTATTTCCCCCTGTCCTTCTTGTTCCACACACCATCTTTGCACACTTTATGACTCCCTCCTTGAACCATCCCCATTCCTCCTCCACACCCAACTCCACTCTATCCTTTACTCCCTCACACTCCTCCTTCAGCTTCTTTTCGTACTCCTTCTCCTTTCCCTTTTCATTCAAAGAGTTCACTCTAAGAACCTCCCTACCTTTTGTCCCTTTCCTCTTTATCCATCTATCCTCCACTCTCAACTTACCTTCCACCAAAAAATGATCTGATATTCCCCCACCCTCTCCCCTTAGCACATGTACATCCTTAACTCTTCCTATCATAATCCTATTTACCACTACATAATCCATTAGCGCTCTATCTACCACCCTTCCCTCCACCACCCTCTCCCATGTGTACTTATGCTTGACTTTCTTCCGAAACACTGTATTTGCTATCATCAACTCTCTAGACACATTTCCACCAGCAACTCTCCACCATGATTCTTTCCTGGAACTCCACATTTCCCAACCACTCCATCAATTGGACCATTTCCTACCCTAGCATTAAGGTCTCTCAGTACTATTACATTGACATTTCTTCCTAAATCCTCTATGCACTCATTTAAATCTATCCAAATGGCCTCCCTTTCTTCTACACTCTTCTCACTGCCAGGCCCATATGCACTTGCAAAGACCCACATCTCCTTTCCCAGTTTCACCTTCATCCACATTATCCTTGAGGAAACCTCCTTCCACTCCACTACCCGTTTACCTATCTCTTGACCTACTAGAATAGCCACCCCTTCCCTCCCTTGCCCTCTCTTCACTCCTGATAACCTCCCACTTACACTCCCAAACTTACACTCACCCTTTCCTTTCAACTTAGTTTCACTCAAAGCCAACACATCCATCTTTCTTCTCACAAACATACTACCTATCTCTTCCCTTTTACTCTCATCTGTACCACATCCACGCACATTAAAAGACCCAAACCTTAGGGTGCTGGTCCGAAAACTCCCAGACCCTCTTATGCCTTCTCTTTTTTGTTTAGGAATGTCCCCTGTGGGGCTACAAGGAGAAGGATGCCTAGTCCCAATCCCCGTCCCTTTCTTCTCGCCTCTTACGATCCAAGTGGGAATACTTGGTGGCAGTATTCTTTTCCCCCACCACAGGGAATTCCCCCACCACAGAAAAAGAATACTCAGAGAAATGGTACAGGACAGCAACAAGGGGTTGGGGGACAGCATAACAGAGGGACAGTCGTAGTATAAAAGTGTCATATTTCTCTATGAACAGAGTTTTCCTCTATCATAGACAAAATGATGTGTGGCTCTGGTCCGTAGGGGCACCCCATATAGACCCTAAAGTATCAACTGCATGCTACTTTGCCACAATAACAAGCAGTTGTTGTGGATGCACTGTGTCAAAAAGAGAAACCAGACACGCTCTTTGTCATGAGGATGCTTGGCTGTGGCACAGCAATCACCCGGAAAATGAAACAGCTTACAGTACTGCTGGTTTATCTTGTGGTTGTCTGTGATAGACCCAGTGACATGCCCACCTGCCCTCTCAACAGCAGCTGCCACCTCCTTCACAAGCTCAAGCTGGTATGCTGCTGTGAGCTTGTGGACAGGTGTCACAGAAATCATAATACTATGTCCTCTGTGCAGCGACTTCATCATAATGCATAGCATAGAAGTGGCCTTACAGTCTGGCTTGTTCACTGCCATGCCACTCAGAACCCCACCAGAAAATGTAACATTTGGCCGAATCTGTACTTCATCTATCAAGAGAAATACATTCTTCTGCTGCAGTATCTTCACTTTGCCAAATGTTTCCCTTATCACCTGATCCTTGTCAATAGATGAAGTGATGCACTGCAGCTTGCATTTGCTTGGCAGCACCAAAAAGTCTCTGAGCTGTTCATAACTACACTTGGGGGTATGATTCAAGAGCAAAACAATAATCATTCATGGAAAACTGTTTCTGTGATAAAAGTTCCAACTGACGTGTCAAAAATACCAGCTTCTTCTCACTCTCGGTGTTCACACAGGATGACGTGTGGGTTTGAAGAAGAGTGACAACAATCTCAGTCATTTTGTCAAATGGGATGTCATAGTTAATTGCTAGGTGCACAGCTTCGGCGAACTGACCATACGACCTCAAAACATTGTTGGGATGAAGTGTCTTACCCAGTGGTATACTAATGCCCTTCTTGAATGCACAACAGATCAGTGGGCTACACAACATGGGCGTGTTTTCGACAGTCACAGAGAGGCTGCACTCACTGAAATTTTCTGTCATGAACAGAACACTAACCTTTCTTCTGATCTTGAAATAATTAAGTTCTTGTACTGCTTCTGTAGGTCACATTCAGGTCTAAAAGCATCAAATGAAGTAATCGTATATTTCTGAAGAAAATGCCTCAGTTGCTTGTCTTTGGCCTTCGCCGGATGAAGTACAGGTTTTGAAGATGGCAGACATGAAGCAGGCACATTGAAGACACTAGGAGGGGAGGGATCGCAGGTCACGTAGAACAACCAAGCAATTTGATAGCAGGAGGGTTAGTACCCGTTTCTCACAAATGAAAAATCTGTCAGAATCAACAACAAAGTTCTTACGTGGTGGTAGCACATCAAGCCACTTCTGTCTTTCATAATGGTCTTTTGGCAGTCGAAACACTCAGCACCTGTTATCCTTGTTATAATTACCATTGTAGTTTACAACACCACACTTATTCGGCATTTTGAATACATAAAATCAGCAAGAAAGAACCTATGAAGAACCAACCAAACAAAATCAGCAAGAACCTATGTAAACAAACACTATCCACTTTTAAATGTAGCCATGCACGAAAGATGAAGCGACACAACCTTACACCTCCATTGCTCGTAGCACACTGGACTGGCCTCCGCTAGCAGAGCCAGGAATCTGGGTGTGCACATCCTGTATATTAGTCCTTGATATATATGTATATATATATATATATGTATATATGTAAATATATATGTGTATATATATATATATATATATATATATATATATATGTATGTATATATATGTATATATATATGTATATATATATATGTATATATATATATGTATATATATATACATTATATATATATGTATATATATGTATATAGATATGTATATATATATATACATGTATATATATATAATCTCTCTCCCTCCCTCTCTCTCACTTTCTCTCTCCCCTCTCTCTTTCCCTCTCTCTTTCCCCCCTCTCTCCCCCTCTCTTTCCCATCCCTTACTTTCCCCCTCCCCCTCCCCCCCTCTCCCCTCCCCCTCTCTCTCCTCCCCCTCTCTCTCCTCCCCCTCTTTCTCCTCTCTCTCTCTCTCTCTCTCTCTCTCTCTCTCTCTCTCTCTCTCCCCCCCCCCCTCTCTGTCTCTCTTCCCCCTCTCTGTCTCTCTTCCCCTCTCTCACCTCTTTTTCTCCCCTCTCTTTCTCTCCCCTCTCTTTCTCTCCACACTCTTTCTCTCCCTCTTCTCTGTCTCTCCTCTCACCCCTCCCCCCTCTCTCTCTCTCTCTCTCTCTCTCTCTCTCTCTCTCTCTCTCTCTCTCTCTCTCTCTCTCTCTCTCTCTCTCTCTCTCTCTCTCTCTCTCTCTCTCTCTTCCCCTCTCCCTCTCTCTCTCTTCCCCTCTCCCTCTCTCTCTCTTCCCCCCTCTTTCTCCCTCCCTCCCCCTCCCCCTCTCTCCCCTCTCTCTTGCTCTCTGCCTCCCTCTCTCCCTCTCTCTCCCCTCTCTTTCTCCCCCCTCTCCCCCCTCTCTCTCTCCTTTCTCTCCCCCCCTCTCTCTCCTTTCTCTCCCCCCTCTCTCTCTCCTTTCTCTCCTCCTCTCTCTCTCCCCTCTATTTCTCTCTCATCCTCTTCTCTCTCTCTCTCTTTCTCTCTCTCTCTCTCTCTCTCTCCCTCTCTCTCTGTCCTCTCTCTCTCTCTCTCTGTCTATATATTTATATTATATATATATATATATATATATGTATATATATATATATCTTTCCTCTCACTTTCTCTCTCTCCCTGTCTCTCCCCTCTCCCTCCCCTCTCTCTCTCTCTCTCTCTCTCTCTCTCTCTCTCTCTCTCTCTCTCTCTCTCTCTCTCTCTCTCTCTCTCTCTCCCTTCCCTCTCTCTCTCTCTCTTCCCTCTCTCTCTCTCTCTTCCCTCTCTCTCTCCCTCTCTCTCTCTCTCTCTCTCCCCCCCTCTCTCTCCCTCTCTCTCTCCCCTCACCCCCTCCCTCTCTCTCTCTCTCTCTCTCTCTCTCTCTCTCTCTCTCTCTCTCTCTCTCTCCCTCTCTCTCTCCCCCTCTCTCTCTCTCCCCCTCTCTCTCTCTCCCCCTCTCTCTCTCTCCCCCTCTCTCTCTCTCCCCCTCTCTCTCTCTCTCCCCCTCTCTCTCTCTCTCCCCCTCTCTCTCTCTCTCCCCCTCTCTCTCTCTCTCCCCCTCTCTCTCTCTCTCTCCCCCTCTCTCTCTCTCTCTCTCTCTCTCTCTCTCTCTCTCTCTCTCTCTCTCTCTCTCTCTCTCTCTCTCTCTCTCTATTGGTGGATCATTTTTATGGACAGTCAACTTGGCTTGGCTTAAAATCTGAAAGCTTATGTATGTTGAACCTGTAAACCTTTTACTTACATCATTGATGTGGTGCAAGAGATAGTGTGGATTATGTGCACACAGGTCTGGAGAAAGCCTGTGACAAAGTGCCTCACAGTGGACATCCATGGAAATTGGAGCATATCAAATGACTAAGAGTTAAACTGCTTGAGTAGATGAAAGATTTTCTGCAGGATAGGTGCTTAAGAACAACATGAATGGATAATGTGTTAGGATGGAAGATAGTGACCATTGGAGTTCCACTGGGTTTAATGCTGGTTCCTGCAATATCTGATATGCAATACAGACGCTCTTCAACTTACGTTTTAGTTACGTTCCGAACGGAGCGTGAAAATGAACGTAAGTTGTTACTGTACGTTCCAGTAATGTATGACTGTTCATACTGTACTATACATCCATAAATTCTATTACCGTATCTTATAAAACACCCCTAAATCATTAATTATAAACATAACATTGTAAAATAATAACATTAATTTCAAATAAATTAAATTCAAGCAACATAGAGTGAGATGGTGGAGGAGAAGGAGGAGGTGGAGGAGGAGGCAAGGCACGTTCAGTCTGTCGTTTGTGCCATGTAAAAAATGGATGCAGCATCATGCGTAAGTATAGTTTGAACGTCTCGTACTATGGAGAGCGCGCTAAACTAAAAAATTCACTCAAAATAAAAAAAAATTACAAAAAATTTTTTACAGTTCAAACGTAAAATCGAAAAAACGTAAAACGAATGAACGTAAGTAGAGGAGCGTCTGTATAGGGTATTGATATAAATGACATAATGGAAAGTAAAAAAGCTATGCTAACACATTTGCAGATAATGCAATGTAAAGAGTGAATAGTGAGGAGAACTTAAGTTGTTTTGAAGACAGCATATATGCCTGGAGCTATACATGTCCCAAAAATCCCCTTTTCCCCTATAAAGGCACAGTTACACTAGTCAACAGATGGGTTGGATTCCAACAACTCAGATGGATTTCAGCCAAGGCTTTAGGATTTGGGTTGGAATCCAAGCCTAAGGACACTCAACCCAATACCATTGTAGTTCATACCTTGTAAGAGGTCCTAGGGAGAAAAACTAAAGATAAGTTAACAGTATTCATATTTATGACATATTTGTAAAAAATATGTTTCCAACTTATTCATTAACCCCTTCCATACGGTGCCACCTACGTAGGCGGCATGGGGAGCAAGTGGATACGCGAGGCTGCCATATCGGCGTCTTGATTGTATTTATTGTAGTTGTCCCTGCGTAACTGACCTACTCTCTAAACTGGCTTCATCACATTTTCTATGGTTATCAAAATTCACGGGTGAAAGAGAGAACGATCGATATAAGCGGTGACAATTTTTTATGATGCGAGTATTATGACGCAACATCGTACGTCTGGCAGCTAATGCTGCCCGCGAGATTTTGGCCCGGAGTGAAGTGGTTAATACATATACCAAGGGCCCTTACAAGGGAGGTAGCCAAAGTCAAAAGGCTTAATTCCTCTCCTACCCATTTCATCCCAACCCATTTCACTCTGATTCATCAACCCTCCCTCCATCCCTTCCTCCCCCTTTTCTTGGCTCCTGGAATACAGGTCATCCCTGTATCTCACCCATTGCCCTGGGTCAGAAGCAAAGCAGCAAGACACAGCACATCCACAGCAAGGCCACTTCATTCAATTGGTGAACCTCTCTCTGTCCCCTCATGCAGAAAAAGAGATGGGGAGAAATCCCCTCAGGCTGTGTCAAAATATCATTCACTCATAACCACTCCCTAACCCCCCATCCCCCATCCACTTCCTTCCATGCATCATAGCATCATCTACGATGGGGTGCTGAAAAATTCCTGGCTTTGGGTAAAAGACAGTACAGGAAGGTCAGTTAATTATGATTTTATTCAACATATTCCCCTCTCAGATTCACACAGTTATTACAATGGTCCTTCAGTTTTTCAAAGTCCTGAAAAAAGAACTCGGAAGGTTGGGCCTCCATCCATGCCTCTGTAGCAGTGATCACTTCTGAATTGGAGTGAAATTTCGTTCCCTTGAGATGTTTCTTCAGTTGTGGAAAGAGGTGATAATCAGAGGGGGCCAGGTCTGGGGAGTAAGGCGGGTGGTCTACCAATTCGAAGCCAGTCGCGTATTTTTTGTAGAGTTTCATGTGCTGTGTGTGCTGGCGCATTGTCCTGCAAAAAGAGGACACCATGGCTCAGCTTTCCATGGTGTTTCTGCTTCAAAGCTTCACGCAGTTCATCCAACATAGACATGTAGTATTCTGCGTTGATGGTGCGACCCTTGGGCAGGTATTTTGTGAGGAGTACTCCATCTTTGTCCCAGAACACTGAAGCCAGTACCTTTCCAGCTGACTTCTGGATCTGAAACTTCTTGGGACCAGGGTTGCGGACAGGGCTGGGGAGTCGGAACACAAAACCTCTGACTCCGACTCCAACTCCGACTCCTCTATTTTTGGCACCACTGACTCCGACTCCGACTCCTCTTCATGTAATTAACTGACTATGGCCTACATATTTTATAAAGCCTATGCAACACACATACGCTCCAATCTTGAGTAGACTTATATCATTATAAGTGGTTTATATCAAAGAATAAATATATGTTATAGTGTGGCTTTCCTATGTTTGACCTCTTCATTAATACTTTATAACGGAAGTAGAGACAAAATTTTTGAAAGGATATTGAAGAAAATTCAGTAAAAAAAAATATTCTATAATGTAAGACATTTGGCATAATATATATCTTTGTAAATAAGTGATAAGTACATTTAAAAAAACAAAAATGTTCTTTATAACAAAAGTTGAAATATAACCTTTGAAAATAGATAATGTAAGATTTTTTTTACATAGATAGTTTTGCAAATACAAAATAATAAAAAATGAAAATACTTTATAAAAGAAGTTTAGGCAAATTTCTTGAAAGGAAACAGTAAATATATAGAAAATAAACCTTATTGATATGAGTACGGTACAAGGTCGAATGTTACAGCTGAACATGTATGATACTGAAAGGTATACAGGTAGTCGTCTTCTTACGACCGAGTTCGGTTCCGACAGACAGGTCGTAAGTCGATCTGGAAGCAAGACGGTCTTTATATATATATACAGTATATATTACCCTTTGAATATTTTTGTTACTGTATATATATATATTGTATATTATATTTAGCATACTGAAATAATCTTAGCATCTTTGAACTATGTTGTATAGTATTTCTTAACCTTTTTATAATTCTATCTGATTTTCTTTGGGAAACGTAGCCTATCATCTTTAACCTATGATATCTAATACTGTACGAGTATTTTCTAACCTTTTTATTATTTTACCATCAGACTTTCTTTAAGAAACGTATGCATACTGAATAAAATCTTATTATCTTTGAGCTACGTTGGTTAATATTCATTAACTTCTTTATAATTTTCGTTAGGAAACGTAGCCTAGGCCTACGCATACTGAATAAAGTCCTGTTATCTTACAAATACTTTTTTGTTGGTTACAATAAAATCATTGCAAAGCAAAATTCGGACATTTTTTTTATTTCAAAACACATTCTTTTCGTTTACGTACTGTACCGAAAATATTGTTATCGACAACAGACTAGGCATAAACAAAGTTTACTGATACATTTTATTAATTGCAAAACATAAAAATACAAAATGCTGTACCGAACATATTGTTATCAACAACAGACTAGGCATAAAAAAGTTTTACTGTTACATTTTATATATTGCAAAACATAAAAATACAAAATGCAAGGCAAAATTAGGATTTTTTTTATTTCAAAACACATTCTTTCCGTTTACGTACTGTACCGAACATACTGTTATCGACAAACTAGCCTAGGCATAAAAAAATATTGTTACATTTTATTAATTGCAAAACATATAGAAATACAAAAATACAAAATGCAATGCAAAATTAGGAAAGATTTTACTTCAAACAAAAAATTTAAAGAAATTTAGCTGGCTGGGATGCTGACGCTGTCGGCAGCCTGCCAAAACTATCGTACTAGCGTCTCGCGGCGTGCGGAGTAATTGTTCTGCGCTGCCAGACATAACATTGCAATTCTATTACTCTATTAAATGTTGAATATTATTGCACTATCTCGTGGTCGTAAAGTTGATCAGTCGTAAGTCGCATAGGTCGTAAGTCGACGACTACCTGTATGTATCATACATACTTTTTGGGTATCATTATACTTCATATGTTTTCATACCTTCTTTTGTCTTAATGTACCGAAATTACTGATACAAGTACCTCTTGGTTTTACTACATACTGGTACTGCTATGCAATTATTGCGATGGATATTACTCTGGTTCTGGAACCGATCTTATCGATATGAGTACAAAACAAGATACAGCTGAACATGTTTGAAATGTGAAACTATTTTTTTTTAATTTAAATATCCTTATTTCAATAATTCAATGTTAAAAAGTATAGAGGGGAAAAAGAAGGGGAAAGGAGTGAAGAGATAGTATTGATGCGTTAGTCTACAGTTGAAATCATAATTATCCTACTGTTTGGCAACACAGCAGTGGGAGAAACTACCAAACTGTTGGAGTGATGGAAACGATGCATATGGAACTTGACAGGAATATTACAGCTCCCGTGACTGTGTGTCAACAGAAGGTGTAAAATGGAGGTGTTTAATTTATTCAAGTAATATTTTGGATGTTTATCAGTCTATGTATAAATTTGAAAGCCAGCATTGCACAAGGACGTTTTGTGGGTTTAGTGGAATGACCATGAAGATAATAATAATAAAAGAAATAAAGAAAATAAAAAATATAACTAATGCGATAATAAAAAAATTGATTCTTTTATTTTTATTTTTTTGTTTTTTTATTATTTTTGTTTTATTTTTATTTATTTTTCATTTTTTATATAAAAAAAAAATTAAATTAAAAAATAACCTTATAATCCACATTTACCTTTCTTTTTACCATAAATTGTAGGGTCGAATTTGTTTTTCCTGGACTATAGGCTGCCTCTATTCATAGGGTAGTCTAGGACTCTAACCTATATTTCTCATAGGCTAGTCTAACCAACCATTTTCCTCACATTAAGATGATATCAGTTTACCCTACTTACCGTATTTTTCGGACCATAAGGCGCTTCGTACCATAAGACGCACCCGTAATTTACTAATCCCCGTCCTTACATAAGGCGCACCTGGTCTCGTCATCAGATAATCATGCATATGTGAGTGCATTCAGAACTGAACATTTTCGTTGTTGAATGAGAAAAATCGGTTGGGATTTAGCAAAATTACAAAAATAAATTATATTTTTTTTATTTTGGTCAGTGAAATCAGACCACCTCCATGGACGGTCTGCCCTGCCAATACCCCTAAAAAACAACATAAACACATTACGGGAATTGTGGGGAATAAAACCAACATTAGCAGTTTTATTCCCGGAATTCTCTATTCACTTAAAAACACAAGATTACAAATGAAGGTAATTTTTAGTTTCGACCATGGGCGCAATATAGCAATAGAAAATTAATTATTAATTTTTGTAAATTATAATGTATCAACGTAATATGCAATTTTGTGAGCGGAAATAAAAAAAAGGTGCGAAAACTGATTTCGTAAGTAACGAAGTCGTGTCGGACGAATGGTACGCCATGTTTGTTATGATAGATGCCGACGTTGAAGAAATGAAAGGGTGATAAATTCGTCTAACCTAACCTAACCTGTGTTTAATAAATCATTACCTGGAAATTAAATGCCATCCGGCTCGTCCTCGTTGTCATCGTCGTGAGAGACGTTGGCGTCCCAATCCTATGCTACCGACTTCGTTCATTAGCATATTTGCTTGTTGCAAGGTATTTTTTATTTTCATTTCTGCCCACAAAATTGCATATTATGTTGATACATTTAATTTACAAAATTAATCATTCATTTTATATTGCCATATTGCGCCCATGGTCGAAACTAAAAAAAATACCTAAATGACTACAGTCTGAGTGGAGCGAGACTAGACCAATGCAAAATGGCTGTCTGTGTTGTGGACGCTATCATATAGCCATGATAGCGTGAATGAATGCGGTGGCATGGACTCTAAAACTGTCGACGTTTTCGCAATTTTCTTGTCAAGATACATGCATCTTGGTTATAACTTGGTTGTAACTTTTGCTAGGCCTATGCACTGTCGCCGTCGGCAGGCTAGCTACGAAACGTGTCAAAATAATTCGTCACACTCCGAGGCATTTTTTTTGCACTGAAGCCACACATAAGGCACACCACCCGATTTTAAGGATTTTGCCCATGCCTTATGGTCCGAAAAATATGGTATATAAAGTACAAACTACTATTTTTTTTTTTATTTGCAAATTTCAATTGAGTAGTCTATAAGTTCTATAATTATGAATAAAGCATATTTTTTAATGTTTACAAATAAGAAATTTGTATAGATTTGAGCTTTAACCTCGTTATTAACATAATAATTCAAGGAACATATAAAATATTTTATTATAAGAAATTTTTATAGATTGAATTTTTAACCTAGTTATTAATGTAATAATACGGGTGTATTCAAGGTACAGTACATATATTTTGTTATATTCTTGAAAGCTTTGTCTGCATTTTTACCATTACAGTAATTGGTAAGCCAACAATAGCTGTAAAATACTGTCTATAGATAAGACGATGAGATTTATTACATTTTATAATTTTTTTTTTTATATAATCTACTTATAAGGAGTGTGCACTGCATAACTCTACAGACTAAACGAAGGCCTTATAAAATGTAAATTTAACTGGAGTCTGAGTTGGTATATTTTTACCGACTCCGACTCCACTGACACAGTAATTGCTTACAACTCTGACTCCGACTCCACAACTCCGACTCCGACTCCACAGCCCTGGTTGCGGAGTCGTATGGTATAAGGTCCAACTCCGACTCCTTTGATTCTTCTGACTCCGACTCCTTTGATTCCTCCGACTCCGACTCCTGACTCCTTAACTCCTTGACTCCTATGTGGAAATCTATTCTGCAGATCCATATACCAGCCTCCCACACCTATTCAGCAAGCATTTTATAAATATTTTTCATGTATATTATTTTTTACGTGGAACATTCACTCGTATGATAAATATACTCACATATACACTCAACCAGCTTTATATATATATATATACATATGCACACAAGCACGTATATTCGTATAAACATATATTAAATATATAATGGTATTTATGCTCATGATCATCTACCAGCTTATGAGCACTTTCAAAGCTGTCATGGCAGAGTTGCCACTTCAAGCTATATATTTTCTTTTTCCTTTGTGCCCCTCCCCTCCCCCCCCAAAAAAAAAAATCTTATTTCATTTGTCCAATCTCATAAACCTTCTGTCACAGTATTAGGAAAAAATGTGACAAATCATGATGAGGAAAGGTTAATGGATGGATGCCCTACCTACTTATTGCAGAATTAATTTCACCATGTTATCATAAAAACCAGGAATCAGTTCAGGAGAGAGACAACCTTCCCCTGTGCACACTGTTCATAGCTGCTGCTGTTCTTCCCCTTTTCAGTCATCACCAAATGCTGTGACATATGCTCTAATGTCATTCCTATCTGGCCTCTGAGACTGGTCAAAGTTTATCTCAGGGCATTATCCCAGCATGACATAGCTCCTACAAAACAGTAAACCACACAAAAACACTTCCATTGACTTTTACATACATGAAGACGTCAACAAAGGTAAAGTAGCTAGTTTAAATCATTTAAAGATATAGATCATCTCTGTCACTTGACAGTTGACAAATTATTCAGGAATTTGAATTAATGATTATATTTATTGAGTATTTATTAAAAATAGAAATACATTCCACTGGCTATAACTCCCATAGTATAGAATGAATGAAACATTAATACAAACTACATTCTGGAAACTTCTATAAATGGTATATATCCTGTAACTAGCTATAAAACTATTCTATACTGGATGGTTATTAAATTTCTCAACACAAAACATATGAAATGTTTTAGATTTTTTAAACTTGGAATAATGAGACCTACTGCTTTCTATTTGCACAATAGCAACAAATTATTTCACAGTGCACATCTATAGACAGTATTTTACAGCTATTGTTGGCTTGCCAATTACTGTAATAGTAAAAATGCAGACAAAGCTTTCAAGAATATAACAAAATATATGTACTGTACCTTGAATACACCCATATTATTACGTTAAAAATTCAATCTATAAAAATTTCTTATAATAAAATATTTTATATGTTCCTTGAATTATTACGTTAATAACGAGGTTAAAGCTCAAATCTATACAAATTTCTTATTTGTAAACATGAAAAAATATGCTTTATTCATAATTATAGAACTTATAGACTACTCAATTGAAATTTGCCAAAAAAAAAAAAAAAAAAAAAAAAAAAAAATTGTAGTTTGTACTTTATATAAGTAGGGTAAACTGATATCATCTTAATGTGATGAAAATGGTTGGTTAGACTAGCCTATGAGAAATATAGGTTAGAGTCCTAGACTACCCTATGAATATAGGCAGCCTGTAGTCCAGGAAAAACAAATTCGACCCTACAATTTATGGTAAAATGAAAGGTAAATGTGGATTATAAGGTTATTTTGGGATTATTATTATTATTATTATTTTTTTTTTATAAAAAATGAAAATAAAAATAAAACAATAAAAATAATTAAAAAATAAAAACAAAATAAATATAAAAGAATCAATTTTTTATTATTGCATTAGTTTTATTTTTTTTCTTTATTTTTTATTATTATTATTTTTTTCATTTTTTTTAACCCGATAATTAATCAACATGTACATACATACATACATATACCAAGGCTTTTTCCCCCTTGCAAGGGAGGTAGCCAAAAAGGGAAAGGCATAAAAACACTCCCACCCATTTCATCCCTAAATACACTCCACACCCCTCCCACCCTCCCTCTCATCTGAGCACCTCCTGGATGACGGGTCATCCCTGCACCCTGCCCACCGCCCTGGGTCAGAAGCAGTGTCGCAAGACACAGCACATCCACAGCAAGGCCGCTTCATTTAATCGGCGACCCCCCCTCTCCGTTCCCCCTTGCATATAAGGAGAGGACGGGGAGAAATCCCTTCGGGCTGCGTCAAAATTTACTCACGCATACTACCCCACCCCCCCGCCCATTCCTCCTCATGCAATCACAACATCATCCATATACAACCATTCTCCACTCACCTCTGTCTTCCGTCCTCTCCCTTCCTTCCTCAACAGACATTCCCCTCTTCCCCAAAGCCCCCTTCACCCCATCCATCCACCTCATCCTAGGACGTCCCCTCATGTTCACTCCCTCCACATCTGCCTTCCATACCTCTTTTACTAGTCTTTCTTCACTCATTCTTTCCATGTGTCCAAACCATCCTAATACTCTTTCATCAACCCTATCTCCCAAATCCTTTTTCACCCCTGTTCTCCTCACCTCCTCATTTCTCACTCTATCCAGCCTAGTAACCCCCACCATACTTCTCAGACACCTCATCTCAAACACATTCAAACTCCTTCTCTCTTCTTCTCTTATGTTCCACGTTTCTGCCCCATACAGTGCTGTTGGCACAATCACTCCTTCATACAGTCTCCTCTTCGCATCCATTCACAAATGTCTATTCCTCATTACACTCTTTAATCCACCAAGGCATTTACTCGCTTTTCTCAATCTACATTCTACCTCCACCTTCACTCCACCTTTTCCTGCTACACTTGCACCCAAGTATCTAAAACTATCCACTTCCTCCAGTCGCTCTCCCTTAATGTTCACTTCCAGTCTACTGCCACTTTCACCCTTTGTACATCTCATCACCTTACTTTTACCTACATTTATCTTTAGCTTTCTTCTATCACATACTCTCCCAAACTCTGCCACCAGCTTCCTCAATCCCTTCTCTGACCCTGCCACAAGCGCAGTGTCGTCCGCAAACAACAGCTGGCTCACCTCCCACTTTTCTCCATTTTCTTTAACCATCTCCAATCCCTGACCCACTACCCTAGCATTCACCTCTCGCACCACCCCATCCATGTATAAGTTGAACAGCCAGGGCGACATAACACATCCTTGACGAAGTCCCACCTTTACTTCAACATGTACCAAAAGAAATAGGTTTTATCTGTATATATATATATATATACAGTATATATATATATATATATATATATATATATATACACGCATATATATATATATATATATGCATATATATATATATATATACAGTATATATATATATATATATATATATATATATATATATACACTCTCTTCATCAAAGTTTTAGAAATAATACAAACTGCTAATGATTGGCTAGGTTAGCCTATGGAGATTGCCTAGGCCAACAAACTGAGAGGCTAGTTTAGCCTATCTCATAATCAGCATTTATCATACAACAGGTAGGACCTTACAAGGAGCCTAGACTACATCACTGGGAAAAGTAGGAAACTTTGGCAAAGTAATCTAAATTGTTCTTGCATCCAATGCTTATTGTTTACCAATTCTTACAAAAAAAACATAGCCAAATCATGCAAACTGTATATCTTGTAGGTAATATTTAAGGTCCGGTAGTCACTCAATAGGCTACTATCAATAGTGGGTTTTCCAGACTATTCCGTATACCAGTATATCAATATTTGTCTTTACCAAGGTCACATTACACAATGTACAAGATTTGGCCTAAATATTTTCTTTTTACTATTATTATTAAAAGAGGAAGGGAAGTTGATTCAAGTAGGCAAGAAAAGGTAAAAGGCAAAGATGATAATGGAAGAGGAAGCGATAAGGGGAAGATGGGCAGAATATTTTAGGGAACTGTTGAATGTAGAGGAGGATAGGGAGGGAATGGTGATAGCAGTGGGAGGCACAAAGAAAATGACAGTGAAGGGTGAGGGAAAAATAAGAAAAGATGAGGTGGAAGTAGCGATTAAAATGATGAGAGCAGGTAAGGCACCTGGGTTAGATGGGTGTCATGCAGTAAAGTAATAGACTGGTTAGTGAGGTTGTTTAATGTGTGTCTAAGGGAGGGTAGAGTACCAGAGGACTGGAGGAGTGCATGTATAGTTCAGCTTTTCAAAGGAAAAGGGACCAAGTGTGAAAGCAGTAGTTTCAGAGGGATCAGTTTGTTGAGTGTAGTTGGGAAGGCATATGGGAGGGTTATAATTGAGAGAATTAGGAGAGGAACAGAGGAAGTAATTGGTGAGAGCAGTATGGGTTTAGGAGAAGTAGGCACTGTGTGGATCAGATTTTTGTGATAAAACATTTGTGAGAAAGCTTTAGGAAAGGGTAAGGATGTCTTTTGGGCCTTTATGGATTTGGAAAAGGCTTATGATAGGGTAGACAAGAAGGCACTGTGGGAGGTTTTGCAGATATATGGCATTGGGGGAAAGCTGTTAAGAGCAGTCAAGAGTTTTTATGAGAGTAGTAGAGCCTGTGTTAGAATCAGAAATGGAGAGAGTGAATGGTTTGAGGTAAAGGTGGGACTACATCAGGGATGTGTCATGTCGCCATGGCTGTTCAATGTGTATATGGATGGGGTGGTACGGGAGGTAAATGCAAGAGTAATGGGCAGGGGACTGGAGTTGGTTGCGGAAAATGGAGAAAAGTGTGAGGTAAGTCAGTTGTTGTTTGCTGATGACACTGCACTTGTGGCAGGGTCAGAGGAGGCATTGGGAGAGTTAGTGACTGAGTTTGGGAGGGTGTGTGATAGGAGAAAGTTGAAGGTGAATGTGGTGTACAAGAGGAGAGGATGGTGGAGAGTTGGAAGTAAGTCTTAAAGGGGAGAGGCTGGAGGAAGTGGATAGTTTTAGGTACTTGGGGTCATATGTGGCTGCAAAGGGAGGAGTAGAGGTAGAGGTAAGCTATAGATTGAGAGAAGCAAATAGATGTCTTGGGGGATTTAAAAAAGTAATGAGAAATAGACATTTGGGAATTAATGCAAAGAGGAGATTGTATGAAGGGGTGATTGTGCCGACAGTGCTGTGTGGGGCAGAGACATGGAATTTGAGAGAGGTAGAGAGGAAGAGTTTAAATGTGTTTGAGATGAAATATCTGAGAAGTATGGTGAGGGTTACAAGGCTGGATAGAGTGAGAAACAAGGAAATAAGAAGGAGAGCTGGGGTGGAAAAGGAGTTGGCTGAGAGGGCTGAAGAAAGACTATTAGGATGGTTTGGACACATGGAAAGAATGGATGAAGGAAGACTGGTGAAAGGGGTATGGAAGGCAGAGATGGAGGGAGTGAATTTGAGAGGACGACCGAGGATGAGATGGATGGATGGGGTGACAGGGGCGTTGAGCAAGAGGGGAATGTCTGTGGAGCAGGGAAGGGAGGTGGCAGAAGATAAGGATGATTGGAGAAGGGCTGTGTATAGATGATACTGTGATGAAAAGAAAGGGAAGGGATGGGAGGATGGGGGGGGGGTTTGGGGAGTGGGAAAGTGTGAATGATACTTTGACGCAGCCCGAAGGGACTTCTCCCCGTCCTCCATTTTCTGTGTGAGGGGACGGAGAGGGGGGGGTCACCAATTAAGTGAAGCAGCCTTGCTGTGGATGTGCTGTGTCCTGCTGCATTGCTTCTGACCCAGGGTGGTGGGCAGGATGCAGGGATGTCCTGTCGTCCATGAGGAGCTAAGATGTGAGGGTGGAAGGGATGATGGGTGGGAGTGGGTTTATGCCTTTTGACTTGGCTACCTCCCTGATAAGGGGGAAAAAGCCTTTTGTATATAGATAGAATTATGGTTATGGGTTAAAGCATAAATATCTGGTACACTTAGGCCTAATTTGCAATTGTCTTTATAACATAATCAGTTTTGAATTAGAATGGTTCATGATTTTCTTTACTCTGATTTCTATTTTTCATTGCTTCACTTGTAGGCCTATTGTATTCACTAGTAACCATGATCAGTAGCCTGTTTCTATTTCATATAAACCACTTAAATTTCTTTGATAAATGTATGATTTTCATATTCTGAAGTAACTTTATCATAATCTAGCATATTTCTATTAAAGGAAAATGTGATAAAACTACCAAAAATGAAGGAAAAGAAAATTCACTGGGAGACACTGCTTCAGGCAGAATCTGCAGCTGTTGTTTGTTTACATTAGTTAGTACTAGTAGCACACTGTGCCGTCACATGGTGGCAGCACGAATTGATGCTTATTTATGTTGAAGTAGAAGCATTGCAGTATAGTACAAAATATGATATATATATATATATATATATATATATATATATATATATATATGTATATACAGTATATATATATATTTATATATATATATATATATATATATGCACAGTATATATATAGTTTCACTCTCCTTACAGGAAACAACTACAAATACATGACCACAAACACTTTTACCCAGACTGACAACGATAGCTTGTCAGTATTGTGTATTTTTCTTTTTTATTATTATTGATGGATTGTTTTTTGTTTCCATCTGGAGAGACCACTTAGTGTACATATACACTGCACACACTCACTATTGCCTCCAAAAGTAAAAGCAAAACCATACAAAAACTGCTAAATTGTGCAACTGGTAAAACCAAACAGGGAAACCATGTTAAAGAAATAATTTTATTGGACTTAAGGAGTTGGAGTCGGATAAAAAATTCCTACTTCAACTCCGACTCCTAGTACTCTTAGAAATCCTACTCCGACTCCGACTCCAGCTAAAACCTTCGACTCACTCCGACTCCGCAACCCTGCTTGGGATGCGGTGAACTGCTGTGTTGCCATTCTATTGATTGCTGCTTGGTCAAGGGATCATAGTGATAAAGCCAAGTTTCACCCATGGTGACTAAACGAGCCATAAAATCGGTCATCCCCACTGTATATCAGTCCAAAATCGCATTTGATGTATCACTGATGCGCTTCTGAGTTGCATTCAAGCATTTTGGCACCCATTTTGTGGAAAGCTTTCTCATTGTGGATGATGTGGCCAACTCTTTTAACGGGAAATCCCTAGAGTCTTAGCTATGACTTTAGCTGAAATCTGATGGTCCTCGAGAATCATAACGTGCACAGTGTTGGCTTTCTCCTCTGTGGTTGTGGATGTTGGCCGTCCTGACCAAGGTTCATCTATGACCTTGAAATGACCAGTCCGAAACCTTGACACCCACATTTTCATTGTAGAGTATGATGGGCAGTCATCCTTCAAGATATCCTTCATCTCGCCATGGATTTCCACTGCCCTTTTGCCTTGCAAGAAGAGGAACTTCATGACTGCCCATGCTTCAATTTTACCAAAATCCACTGTAGGCACTGCCATCATGTGTTGAACCTGTAAAAAGGATTTTTTTTTATTGTATACCAGCATGCTTTATTTTGCCCATCTTCTCCTAAATAGTTGTCCTACCTCCCCTGTAAAAGTAACAGCTCTACCCTTTCACGATACCCTTAAAGCCAGGAATTTTTCAGCACCCCCTCGTATATACAACCATTTTCCACTCACCCCCATCTGCCTTCTCCCCTCCTCCCTCAGCAGACATCCCCCTCCTTCTCAATGCTCCTTTTACCCCATCCATCCATCCCATCCTTAGTTGCCCTCTCCTATTCATCCCATCTGCCCCACCTTCCTCTCTTCTTTATAAATCTTTCTTTACTCATTCTTTTCATGTGTCCAAACCATTGCAGTACTCTTTCAACCCTATCTCCCAACTCCCTTTCCACCCCTGCTCTCCTCCCTACCTACTCACCACTCACTCCATCCAGCCTAGAAACCCCTACTATACTTCTCAGTATTCTGCGTTGATGGTGCGACCCTTTGGCAGGTATTTTATGAGGAGTACTCCATCTTTGTCCCAGAACACTGAAGCCAGTACCTTTCCAGCTGACTTCTGGGTCTGAAACTTCATGGGACACTGTGAACCGCTGTGTTGCCACTCCATTGGAAATGGAGTCAGAAGTGTAAAGTGAACTTCAATATTAAGAAATGTAGCATAATGGAATTTGGAAAAAGCAAATATAGAATATCATGTCAATATAAAATTGGTACAAACGAAGTGAAAAAAGTAAACTCAGAAAGGGACCTATGAATAACTATTTCAAATGACATGACACCAGACAAACACGTCAGCAAATTAGTGAGAGAATGAAAGTAGCCTTTGACTACATGGATGAAGAAATGGTAAAGAAAATACTAGTTACACTGATAAGACCAAAATTAGAATATGATGCAACACTATGGACACCTAGTTCCAAAAAAGAAACTAGAAAGAATTCAAAGAGCAACGGCAAAGATGGTGCCAACACACTCCAATTTGACATACGAACAAAGATTGGATAAATTAAATCTACCAACCCTGGAACAAAGAAGAGAAAAAGGTGATTTGCTAACCAATATTGTAATTACGGTTTAATAAACACAAAGTCTGAGAACTTACTTGGTAGCATTCTCAGACTAGTGGGTCTGAAATAAGGTTGAACTTGAAGGCTTCTGATGTGAAGACGTGAAAAAGTCCTTTGCCATTGATTGCCATTGATTTCAAGAGTGGTCTATCAGGAACCAGAGCTCTGGGTGATCTGCTGTTCAGACCTGACGATAGTGGCTGTATTTGGCAGGACTCTTACGTGTTTGATAAAAGCTCGAAGCCACGGGTTAACTTTTACTTCCTAGATTGAATAAATAAAAGGGAGGGGAGTTTAATCGTATCTTATTTAAAGTTATGATAGGCGTGGTTCAAAGTTTCAGGGTAGGCCCCTGAATCAAAAGAAAATTACACCTTGAGGAAAAGTTCCTGAACCGAGGTAAGCACTGATATTCCCAATAATAATTACCACAACCTCCCAACAACAAAAAGAAAGTGTTTAACCCCTTCACTACGGGCCAAAATCTTGCAGGCAGCATTAGCTGCCAGACGTGCAATGTTGTGTCATAATACTCGCATTATAAAAATAAAGTTACCACTGTATTGCTCATTCTCTTTCACCCATGAATTTTGATAACCATAGAAAATATGATGAAGCCAGTTTACAGAGTATGGGGGTCACACAGGTACAACTACAATATATATATACCTGGTAATCAAGACGCCGACATCGGCATCCTAGTGTACCCACTTGCTCCTCATGACGCCTATGTAGGCATCATCGTATTGAAGGGGTTAATAAATACAACACTTTTGGGGAAAATTTACAATAATCTTTTAAGTGCTAGAGACCTTACTTGGTCTCTAGAGGCTAGCGCAGTCTTACGAGAAGGTCTCAAAGAGGTAGGTTCTGGAGCGACACAGTCGTTTTCCAAAGAAATAACCTCCAAGTTAGAGGCCTCTTCGAAGGGCTCCAACTCGCTAGCCTGTAAAATAGGATCCCCAGTGGATTCATCCTCATGATGGGAATGTAACTCAGTATGGAGCTCTAGAGGGATTAATAGTCTAAAATTGACTTTGATAGAGTTTCCATCGGGCTTAATGACAGAGACAATGTGTATCACATGGTCTTGGTCAGGAAAGGTCTCAACAACACGAACTAAGGGCCAGTTTTAAAAAAGCAATGTCACCTTTTTCCAAGCTTCTAGAACTGTGGTATGCAGCTCTATCCCTTTCCCTTAAGCTGACCAAGTACAGTACTCTGTCAGCCATCATTTCTTAAACTCTTCATAAAAATAATCCCTACAGTCCATGACTTAAGTTGAGAAGAGAAGGATATTCTTCTGATTTCCATTCAGGGACTTGTTCCAAATCACCAAACATCAAGGAAGGAATAGTCCTTCCTATAAGAAAATGATTTGGGGTAATGACATTTACCTCGTTTTCACAGGAACGATATGTAAGTGGTCTATTTTTCAAAAAATTTTGAACATCGGACATAAGAGTGATAATCTCAGCCAGGGAAGGAATAGACCTACCCAATACCTTATAGAGACATTGTTTCACTGTCTGAATTAACCTTTCCCAAGTGGCACCATACCATGCAGCATAAACAGAGATGGTTTTATGCTGAACAGGGAAAGTTTTAAACTTCTCTTCATATTCAGAATATGACAAAAGTTGTTCAATAACACTTCCCGCTTGTACGAAGGATTTAGCATTATCAGAATAAACTACAGAAGGAATTCCATATCTGTTAGCAAACCTAATGAAAGCCAAAATGAACTCGGGAGTGGACATAGAATCCACAACTTCCAAATGGACAGCTCTAGTATTGAAACAAGTAAATATCAAAATATAAGCTTTTACCTTATCTCCATTCCTGTCTCTAACCCATAAATGCCCCATGTAATCCACACCAATATGGGCAAAGGGCACACTTAGATTTACTCTAGAGGCAGGTAAAGGGGAAGGAGAAGGATAATTAACCGCACAGGAATTATATTTCTTACAAACTATACAACCCTTCAAAATGTTTAAAATAGCTTGTCTGGCTTTAAAGATGCATGCAAAGGAAATTGAGTGTAGCTCGCAGTCCCATGTGCATAACTTGGCAATGAGCAAAGAATATAAAAAGTTTAGTCAAGTGATGAGATTTGGACAAAAAAAAGGGGATTCACAACCTCATATTTGAGGTCAATGTTTTTGTCAATTCTGCCCTTGGACCTTATCAAACCATTCTTGTCCAAGAACAAGTTCATTTGACTTACTAAAGGAGGTATGTCATTGGTATTGGAGTTCTGTAAATAAGTCAATTCAGCAGGGAAGCCTTTGCATTATTCCCATCAAATAATTGGAAGCTGCCTTAACTGGGTCAGCATTAGACTTCTTAAACAAAAAGACAGCCTTAAAAATCAAAGAAGTGTG
The DNA here is from genome assembly GCF_046742065.1 of Oratosquilla oratoria. Lineage (NCBI taxonomy): Eukaryota > Metazoa > Arthropoda > Malacostraca > Stomatopoda > Squillidae > Oratosquilla > Oratosquilla oratoria. The sequence continues at coordinate 73,660,074 of NC_134780.1, forward strand.
ATGCAAAAGTTTGCTGTAAGAAGAAAACCTCATAACATCAATTAGAGGAGGAGTGTCAACTTGCATAACAGCCACATTGATAATGTCTCCCTTGATGCTGGAGGGAATACATCCCAAGTGACCCTTCAGCCAAGTATGAGGTGGCAACAACAACCATTCTGGTCCATGAACCCACCAATTGAATTTTTCCTTGAACACCTTAGCACTGCAAGGTTTAGTTATGAAATCAGCCATATTACGTTCAGAAGGAACATAAGTAAAAGAAATAGGAGTATACTTGGCCTTGAAAATTTCCAAAAGATTGGAAATTCCTTCAATCTATTATTAACAAATATATTCTTCTTAGGAGCTTTGTTGGTCAGGATCCAAGAAAGGGTAACTTGACTATCAACAAGGAATACCACAGATTCAACCAGTGGGGCAGACACCACTTCCTACTCAGAAATAGTTTTGAGGCATCTTATCGATAGTAAAGCTGCCAGAAGTTCCAAAGAAGGTAATGTTCTTTGTTTAATAGGAGCCACCTTGACCTTGGCAAATAGAAGAGAGCCATTAGACGCCCTTAACTCTCTTCTTTCTTGCCCCACATAGATGGCACATCCATAGGCTTCCTTAGAAGCATCAGCAAAAACAAATAATTTAACCCCTTCTCTCCGGGCCAAAATCTCGCAGGCAGCATTAGCTGCCAGACGTGCGATGTTGCGTCATAATACTCGCATTATAAAAAATAAAGTCACTGCTGTATTGCTCGTTCTCTCTCTCACCCGTGAATTTTGATAACCATAGAAAATATGATGAAGCCAGTTTACAGAGTATGGGGGTCACGTAGGTACAACTACAATAAATATAATCAAGACGCCGACATCGGCATCCTTGTGTACCCACTTGCTCCTCATGACACCTACGTAGGCGTCACCGTATGGAAGGGGTTAATGGGAGATTCAGAACAGAAAGTTTTCTTTTTAAAGGATAAATCATTAACCTCCTTAAAGTTTTCACATAACTTTTTCCATCTTGCAAGCAACTCGCTATCCAATTTCCAATCCCAATCCACCATTTTTTGGCACATCTCTCTAATGAGAATTTTTCCTTGTAACAACACAGGAGAAAAAAGAGGTAATGGATCAAATATAGAATCCAAAGAAGACATCTTGCTTTTTGGTCGAGGCATCTTTGTTAACCTCTTCACTCCAGGGCACATCGCATGTCTGGCAGCATTAGCTGCCCGACGTGTGATGTTGCGTCATAATAATCACATTATAAAAAATAAAGTCAGTGCTCAATCATTCATTCTCTTTCACCCGTGTATTTTGATAACCACAGATAATATGATGAAGCCAGTTTAGAGAGAATGGAAGTTACGTAGGTACGACTACAATAAATATAATCAAGATGTCGACGTCGGCATCATCGAGTACCCACTTGCTCCTCATGCCGCCTACGTAGGCGTCACTGTATGGAAGTGGTTAAGGGTAAAGGGGAAGGATGTTTTTGGGGCTTTTATGGATCTGGAAAAGGCTTACGACAGGGTAGACAGAAAGGCACTGTGGGAGGTTTTGCGGATTTACGGGATAGGAGGAAAGCTTCTAGGAGCTGTCAAGAGTTTTTATGAGCTTGTGTCAGGATTAGAAATGGAGAGAGTGAGTGGTTCAAGGTAAAGGTGGGACTTCGTCAGAGATGCGTTATGTTGCCCTGGCTGTTCAACTTACACATGAATGGGGTGGTGCGAGAGGTAAATGCAAGGGTAGTGGGTCAGGGATTGGAGATGGTTAAAAAAAATGGAGAAAAGTGGGAGGTAAGCCAGCTGTTGTTTGTGGATGACACTGCGCTTGTGGCAGGATTGGAGGAGGGATTGAGGAAGTTAGTGACAGAGTTTGGGAGAGTGTGTGATAGAAGAAAGCTGAAGATAAATGTGGGTAAAAGTAAGGTGATGAGATGTACAAAGGGTGAAAGTGGCAGTAGACTGGAAGTGAGTATAAAGGGAGAGCGACTGGAGGAAGTGGATAGTTTTAGATACTTGGGTGCAAATGTGGCAGGAAAAGGTGGAGTGAAGGTGGAGGTAGAATGTAGATTGAGAGAAGCAAGTAAATGCCTTGGTGGATTAAAAAGTGTAATGAGGAATAGACATTTGGGAATGGATGCTAAGAGGAGACTGTATGAAGGAGTGATTGTGCCAACAGCACTGTATGGGGCAGAAACATGGAACATAAGAGAGGAAGAGAGAAGGAGTTTGAATGTGTTTGAGATGAGGTGTCTGAGAAGTATGATGGGGGTTACCAGGCTAGATAGAGTGCAAAATGAGGAGGTGAGGAGGACAACAGGGGTGGAAAGGGAGTTGGGAGATAGGGTTGATGAAAGAGTATTAGGATGGTTTGGACACATGGAAAGAATGAGTGAAGAAAGACTAGTAAAAGAGGTATGGAAGGCAGATGTGGAGGGAGTGAATATGAGGGGACGTCCTAGGATGAGGTGAATGGATGGGGTGAAGGGGGCTTTGGGGAAGAGGGGAATGTCTGTTGAGGAGGGACGGGAGAGGACAGAAGACGGGTGAATGGAGAATGGTTGTATATGGATGATGTTGTGATGCATGAGGTGGAATGGGTGGGGGGGGGGGATGGGGGGTGAGGTAGTATGTGTGAGCAAAACTTGACGCAGCCCGAAGGGATTTCTCCCCGTCTTCTCCTTTTATGCATGGGGGGATGGAGAGGGAGGGTCGCCGATTTGATGAAGCGGCCTTGCTGTGGATGTGCTGTGTTTTGCAACACTGCTTCTGACCCAGGGCAGTGGACAAGGTGCAGGGATGACCTGTCATCCAGGAGGTGCTAAGATGGGAGGGAGGGTGGAGAGGGGTGGAGTGTATTCAGGGATGGAATGGGTGGGAATGATTTTATGCCTTTCCCTTTTTGGCTACCTCCCTTGTAAGGGGGGAAAAAGCCTTTGGTATATGTATGTATTTACCTAGTTGTAATATACGGGAGGGGAGCTATGCTCGTGGTGACCCATCTTTGTATCTCTCCGCATCAAGTTTTATCTTAGAATCTTGTATAGTGTTAGCACATACTGTTTTGTTGTCTAATTTGTTCCATGTATTTATCACTCTGTGTGGGAAACTGTTCCTTTTCAAGTTTTTTCTATAACTATCATTTTTCAATTTTTTTCCGTGTCCTCTTGTTTTACCGTTGTCCCACATTAATAGGTCGTTCTTGTCTAAAACTTCCATTCCTTTCATTATTCTGTAGATAGTTAGCAAATCTCTTTCTCTTTGTTCCAGAGTTGGTAGGTTCAATTTGGATAGTCTTTGCTCATATGTTAGTTCGGCGAGTGTCGGTGCTAGTTTTGTTGTCACTCTTTGTAATCTTTCTAGTTTCTTAATATTCTTTTTGGTACTGGGTGTCCAAAGTGATGCTGCGTACTCGAGTTTTGGTCTTATTAGTGTAGTAAGTATTTTCCTTATCATTTCTTCGTCCATATAGGTAAATGCCACTTTGATTGCTCTCAATAAGTTGTAGGTTTCTCCGAACATTTTTTTTATATGCTTATCTGGTTTCATGTCCTTTCCAATCATCACTCCAAGATCTTTTTCATAGTTTGTTTTATTTATTTTTTCTTCCCCAATTCTGTATTCTTTTGATATTCTATTTTTACTCTTTCCAAATTCCATTATGCTGCATTTCTTAATATTGAATTTTACTTCCCATTTTTTAGTCCAATTCCATATTGTGTCCAGATCTTGTTGCAATGAGTTGCAGTCCTCTTCCGTTTTTACCTTAAGTAATTTTGCATCATCTGCAAAAAAATTTATATAGCACTCCACGCCTTCATTCATGTCATTAATGTATACAGCAAACATGATCGGGGCCAGTACTGACCCCGCTTTTTACTTCTTCCCAGTTGGAGAATTTTTCTCTAATTACAACTCTCATTTTCCTCCCAATCAGAAAGTCTTTCATCCATTCCAATAATTTTCCTCTGATGCCACCTTTTGACTCTATCTTATTTATTAGTTTCCTATGAGGTACCTTATCAAATGCCTTTTGCAGGTCCAGAAAAGTACAGTCTGCCCATCCATCTCTTTCTTCTATTATGTCTACTAATCTTGAGTAAAAGCAAATCAGATTTGTTGTACAGGATCTCCCTTGTCTAAATCCAAATTGATTTGGGTTCAGTATAGATTTTTCTTCCAGGTACTTAACCCATCTGTTTTTGATCACTCTTTCACAAATTTTTGCTATTGTGCTTGTTAGTGAGACTGGTCTGTAGTTAGATGGATCTTCCTTATCACCTCCCTTATAATTTGGTACAATGTTTGCTTTTTTCCAGTCCAATGGTACTTTTCCTTCTTTAAGTGAGGATTTAATTATATCATATATTTTGTCAGTTAATTCTTCCATGCATTCTTTCAGTATCCAGTTTGCTATTCCGTCTGGGCGATGTGATTTTCTGACATCCAGGGTTTTAATTTGATCACTGATTTCTTTTTGTGTTACGTTTATTTCTTTCATTGCTGGGGATAATTCTCTCTCTCTAACTTCACTGTTAGGCGAGTTTTCCATTGTGAATACTGATCTGAAGTGGTTGTTCATTATTTCAGCCATTTCCAGTTCTTCTGTAAATTCCTCTTTATCTTGGCGCAGTTTTTCTATTTCTTGTTTGTTTTTCAGTTTTCCATTTACATATTTGTAAAATAGTTTGGGTTCTTCTTTATATTTGTCTTTTATCTTTTTTTCATAATTTCTCTTTTCATCTCTGCGTATTTTTACATGTTCCTTTCTTAGTTTGATGTATGTTTGCCATTTGCTTTGTTTCTTATCTCTTTTCCATTTTTTCCAAGCTTTGTCCCTTTTTTCCTTTGCTTCACTACATCTTTTGTTGTACCAGTTCTTTATGTATGCCTTTTCCATTTTTTGTTGTGGTACAAATTTGTCCACTCCTTCATTATAAATTTCTTTTAGTATGTTCCATTTTTCTTCTATCCCTGTATCTTCGTTTTGGAATTTTTCCCAGTTTGCATTGCGAAAGAATGTTTTAAGTTTCTCAAAGTTTGTTTTGTTATACATAGGTCTTCCTATTCTATGTTTAACATTTTTGCTTTGGTCCATTTGTTCTTTCAATTCCATTTCTATTAGTACGTGGTCACTTTTTCCTATCGGAGTTTCGTAAATAATATTATCGATTATCTCAGGTTCTGTTGTAAGTATTAAGTCCAATATTGAGGGTTCTTCATTTCCTCTATATCTAGTATTTTCTCTAATCCACTGGGTCATTGTGTATTCAATGGTTAGGTCAAGGAGTACATTGCCCCAGTGTTTCTCTCCCCCTTTCACTGTCATATCTTCCCAGCATATTTCTTTTGAATTAAAGTCACCCATAATTACTGTATTTCCTCCATCCTTCAGTGTTTCAATTAGTTCTTCCTTTGTATGTATGTATCTTTGTTAAGGGAAACATCCTTGATTCTCAAGGTATAATTTTTATTATAAATATATCCCAACACCTTTACCTCTTCTTTATTGCAAATGACTTCTTGTTCAAGAACTTGAAAAACAGAAGTCTGGTTGCATGTCCACTCCCTGAGAGGTAAACCTCCATTAATCCTCTCGACCATAGCAGGGAGGCAACGAATTTCATTAGTAGTGTAGACCAGATTGTCTACATAGAATTTATCTTTAATTAACGAGGCAGTTAGAGTGTCAAGCTGCATGGAAAGATGATGTTGAATAATGAAGTTCAATATGAAAGGAGAGCAGATGAAACAAAATATTATAGTATTATGTCTGTAAGGAATATATTGGTTGTTAATCCTCCTAAAGAAACAGAACCTATTACGATCACCCTCATCCTTCAAACGGATCTGCAAGAAGGCTTTCATAACATCAGCCAAAATGACATAATTGTTGGTTCTGAAGTACAACAAAAGAGAGAGGAGGTTATTCATCAAATCAACTCCCGGGAATGCAGCTTCATTTAAGGAAGGAGCTTTTCCTATTTTAAGAGAGCAATTGAAAACAGGTCTTATTTTTGAGGTGGCAAGTTCATCATTCTTGAGCACATGTCTATGGGGTATAAAAATTTGGCCAGGGACTCTTAGTAACTGGTTCAATAATACCCAAGGCCTCTTGCTGGTCAAACACAGCCTTATACTCCTCCCTAAGGCCCCTTTGCTCAAGCTTGTCATAGACCCTTTGTGCCACTGCCAAGGCAATCTTTAGATTTTAGGGAACAAGGTCCACCAAATTCTTTTTCCACGGGATCTTTACATAATAGTGTCCATCCTCGAAGGAAATGGACTGTTAAAATTGATCAACTTCCAAAGCATCAGTATTAGGGGTTTCTTCTTTAATGCCAATGGATCCTAAAGAATGAAAATTATCAAGACCATATTCTACATTAGAGTTAACAAAGACTTCCTGCAAAGGATCAAATTGTAAGCTTACAGGTTCTAGATAGAAATTTACAAGTAACTTATCCTTGCTTAACCTTTTGGGAGCAAAGTATTTAACAGTCCTTTTAGACTGAGTAAAGGAAGTTTCCTTCTCAGGTTTCTTTAGAGAAATTCCATTGGCCTTAAAAGAAGAATTATAAAAAATAAGAGAATCCCCATTGTATTTCTCAATACAATTTAACGAATCAACTCCAAGGTCAGATTTGGGATTTATCCTCAAAGGTTTCTCCTTATATTTAAAGTTATCAAAATTTAGTACAGTCAACTCCCTGTTAACGGGAGGGTTATGTTCCTGGAGATGTCATGTTAATGGAACATAATTTCTCCATAAGAAATAATGGTAATAGTGGGGGTTACGTTGCTGGACAACGGGAAAGTCCGTCTATTTTGGGATTTTATTACTAAAAATCCTAAACAAACACACTATTAATAAATTTGAAGGTTACAGAAACAATAAAAACACACATTCTTACGATATTGGCATTTATTGTGCAGTAAAATAATTTTTTTTATGCATCTAAACATTATGACGTATCACTACCATCACTGTTGCTTGTGTGCTCCCGTCCCCAACCTCACTCCCCTCTCCTTCCTCACCCTGCTCTACCTCCTCACTCTGCTCTCCCTACATGCCTCGCCCTGCCTCCTCACCTCCCTCTCCCTCCTCGCCTCGCCCTGCCTCCTCTTCCTTGACTGTCTATTTTTGAAAGAAATTGTGGAGTTTTGTCTGTGTCTACTTTTTCTTCTTTTGATCTAACATCACTTTGTAACAGTTCAGCTCTGACATAACTTTTCTGGCCACTGTTGCACTTCTGTTAATATTCGGATCTTTGGCTTCCAAGATATCCAGTCCTTCTCGTATAGAAGAGAATGCTTTTTCGATATCACTTTTGGTCAAGACTCTCTCAGGCTCTGGGGTTTCTGATATAGGCCAAGATGCAGCTGCCTCCAACTCTGCATTCTGTATCATCTCCATCTCTAACAGTTCTTCGATAGTCAGCTCCACTGTGTGCGATTCTAGCAGTTCATCAATGTCCTTCTGCTCAAGTTGGTCAAACCTGGCTTCCCTGGCCTTGTCAAGACTTTCCTTGTTAGCTTTAGATACATTTTCTTGGATGTCAAAGCCGATGAAATCGTACACCAACTGAGGACACAGATGTTTCTAAACCCCGTCTAGGCATTTCCGTGGCACTTTCTCCCAAGATTCTTTAATGAAGCAGAGAGCATCTTTGATGGTAAACTGCTTCCAATATTCCTTCACGGTCATCTTGTCTTTTTGTGTCCTCTCAATCATGTTAGTCAGGGTCGAACGTAGATAATACGACTTGAAGGTTTTAATAATTCCTTCATCACATGGCTGCAGAATGGAAGTGGTGTTTGACGGCAAGAAAGCGAGCTGGATGTTGTTGGAGAGCTTTTCTGTTGACGGAGGATGCCTGGAGCATTATTCAAGATCAGGAAAATCTTGAATGGAATCTCTTCCTTCTCACAGTAAAGTTCTAACTCTTTCTCCAATTTCCCAAAGTAGTCCTTGAATATGCTCCCCGTCATCCATTCTTTTTTGTTGGAATACCAGTAGCAGGGTAGGAAGGTCTTGACGTAGCCCTATGAAGACACAAGAACAAACAAATTTAGTTTAGTGTGCCATAAATTGGGAGTTGGTGACACAATTTTCTTTTTTATTTTGGTGCATGAAAAAAACGAGCGTTTACAATCTCGGTAAAAAATTTCAAAGCTTTCATGACTAATAATCAACATCCATACATACCTTCAATGCTTGTGGATTTTCCGAGTGGTAGACAAGGGCAGGTTTCAGCTTGCAGTCTCCCTCTGCATTGGCAGTGGCAAATCTAGGACTATGAAAGTGGGAGGGCCAGCTGAAAAACTGGGGGGGCCATGGCCCTCCCCTAGAATTGCCACTGCACAGTATGACGCCGTGATGCGGTCGGTACCGCAGTAGTATTTACCAAGGTGTGTGTGTGTGTGTGTATATATATATATATATATATACAGTATATATTATTAGTTATGTCAATTTATTATCATTTACTATTTACCTGTTTGTTTATTATTTTAACTATACCTATGCATTTATTTATGTATTTTATTTGTTATTTACATTATTATAGTTTTTATTTATTATTAATATGATTTTTTTTTTTTTTTTTTTTTTTTTTTTTTTTTTTTTTTTTTTTTTTTTTTTTTTTTTTTTTTTTTTTTTGCATCCGACCTAGATATGGATCAAAAGGTCTACTGTTGGCATGCTCCGCCTTTGTAATCCTTTGTAATATGTATTTACCTAGTTGTATTTTACGGGAAGGGGAGCTATGCTCGTGGTGTCCCATCTATATATCTCATTTTATCTAAACTATTTTTAGATTCATGTATTGTTTTTGCACACACTACTTTCTCATCTAACTTGTTCCAAATGTCTATTACTCTGTGAGGAAAGCTATTCTTTTTCAGATCTCTTCTATAATTGTCTTTCTTGATTTTCTTTCCGTGTCCTCTTGTATTTCTTTCATCCCATTTTATTAGATCCTCTCTATCAATAATTCCTATGCCTTTCATGATTCTGTAAATAGCTATCAAATCTCCTTTCTCTCTTCTTTGCTCTAGTGTCTGTAGCTTAAGTTTTGCTAGTCTCTTCATATGATAGTTTTGAGTGTTCGTGCCAATTTTGTAATTGCTCTTTGTATTCTTTCAAGTTTTTTTTATATTTTTTTTTGTACTTGGTGACCACATCGTTGTTGCATATTCCAATCTTGGCCTTATCAGAGTGATTAGTATTTTCTTCACCATTACTTCATCCAGGTATGTAAATGCCACTTTGATTGTTCTTATTAAATTATAAGTTTCACCAAAAATCTTATTTATTTGTTTCTCAGGTGACATTTTAATAATAATGACTCCCAGGTCCTCATTTTCAACTTTTTTTTATTCTTTCTTCTCCTAATTTATATGATCCTGTTATTCTGTTTTTGCTTTTTCCAAATTCCATTATACTACACTTTTTAGTATTGAACTCCATCTCCCACTTCCTACTCCATTCCCATACTTTATTTAGATCACTCTGTAGTGACTCACAATCTTCCGTGTTCACTTTTTTTAATAGTTTTGCATCATCTGCAAAGAAGCTCATATAACTTTCAATTTCTTTATTTCCCCCTTTATATATAGGTACTATATTTGCTTTTTTCCAATCTTCTGGAACTTTTCCTTCTTACAAGGAACTGTTTAGTATGCTATGTATTTTGTCAGCCAGTTCATTCCTGCATTCTTTCAGAATCCAGTTTGCTATATCATCTGGTCCATGCGATTTTCTGACATCAAGATTACTCAAGTGTTTCATTATTTCATTCTTTGTTACTTCTATTTCTTTCATAGGGGGGACTTTCTCTTTCCATTCGATCTCTTCAGGTTGTATGTTCTCCCTTGTAAACACTGATTTAAAATGCTTGTTCATAATTTCTGCCATTTCTATTTCCTCTGTGTATTCAACTCCTCCTTGTCTTAATTTCTCCAAATCTTGTTTTGTTTTTCAGTTGTTTACAAATCTGTAAAATAATTTTGGTTGATCTTTACATTTTTCTATAACATCTTTTTCTTATTTTCTCTTTTCCTCTCTGCACGCTTGTACATATTCATTTCTATAACAAGTACAGTAAAACCCCGATTATCCGAAACGAAAGGGGGGAAGCCTCTTTCGGATAAGCCAATTTTTCGGATAATCCAGATTTATCAGAAATATATTTCGTGTTGACATACTTTGTGTGTGTGTGTCCTGTGCCTTCCTCCCCCCCCCTCTCTCTCTCCATCAGTCTCAAGTTGTGGATGGAACACAATTTTTTTTTTTTTCGTGTTGACGTACATACCTTATATGTAACAGAGAACAAGAATTATTCTATACATATATCTTCCACTATCCTGACGAACACAATAAAGCAACTCCGCCACTCCCCGCCTCCGTCACCATCACTCCACAACCCTTCCACTCCCCACCTCCTGGTGGTGGAGTCAGAAGGAAGGGTCGTCCATTGCTCCATCTTCACTGTCCAAATCGAAGGTAGACAAGGAGGATGAGGCACTTGATGAAGGGTGAGAAGACTGGGTGGATGAAGGTGTTCTTGGCCAAAAAAACGAGGTGATAGAAGTCTGTTTGGTGCAAGACAGCTGTTTCTCGATGACGTCACTCAGTGCTGCTCGCATCATCGGGTACAGTTGATTGCTATTTTCCTTCCATTTCCCTCAGTAATCCCTCCCCTTCTTTTTCCTCACTTTCCCACTACACCATGAGCAATCCCCTTCCCTGCAAATACAATAGGTACTTCCTTTGTGTTGAGATCCACAAAAATTTCACTTTTTCTTCAGGACGTCAATCCTCGCCGTCTGTCCGACGTGTGTGTATTTACCTAGTTGTACCTAGTTGTATTTTACGGGAAGGGGAGCTATGCTCGTGGGGTCCCGTCTTCATATCTCATTTTATCTAAACTATTTTTAAATTCATGTATTGTTTTTGCACACACCACTTTCTCATCTAACTTGTTCCAACTGTCTATTGCTCTGTGAGGAAAGCTGTTCTTTTTAAAATCTCTTCTATAGCTGTCTTTTTTTATTTTCTTTCCGTGTCCTCTTGTATTTCTGTCATCCCATTTTATCAGATTCTCTCTATCAGTAATTTCTATGCCTTTCATGATTCTGTAAATAGCTATCAAATCTCCTCTCTCTCTTCTTTGCTCTAGTGTCTGTAGTTTAAGTTTTTGTAGTCTCTCTTCATATGATAGTTTTGAGAGTGTTGGTGCCAGTTTTGTAATTGCTCTTTGTATTCTTTCAAGTTTTTTTATACATTTTTTTGTACTTGGTGACCATATCGTTGCTGCATATTCCAATCTTGGTCTTATCAGGGTGATTAGGATTTTCCTCACCATTTCTTCATCCAGGTATGTAAATGCCACTTTGATTGTTCTTATTAAATTATAAGTTTCTCCAAAAATCTTATTTATATGTTTCTCAGGTGACATATTATTCATAACAATGACTCCCAGGTCCTTCTCATTTTCTACTTTTTTTATTCCTTCTTTTCCCAAATTATATGATCCTGTTATTCTGTTTTTGCTTTTTCCAAATTCCATTATACTACACTTTTTTGTATTGAACTCCATCTCCCACTTCCTACTCCATTCTTGTACTTTATTTAGATCTCTCTGTAGTGATTCACAATCTTCTTCAGTTTTCACTCTTTTCAGTAATTTTGCATCATCTGCAAAGAAGCTCATATAGCTTTCAATTCCTTCATCCATATCATTAATATATATAGCAAACATTATTGGGGCCAGAACTGTTCCCTGCGGGACACCGCTTATTACTTCATTCCATTTTGAGTGCTGATCTCTTATCACTACTCTCATTTTTCTTTCTTGCAAAAAGTCTTCCATCCAATTTAGCAATTTACCTTGTATTCCTCCTTCATATTCTAATTTCTTAAGCAACTTCTTATGTGGTACTTTGTCAAAAGCTTTTTTTAGGTCTAGAAATGCACAATCAGCCCATCCATCTCTTTCTTGTATTATATCTATTAGCCTTGAATAGAAACATATTAAATTGGTGACGCATGATCGTCCTTGTCTGAATCCAAATTGCCTTGGATTTAGTACGTTGTTTTTTTTCCAAGTATTTTACCCATCTACTTTTGATAATTCTTTCACATATTTTTGCTATTGTACTTGTTAGAGAGACTGGTCTATAGTTGGTAGGTTCTTCTTTATTTCCTCCTTTATATATAGGTACTATATTTGCTTTTTTCCAATCTTCTGGAACTTTTCCTTCTTTTAAGGAACTGCTTATTATGCTATGTATTTTGTCTGCCAGTTCATTCCTGCATTCTTTCAGAATCCAGTTTGCTATTTCATCTGGCCCATGCGATTTTCTGACATCAAAATTACCCAAGTGTGTCAATATTTCATTCTTTGTTACTTCTATTTCTTCCATAGGGGGGACTTTTTCCTTCCACTCAATCTCTTCAGGTTGTATATTTTCCCTTGTAAACACTGATTTAAAATGTTTGTTCATAATTTCTGCCATTTCCATTTCCTCAGTGTATTCAACTCCTCCTTGTCTTAATTTCTCTAAGTCTTGTTTGTTTTTCAGTTTATTGTTTACAAATCTGTAGAATAGTTTAGGTTGATCTTTACACTTTTCTATAACATCTTTTTCATATTTTCTTTTTTCCTCTCTGCACTTTTGTACATATTCATTTCTATAACCAGTATATATTTTCCATTTTTCAGGTCTTCTGTCTTTTTTCCATCTGTTCCAGGCTTTGTCTCTTTTGTCCTTTAACTCCCTACAACTTTTGTTGTACCAGCATTTTACATATTCTTTTTCTTGTTTTTGTCTTGGGACATACTTTTCCACTCCTTTTTTGTAAATTTTTGTCAAAATATTCCATTTCTCTTCCACTGATGTTTCTTCTTTGTATATTTCTTCCCAGTTTTCTTGTTGGAAGAATTCTCTTATTTTATCAAAGTTTGTTTTTTCATACATCATTCTTCCTTTTCTATATTGTTCATTTCTTTTCATATATTTTTCTTCATTAAGTTCCAGTTCAATCAATATGTGGTCACTTTTACCTATTGGTGTTTTATATTCAATCTTGTCCACTATTCTAGGTTCAGATGTAATTATTAAGTCTAGCCTCGATGGTTCTTCTTCATTTCTATACCTAGTGTTCTCTTGTATCCATTGTGTCATTGAATGGTCAGTAATCATCTCAAGTAGAGCATTTCCCCATGAGTCATCACCACTCTTTACTGTCATTTCTTCCCAGCAGATTTCTTTGCAATTAAAGTCGCCCATCATAACTATTCTTCCTCCGTCTTCCATTATTTTAGTTAATGCTATCTTTGTGTCCTCTAACATACTTTTATGTTCACTCTCCTCCCATGAGGCTGTTTTCGGAGGCACATAATTGATCACAAATTTTCTGCTCTTCTTATCTCGGTCTTCCACTTCTATCATAATCATCTCTACTGTATTCTTTCCATATATGACACCTTTCACGTTTATATCCTTCTTAGTCAGGAACATAACTCCACCCCCTTGTTTTTTCTCTCTGTTTCTAATCCAATAATTGTATGTATCATGTCCTACACTGTTGGGTGGTAGTGGGCCTTTTAATTTTGTTTCTACAATTCCCATTATGTCCGGTTCTTTTTCTTTCAAATAATCATTCAGTTCATTCAATCCTGTTATCAATCCATCTATATTTGTGTAAGACACTCTTAGTTTTCTGCCACTTCCATTGTATTCTCTGTTTCCCTTATGTTTTTCTTTAGTATGTCGAACTGCTTTATTTTCATGTTCACTACTCTCCAATAGAATCTCTCTTTCTCTGACTCCGTTCTTTCCTCGTTTTTTGCCTTAGCTTCAATTCTTTTCTGCTTTTCTGCCTCTCTTTCCTCCTTATTCATTTCTCTTTTTATCCATACCTTTTTATATTGATCATTTGTTGCTAGTTTCCCTGTCTTGGATAGAATTTTCTCTGCTGTTGTTTGTGACCTGAATTTAATCTTAATTGGTCTGGTCTTATCTGTACTATATTTTCCGAGTCTGAATTTTTCCTCAATTTCCTTTATAATTTCTGGTTCATCTTCCTGGACTAATTTTAATAAACTGCTTACTCTTTCATTTTCCTCCTTGATTCTTGCGGTTCTATCTGGGTTATGTTTCTCTTCCATTCCTAATATAATTATACATTTCTTTTTGTCAGCTAATTCTCTTACTATATTCTCCTTCTGTCTCATCACTTTAATAACTGAGTCTTCATTATGTTCTTTCAATTGCTGTTTGACTATGTCAGTGAATGAAACCTTATTCCCTTCTTGAGTTATTCTCCAATTTTTAGCTTCTGTAGCTATTTTCTCTCTGTTTTCATTACTATTCTTCTTCAATTTCTCATTCTCCTCCTTTACATTTCCTAACTGTCTTTTTAGGTCCTCTATTTCTTCAGTTAAGTTTCTGTTAGCCTTCTCTAGTTGTTCCAACCTTTCAATTCTTTGGAAAATGGAGTCTACGTTACCTAACTTACGCTCCAAGTCCTCGATCACCTTATCAACTCTCTCCTCTAGTCTTATCAGTCGGGGGGGGGGGGGGGGGTTGTGTCCCCCCCACCCTCTTTAAATCCCTGGAACATATTCTCGTCACTTTCTTCTGTATTGCTCCTCTCTATACTTCTAATCTTTACATTTTTATTAGACATTTGATCCTCGCTAAGTCTTTTGTTTACCTTCCGCTTGTCTGGCTGGGCAAAGTCTACTCCCTCCTCATTTCCTTCCATTTCCCTCAGTAATCCCTCCCCTTTTCCTCTTTCCCTACGTTCCCACTACTCCACGAGCAATTTCCCCCCCACCCTGCAAAAACACTAGGCACTTCTCTTTGCGTTGGGATCCACAGACTTCACTTTTCTTCAGAACGTCTTCTAAGCCGTCCATTCGTTGAAGTGTGTGTGTGTGTGTGTGTATAATTTGAAAATAGGAAATGAAAAAAAACTGGGGGGCCAACCTGGGGGCCATGGCCCCCCCTTGCTAGAATCAACAGGTTTTTTCAAGGAATTTTCCTTGAAGGCAAGGGAGCTGGTAGTATCACTTCGTTTGGGTTTGACACTGAGGTCATCAGATCCCATTTTAAGTCCAACTAAAACAGATTGATAAACTTTTCTAAGCTGAGACAATTCAATCAAGAAAAATATAGGTACATACATACATACATATACCAAGGCTTTTTCCCCCTTCCAAGGGAGGTAGCCAAAAAGGGAAAGGCATAAAAACACTCCCACCCATTTCATCCCTAAATACACTCCACACCCCTCCCACCCTTCCTCTCATCTGAGCACCTCCTGGATGACGGGTCATCCCTGCACCCTGCCCACCGCCCTGGGTCAGAAGCAGTGTCGCAAGACACAGTACATCCACAGCAAGGCCGCTTCATTTAATCGGCGACCCCCCCTCTCCGTCCCCCTGTGCATATAAGGCGAGGGCTGCGTCAAAATTTACTCACACATACTACCCCACCCCCCACTTCCCCGCCCATTCCTCCTCATGCAGTCACAACATCATCCATATACAACCATTCTCCACTCACCTCTGTCTTCCGTCCTCTCCCTTCCTTCCTCAACAGACATTCCCCTCTTCCCCAAAGCCCCCTTCACCCCATCCATCCACCTCATCCTAGGACGTCCCCTCATGTTCACTCCCTCCACATCTGCCTTCCATACCTCTTTTACTAGTCTTTCTTCACTCATTCTTTCCATGTGTCCAAACCATCCTAATATTCTTTCATCAACCCTATCTCCCAAATCCTTTTTCACCCCTGTTCTCCTCCTCACCTCCTCATTTCTCACTCTATCTAGCCTAGTAACCCCCACCATACTTCTCAGACACCTCATCTCAAACACATTCAAACTCCTTCTCTCTTCTTCTCTTATGTTCCACGTTTCTGCCCCATACAGTGCTGTTGGCACAATCACTCCTTCATACAGTCTCCTCTTCGCATCCATTCCCAAATGTCTATTCCTCATTACACTCTTTAAACCACCAAGGCATTTACTCGCTTCTCTCAATCTACATTCTACCTCCACCTTCACTCCACCTTTTCCTGCTACACTTGCACCCAAGTATCTAAAACTATCCACTTCCTCCAGTCGCTCTCCCTTAATGTTCACTTCCAGTCTACTGCCACTTTCACCCCTTGTACATCTCATCACCTTACTTTTACCCACATTTATCTTTAGCTTTCTTCTATCACATACTCTCCCAAACTCTGCCACCAGCTTCCTCAATCCCTCCTCTGACCCTGCCACAAGCGCAGTGTCGTCCGCAAACAACAGCTGGCTCACCTCCCACTTTTCTCCATTTTCTTTAACCATCTCCAATCCCTGACTCACTACCCTAGCATTCACCTCTCGCACCACCCCATCCATGTATAAGTTGAACAGCCAGGGCGACATAACGCATCCTTGACGAAGTCCCACCTTTACTTCAAACCACTCACTCTCTCCATTTCTAATCCTAACACATGCTCTACTACTCTCATAAAAACTCTTGACAGCTCCCAAAAGCTTTCCTCCTATCCCATAAATCTGCATAACCTCCCACAGTGCCTTTCTGTCTACCCTATCATAAGCCTTTTCCAGATCCATGAAAGCCCAAAAAACATCCTTCCCCTTTCCTATAGCTTTCTCACATATCTGTCTTACCACAAAGATCTGATCTACACAACCTCTACCCGTCCTAAATCCACACTGTTCCTCACCAATTACTCCCTCTGTTCCTCTCCTAATCCTCTCAATTATGATCCTCCCATAAGCCTTCCCTACTACACTCAACAGGCTAATCCCTCTGAAATTACTACATTCACACTTGTCCCCTTTTCCCTTGTAAAGAGGAACTATACAGGCACTACTCCAGTCCTCCGGTACTCTACCCTCTCTCCAGCAAACATTAAATAACCTCACCAACCAGTCCACCATCACTGCACCTCCCTTTTTCAGACATTCTGCATGACATCCATCCAGACCAGGTGCCTTACCTGCTTTCATCATCTTTACAGCTGCCTTCACCTCATCCTTCCTTATTTCTCCTCCATTCTCCTCACTCATCACTCTCATTTTCTTCGCATTTCCCACTGCAGCTATCTTTCCTTCCCTATCCTCCTTCACATTCAGCAACTCCCTAAAATATTCTGCCCATCTTCCCCTCACTGCCATCTCTTCCATTATCAACTCTCCATCTGTACCTTTTACCTTTTCTTCTCTACTTGATTCGCCTCCTCTTCCTCTCTTAATTTCTTTCCAAAACATCTTTTTATTACTTTCAAAATTTTCTGTCATACTCCTACCCCATTTCACATCTGCTCTCCTCTTTGCCTCCTTTACCTTTTGCTTTACTTCTCTTTTCTTTTCTTTGTACGTCTCATATGACTCCCCTGTCCTCTTTTGTAACCAATCTGTGAATGCTCGCTTCTTCTCTTCTACAGCCTTCTTTGTTTCCTCATCCCACCATTCACTACCCTTTCTTCTATTTCCCCCTGTCCTTCTTGTTCCACACACCATCCTTGCACACTTTAAGACTCCCTCCTTGAACCATCCCCATTCCTCCTCCACACCCATCTCTGCTCTATCCTTTACTCCCTCCCACTCCTCCTTCAGCTTCTTTTCGTACTCCTTCTCCTTTTCCTTTTCATTCAAGGAGTTCACTCTAAGAACCTCCCTACCTTTTGTCCCCTTCCTCCTTCTCCATCTATCCTCCACTCTCAGCTTACCTTCCACCAAAAAATGATCTGATATTCCCCCACCCTCTCCCCTTAGCACATGTACATCCTTAACTCTTCCTATCATAATCCTATTTACCACTACGTAATCCATTAGCGCTCTATCTACCACCCTTCCCTCCACCACCCTCTCCCATGTGTACTTATGCTTGACTTTCTTCCGAAACACTGTATTTGCTATCATCAACTCTCTTTCTAGACACATTTCCACCATCAACTCTCCACTACGATTCTTTCCTGGAACTCCACACTTCCCAACCACTCCATCAATTGGACCATTTCCCACCCTAGCATTAAGGTCTCCCAGTACTATTACATTGACATTTCTTCCTAAACCCTCTATGCACTCATTTAAATCTATCCAAAAAGCCTCCCTTTCTTCCATGTTCTTCTCACTGGTAATTTATTTAAAATTAATTTACTGATCAAAAGGAGGCCCTCGCTTCCAGACTTAGTAAAGTGAACTCCAATCCCCTAAGTCTTGTAGTTTGGAGTCTACAGACCTAATGTAAATTTCTAGGTCCTTCAACTTGGAAACCTCAGGTCCATTGATAATAGAAATCAATACCTTGTCCAAGATCTCTTACTTATTGAAAAACAACTCATCAAGAAGAAGGAATGCAGTGTCATAGTTCAAATCATCCACTGGTAAATTCTCCACTAAGTGAAAAGCCTCCCCTCTGATATATCCCTTTAAATAAATTAATTTCTGACTATTATATTGGGGATACCAGCAATGGCATTCAGAAAACCCTTTTTAAAACTGAAATAGGCAAAGGGATTGTGTGAATTATTCTCAAAGTGTTGAAGAACAATAGGAGTGAGAGGAAGTTTTACAGAATTAAGTTCAGAGGACTTGCAAGATTCACCTTCAGAGTCAAGAACTCCCTTTAATTCTTGTCTCTGTTCTTTAAAAGGAGACAATTCTAGAAGGACGGACAGGCGGTAAGCTCTGGATTTTTCCATATCCTCGTCCTTTCCTTCTTCAGGGATTAACAAATACACATCTTCATCAAAATTTTGGATTTCCGAGAGGAAACCTTCTAATTGTGACACCATGGTGTCAAGGACGGTAAGAGAAAGTGAGTCAAGTTGTGAATTTTTCAGAGCCTTTAAGTCCTTTAAGATAAGACCCTTTTTATGGGCTCGTCTTTGGATTTTTTTTAAGTCCTCAAACTCAGAAAATTACTTTTTGTCACTAGCCATTTTGAAACAGCAACCCAAACAAAGACTCATCCTGAAATCAAGAGTGTACGACTATCATACCGAAAACTGTCTTATAGACCAACTAATACGACAGATCTTAGAGAAATTTCATCAAGATAATATATGAATACAATTTTTTTTTAAACTGTAAAGAACAGACAAAGCAAGGGAAACCAAGATTAGAAACAATGGAACAATTTGATAAACTTTGTAAAGAATATGGGAATAATAGTGCCCCCTCAGTGCTGGTTATTTTCCATCAAAGAGATAAGGTCCCCAAACAAGGAAATGACCAAAATCCGAACAAACTCGGTACGAAAGAACATCAGAAAACCGGACCAATTGAAACTTTAAATAATAAAGCATTAGATTGTAGCTTACAACGTAAGGGGGAATTAAGTTATAGTTGAAATCGACTGCAAAAGAAAACTAAGTTAATTTCAAATATTAAAGATTAAATCCTCAAGTTAGAGAAAATTGACTCTAAGTTTGAGAGAATTAAACCTTAGTTTGAGAGAATTAAATACTAGTCAGAAAATTAAACCTAATGTAATTATGGTTTAATAAACACAAGATAAAGTCTGCAAACTTACTTTGTAGCATTCTCAGACTAGTGGGTCTGAAATAAGGTTGAACTTGAAGGCTTCTGATGTGGAGACGTAAAAAAGTCCCTTGCTGTTGATTTCAAGAATTGTCTATCAGTAACTAGAGCTCTGGGTGGTCTGCTGTTCAGACCTGACGATAGTGGCCGTATTCGGCGGGACTCTTACGTGTTCGAAAAAAGCTCGAAGCCACGGGTTAACTTTTACTTTAATTTCTCAAAGTTTCCTGATTTATCAAACCAAAATTACTTCATAGATTTAATAAATAAAAGGGCAGGGAGTTTAATCATATCTTATTTAAAGTTATGATACGCGTGGTTCGAAGTTTCAGGGTAGGCTCCTGAATCGAAAGAAAATAACACCTTGAGGGAAAGTTCCCAAACCGAGGTAAGCACTAATATTCCCAGTAATAATTACCACACCATCTACATAATTATGAAAGGGATGGGAATTCTTGATAGAGATGACTTACTAAAGTGGGACAGAAGAAAAACAGGACATGAGAAGAAACTTAAGAAGGACAGTAACGGAAGAGATCTGAAAAAGAATAGCTTCCTACACAGGGTGATAGATATGTGGAACAAAATGAATGAGGAAACAGTGAGTGCTAAAACTATACATGGCTTTAAGAACAAACTGGATGTGGAAAGATACAAAAGTGGGTCACTACAAGCATAGCTCTCTTCCTGTAAAATACAACTAGGTAAATTCAACTCTTCCTCTCTTCCTCTCATATGTTCCATATACAGGTAGTTCTCGTTATATGCGGGGGTTCCGTTCCACGGACCCCCCGCATATAACGAATTCGCATATATCGAACTATTGAACCTATGGGAAAAAGGGGGATACGTTCTCAACTTGGATTGATTTTTTTTTATTTTTTTTTTATTTTTTATTTTTTATTTTTTACATATTTTATTTTGGCAAAGGGCTTACATACTGCAGGTTATAGAACAGAGTGAGTGAGCAAAGCTAGCATGATATTCTGCAACATTAACACTCTCTGACATGTAAGTATTAACCTCGGGAAAAGACGCTACCGTAAACATCACTTATTTCGCCAAGCGTATTTTCTTCAGCTGTTTGAAAAATCAGTCTGTTTACAATTCACATTTCAGACTGCTTGCTACACTTAAACTGACTGTTGATGTGCTCTGGAGATACACAGGCAGGCTTACTGCTTAGAGTTTATCCAATGCGGAGAATAAACGAAAATTCTTGCAGAGAGTGAAAATTGACGAAATTAATTGGGGCAGTAATAAGTATCAAAAATTAATTTGTTTGTGAAAAAAATAATTAATTTGTGTATCAAAAAAGCTTAATTACCTGCAGAAAGACAATGGTTTGACCTATGAAACAGGAAGGATGCCTAAGACGATGCCGTCTGTACAGCTGCCGGTGTTGTTGTTGTGATAACGCCGCAGTGATGCCAGCTCTACCTAGCTGATGCAGCCAGTGTTACCACACGGCTTTATGCGCACCAACTTCAAATATATAATAGGTATTTTGAACAAAATAATCGGCCGCGACTATTTTTATTTATTTATTTATTTTTAGGTCAAATCGCATATCTTCGAATATATCCCCGCACATATCGAAAAGTGGTGCAAATTCTTGAATCGCATATACGCGAATTCGCATATACGCGAATTCGCATATACGCGAATTCGCATATACGCGAATTCGCATATAGCGAAGTCGCATATATCGAGAACTACCTGTATTCATTAACCTCTTCCCCGGCAGAAACGTGTATACTCATTTTCACCTAATGTTCCTCTTTCAGTCATTGACAAGAATACTCGGCTAAAACTTAACCTTCATAAGCCAGCTACAGACATATTTACTTGTCGATTCTGAGCCTTTCTAAGCCATTCTACATTTGAAATGAGTATTCTTGGCAAATCGTATGGCTGGCAGAGGCGTACAAGGTAGTGCTGAGGCAATTTAACCCCTTCCATACGGTGCCGCACACGTAGGCGTCATGGACTTAGATCTTGGTGGCAGCAACCAATGCCAGCCGTACGACGTGTCGTAATAATACTCGCATCATAAAATATAGTCACCGCTTATATCGATCGTTCTCTCTTCACCCGTGAATTTTGATAACCATAGAAAATGCGATTACAAAAGAATTAGAAAGAATGTCATTATGGAGGGGCGACTACAATAAATATAATCAAGACGCCGATATGGCAGCCTCGCGAATACACTCGCTCCCCATGATGCCTACGTGTGCGGCACCGTATGGAAGGGGTTAAGGTTGCTTTCTTACTAGACTTGCTATGGCAGCCACTGTGGTCGGGTGCAGTTTTCATCCACATGACCACTCATTTTTTATGGCTTTTTGATAGCAAAAATAACAAAAATTAAAAACAAAATAGGTTTTTCATTCCCCTTTACTTCTGGTAATAAACTTATATGAGAAAACTGAAGAAACTATGGTGAAAACTTATGGTTTATAGGAAGATAAGTTAACTCATGTTTTGCCTCAATGGTATTTTCAAAATAAAAAGTCAGCCACAAAAATGGGAATGAAATTAGATAAAAACAGTTTTTCATAATCAGCATGAAAAATACTATATAAAACCAAAATAAAAAAATTCATCTGAAAATGAAATGTTTTAACAAAAAAATTGTTGGGGAAGAGGTTAATAAGAGTTAAATTATTCAGTAGTATTAAATTATATTGAAATAGAAAATTTTTTTATGGGATGTATATTGTGGCAATAATCAAACAGTCTTTTACTACTCTTCTCTCATTGTAGCCACGCATCCAAATCATCCCAATATTCTTTCATCAACCCTATCCCCTAACTCCCTTTCCACCCTCACTGTCCACCCCACCATCTACTACCACTGAATGTAAACATTGCCTAATTATTTACTTGTGAAAACTCTTCTCACCATTTGCTTGGTATCTACACTTTTTGCCATGATGGAGTGGAATACTGAAGTTATCCATGCTCTGATAGAGAAGATACGACCACAAGAGGTGCTTTATGATGTGAGACATCCCAATTATATTAAGAAATAATGATATTATAATCTCTCTCACTGAGTCCGCCCTTCATTTACTATTTTCTGTAGATGACAAACATTGTCTGCCTATTGCTCAATGATATGTGTATTTACCTAGTTGTATTTTATGGGAAGAGAGCTATGTTCATAGTGACCTGCTTTTGTATCTTTCAGCATCCAGTTTGATCTTAAATTCTAGTATAGTTTTTGCACTCAGTGTTTCTTTATTCAGTTTGTTCCAGATATCTATCACTCTGTGTGGGAAGCTATTCTTTTTCAGATCTCTTCTGTAACTATCCTTTTTAAGTTTCTTTTCATGTCCTCATGTTTTTCTCCTATCCCACTATAGTAAGTCATCTCTATAAAAGACTTCCATCCCTTTCATAATCCCTGTAGATGGTTAGTAGATCTCCTCTTTCTCTTCTTTGTTCTATGGATGGTAGTTTGGGTTTGTCTAATCTTTGTTCGTATGTCAATTTGGAGAGTGTCGATGCCATCTTTGTCATTGCTCTTTGAATTCTTTCTAGTTTCTTTATGTTCTTTTTAGTACTAGGTGTCCATAGTGTCACAGTGTACACTAATTTTGGTCTTATCAATGTAACTAATATTTTCTTCACCATTTTTTCATCCATGTAATCAAAGGCCACTTTCATTGATATTAGTAAATTGAAAGTTTCTCCAACTAATTTGTTATGTTTGTCTGGTGCCATGTCATTGGTGATAGTTATTCCTAGGTCCCTTTCTGAGTTGACTTTTTTAACTTCTTTTGTACCAATTTTATATTGTCCCAATATTCTGTTTTTGCTTTTTTCCAAATTCCATTGTACTATATTTTTTTATGTTGAAATTCACTTCACACTTCTGACTCCATTTCCAGACTTTGTCCAGGTCTTCATGTAGTGATTTGCAATCTTCCTCTGTACTTACTCTCTTTAGTAGTTTTGCATCATCTGCAAAGAAGTGCATATAACATTCCACACCTTCATCCATGTCATATATATATATATATATATATATATATGGCAAACATTATTGGAGTCAATACAGAGCCTTGTGGGACTCCACTTATCATTTTTTTTTTCCAATTTGAGTTCTTGTCTCTACCACCCTCATTTTTCTCCCGTTCAAGAAATCTTTCATCCATTCAAATAATTTTCCTTGTATTAAACCTATTGTTTCAATTTTTCTTAGTAGGTTTTTGTGTGGTACTTTGTCAAATGCTTTTTGTACATCTAAGAAGGCCCAATCTGACCATCCGTTCCTTTCTTGAATTATTTTTATTAGCCTCGAGTAAAAGTATATCAAGTTTGTGGCACATGATCTTCCTTGTCTAAATCCAAATTGTTTTGGATTTAGTATTTTGTTCTCCAAATGTTTAATCTCTACTTTTGATAACTTTTTTGCAAATTTTTGCTATTGTACTTGTAAGGGAGATCAGTCTATAGTTGGTAGGAATTTCTTTGTCCCCTCCTTTGTATATTGGTACAATATTTGCATTTTTCTAATCTTGTGGTACTTTTCCTTCTGTGTGTGTATATATTTACCTAATTATAGTATACAGGAAAGGAGCTGTGTACATTGGGTCCCATCTCCTATTCTCTAATTTTCTAACATACCTAGACTCAAATTCATGTACAGTTCCAACTTAATCTATATCTTTGATTTCCAGTTATCATATTTAGATTTGAATTCATGTATTGTTTGAGCTTGGGCTATATCACCTTCTAAGCTAGTCCACATATTTTACATCTATAAGGAAAATTATTTCTTCACTTCCTTTTGACGTGTGGTCTTTCTTAATTTACTTCCATGACCTCTTTAAGCCTTCCCATCTTTAATCAGATCTATCAATGCACTCTATTCCCTTTAGTCACCTGAACACATCTTGTCACCTCCTTCTCTTTGATCTTTCAAAGCTGGTAGACCCAGTACTTTTAATCTTTCCTGATATGGTTTGTCTGGCTGGGGACCAGTTTGGTTGCTGTCCTTTGTATTTTTTCAGCCTTGCTTATATTCTTCACTTTGTGTGGGGATCACACTGCTGACACATGTTCCAGTCCTAGATGTATCAGGGTTTTAATTAGTTTTTTCATATCATCCCGTCTTCTCCTTTCCTGCATGAGGGGACGGAGAGGGGGGGGGGGTTGCCGAATTTATGAAGCGGCCTTGAAGTGGATGTGCTGTGTCTTGCAACACTGCTTCTGACCCAGGGCAGTGGACAGGATGAAGGATGACCCGTCATCCAGGAGGTGCCAAGATAGGAGGGAGGGTGGAGGGGAGTGGAATATATGGGAAATGAAATGGGTGGGAGTGATTTCTATGCCTTTTTCTTTTTGGCTACCCCCTGTGTAAGGGGGAAAAAGCCTTTAGTATATGTATGTATGTATGTATGTATTTCATCCATATAATGGAATGCCATTTTAATCATCTGCAGTAGTCCATATGTCACTCCCACAATCCTGCTGATATGTCTGTCAGGTTGTCTTTTATCAACATCCCCAAGTCTTTCTCCTTTTTTGCTCTTGTAATGGGTTCACTTCACAAGAAATAATCTAAGGATGGCCTTTTGACACAATTGCTCATTCCCAGTACCTTGCATATTTTGGTATTGAACATCATTTCCCATTCTTGGTTCCATGCAAAAATAGTATATAGATCTTTTTGCAGTATTCTACTGTCCTCATTTTTAACCCTTCTCCTGATTTTTGCATCATCTGCAAACATGTTGGCATAGCTTGTTGTTCCTTCCACCATGTCATTAACACAGACAAGAAACACTATTGGTGCAAACACTGAACCTTGTGGAACTCCAGTTATTACTGCTCTCCAGCTTGACATCTTGTCCTTTGTTACCATCCTCATGTATCTTTCCTTCAAAAAGTCTTTAATCCATTCTAGTAGTTTGGATCTCAGTCCTCTAACTTGCTCCAATTTCAACAAATGTCTACTGTGAGATACTTTATCAAATGCCTTCTCTAGATCAAGGTACACACAGTCCACCCACCTCTATCTCTCTTGCAGCACATCAATCACTCTCAAGTAAAAGCTTGATCTGAAGCCAAACTATCTGTCAGAATGTTCATCTTTTCAAGCTACTTGGTCTATCAATCTTTCACAATCCTTTCACATAATTTCACTATTGTGCTGGTTAGTGGTACTGGCCTATAATGTAGTGGTGTTTCCTTGTTTCCACTTTGTGAATTGGCACCATGTTTGCCCTTTTCCAATCAAGTGGCACAATGCCTTGTTTTAATGAACGTGTAATGAGACTGGATCTTGTCCGCTGGTTGTTCCCTACATTCTTTAAGTATCCAGTTTGAGATCCCATCAAGTCCTGAAGCTTTTGTCATATCCAATGATCCCAGGAGATTGAGCACTTCCCTCACTTCTACACTTATATCTGCTAAACCTGGTTTTCTCCAAAAAGTTGCGCTGTTTTGTGAAGGCCGATTGGAAAACCTTCATTTGTTATTTCTGCCCAAGCTTAGGCCTCGTCAAAGCTCTACTATTAACTTGGTGATTTTTTCCCTGTCTCTCAATTTACCATTTATGAACCTGTAAAACAGTTTTGGTTCATCTTTGCATTTTTCTGCTACACCTTTTTCAAAAATTTTCTTCCTGCGAATTCTAGTGTAGTCATTCCTAGCTTGTTTGTAAGCTTCTTTTGTTTTATTGCTTTTCTCTCTCCAGTTTCCCCAAGCCATATTCCTGGCCTTTTTTGCAATCTCACACTTTTTGTTAAACCAGTCCTGTTTTTACTTCTTTGATTCTCTAATTTTTGGGACACATTTGTTCACTCCTAGGTTTTAAATGTCAAGAAAAATTTCACATTTCCTCCTTATTCCTGTGGTATTCATGAATTCCTCCGAGTTCTTCAAAGAATTCTTTCAACTCTAAGTAATCTGCTTTCCTAAAATTGAGTCTCCCTTGCCTTTGTGATTCATTCCTTGGCTCTATTTCTTCATTCTCCAGCTGAAATTCAGATGTAACTTGGTCACATCCTATTGGGCAAAGGTAGTTCAATGAGCTGATGATGTCTGGCTATTTAGTTAGTAACAAATTAATTTTGTGAGAGTTCTCCTGTTATCCAGGTCACTTCCTTTACCCACTGGGTCATTGTGTTCTCCATTGCTATAATCAGTTGGGTATTTCCCCAGGAATCTGCTTTGCCACTTGCTTCCCAATCCTCCCAGTTGACCTCACCACAATTAAAATCTCCAATAAGGACTATGTTACTACTTTGTCCAATATTTGTCTCTATTTTTTTTTTTTATATTGTTTCATCCCAAGCTCTTGTCTTGGGGGTAACATATGCCACCATGAAGTCTTTTTTAGTGTGTGTTAAGAGATGTGCAAAGATCATCAAATATGCATTTTTTGAGAGATAACAAGTTCAAAGTTATATGGAGTAGAATGATTGAGAAAGTGATGTAATGTAGGCTCTGCCAATGAGAGTTCCTCATTCTGGATAGAGGGCAGGGCATGGTGTAGTTCCTTTTACATGATTGGTGGGAATGGCGGGAATATCTCTAAACGATAAGGTTGGACTTGCATCAAACCACTTGTCATAGGATGGACGTGTGCAAAGGTTGGACTTAAGCATTCCATTGACTAGTGTAACTCTACCTTAAGGAGGGGTGGCCAAGCCAAAGCACATACCCATCTTTCACCCATCTATCAATGACCCATTTGTTGTCCCTTATATCTTAACTCCTTGTGGATGAAGGGTCATTTTTATCCCCCACCCACTACCTGGGTTACAACACCTCCACAGTAGGGCCCAACAACCAATGCTGGTTTACCCCTACCACTTCATTACATAGCCTGGAGCCTATCTTTATTTATATACCAAAGATAGATAGATATGCTCCATGCCATATGATGAAGTTATGGGTAAACCAACTTTGGTTGGCTCTAGCTGTAGATATGCTGTTGGGAGTAGAAAATTAATTTCAGTGACAAAAAATGTAATGTATAGTTAACAGTTATGTATATTTAACTGAACAGAAGCTGAAATTATTACCTTTTTTATGCAGTATAAGGCAGTTACACACCCCCATAGAAGTGAATTCAAAACCCATGTCATGCAACAGTGCATGTGCTAACAATCCATAGCAAGTGTTTGTAGATGGCAACTGGTAACAGTTGTGGTAGAGTAAACATCATTTGAGGGCAGCCTTTATTGAATGTACAACATTTTACTCATTTAATGGGACTGATGATGAGAATTTGCATGTGATGTTTCTGCAAGATGGACAGTGAAATTGCCCTATTTCAAAATCTATCAACTCCCTCACCTCCACCAGGAGTTGTAGCCCTAAGGGACTGATACTTGGTCTCCAGACTGGGCCCAAGATATTTCCATTAACTTCATTTGTATTTCTTACACTTTTTCACACATAGGGAACTGACAACTGATGACTGCTCTCCTCTTTCTAAAACTTTTATTTGGTGCAAAAAAAAAAAAGTCCCATACTGATACAACACAGACAGTTGTCCAGAATTTCTACCCAGGGAGGTCTGTGGGAGATTCCATGGACCATTGCCAGCCACTATGGGACTTAGGGTTTTCCACTTATTAAAACTTGAGTTAACAATTTATTGAATTGATTTATTCATTGGAGGAGCTTTTTCAAGTACAAAGACAAAGAATACAAACTAGAAATATAAAAGTCTCAGGAGAGTTGGGAACAGGGCATATAGGGATGGGGGAAGAATTGTAAAAGATCACATGGCCAGGGCAAAATAGATGGCCATACGAAACTTTTTTTTCACTACAGGAAGTTTTTCATTGTATTCTATAGTATTTGATCCTCAAATAACTGCTGCTTCTAGACACATCCTCCTTAACCTGTTGGTTTCATATATAATGAGCCCAGCCATTAGGTGGTTGGTGTTATCCTGGTGTAATACAATGCATTAGTGATAGTATTGTTTTGAACATCATTACAGTGTTCATGACATTTCACTGATGTAAGACTTGCTATATCCTTTATATAGATCTTGTAGTCACCAGTATTGATGTCTTTTTCATCATTTTGTCATGCTGGTTTGCCAATTTCCTTGATCTCACAGTCATGGTGGCATTGCTGGTTGGTAGCATAATCCTAATGGCTGGTTCACTCTGTTGATGATGGGTGTACATTATTTTGGCTCCCTTTCTCTTGCACTATTTGATGATAAACTTAAGGAATTTCAGTTTCATACTGCTGTGGATGTACTCACCCTTGCTGCAATGCTTCTGACCTGGGGAGTGAGTGGGAGACAGGGATGACCCTTCATCTGTGAGGAGTTCTGATGAGAAGGAAGCAATGGGAGGTGGGCGGGAATGGAATGGGTGGGAGTGGGTGCATGCCTTGGCTGGCAACCTTTTTGGTATATAAATAGAAACTCTTCTTGGATGTATTGGCATTCTTCTGAATTCCATAACTTAGTTGTGTTAAGTGGACAAAATCCTCGTAGTCATTAGGGTGCTTCCATCGTATATAGGCAAAATTTCAAAGTAACCGAATTTCTTCCTCCAGGGTGTTAACTTGTTCCATTTGACGAGAAAACGTCGTAGGTATAATAATTTTACAATCGGTATAAGAGGTCAAGCAGCAAAGTTAAAGTATTTGCTCCTCCAGCCGCCGCGAAGGAGATATCGAGGAACTCATCATCAGCCCCAGTGGGATCCGGTGGGCTTGAATGAAGTGCCGAGCTGCCCTGGCTGCTGAAATGAAGGAGGCCTTCAACCCATAAGTCCCGCTAGTTCTCCACTGGGATGGAAAGATCATGGAGGACTTCTCCCTTCCCGGCAAGGAAACCGTTGACCGACTCCCTATCTTTGTGTATGGTGACAACGTTGTCAAGCTTCTTGCCATTCCGAAACTTTGTTCAGGGACTGCTTCGGTGATGGCAACGGCGATTCTCGAGATAGTGGATGAATGGGGAGTGAGAGACTGAGTCAGTGGGCTGTGCTTCGACACATCGGCCTCTAATACGGGCCACAAAGGAGGGGGTCTTTGTCATCCTCGAGAAGGAAATTGGCCGGCATCTCCTTCATCTCGCCTGCCGGCATCATGTGGCTGAAATTGCCTTGGAAAAGGTGTTCGGAATGTTCGAAACTTCCGCCTCTCTTAGCACTGACATCTTTGACAAGTTCCGTGACTACTGGCCCCAAATTTGCCAGAATTCATTCATGACGAGCGTTCAAAATGAGAAGTTGACACCTCTTGTCAAAGGATGGAAGGAGGAAGTAATCTTGTTCTGCTAGACTCAGCTCCAGCAGCAACAGC
This sequence comes from Oratosquilla oratoria, assembly GCF_046742065.1. Taxonomy (NCBI): domain Eukaryota; kingdom Metazoa; phylum Arthropoda; class Malacostraca; order Stomatopoda; family Squillidae; genus Oratosquilla; species Oratosquilla oratoria. Next base: position 73,689,947 of record NC_134780.1, read on the forward strand.
CAAGGGATGATTACAAGGAACTCCTCCAGCTGACCATCATTTTTCTTGGTGATCATCCCCCGGGAGGAATCCGATTCAAGCAGCCCGGAGCAATCCATCGGGTGAGATGGGTGGCTCACACCATCTACACACTCAAGATGGTTCTCTTCAAAACACCCCATCGAAGATTGACCTGGACCTTATTGATGGCCGTTACGGAGCAAAGCGACATGGAACCACCTGGAGGAAGTGGCCATCTTTATCACAAAAATTGATGTGAAGTACTGGTTCGAGGCCCCCTCCACTGTCTTTGCTCCGAAGAACAATCTGGACTTCCTTCAAGCCCTGGAGGTATTCCCCATCAAAGCCATTGGCAAGGCAGCTTTGACCACATTCAATCACCACTTGTGGTACATGTCGGAAGTGCTTGTCACCCTTGCTTTGTTTGATGACTGAGTCACAGTGGCAGAGAAGAAGAAAATGGTGACGAATCTTCAAAGGGTAACCCCGAATGACCCTCCAAAGTGGCTTCTGCCACTCTCTGTCAGCTCAAAGGACCTCATGGATTTTGTCATCTCAGCCACAATGACATTCTTCAAGTGCCTCCAGCTGTCAGAGGATTTCCTCGGGAAAGATCCTGGGGAGTGGGCAGGAGACGAAGAGTACCACCATTCTCGATGCCTTGTTGGATCTCTGAAGGTGGTTAACGACTTGGCAGAGCGAGGAGTGGCACTCATGTCTGAATTCAATGCATCGCTCACAAGAAACGAAGAACAGAAACACTACGTCCTTCAAGTGGTTGAAACACACCGGAAATCTTTCCCCGCTCTGACCAAAGCAGATGCCTTGAAGAAAGATTGAAGGCTGAAATTTAGGTGTTGGGATTTGTAAATCCCAACTCATTGGGAGGAAATAATTCATCGTTTGATAGGCTTTGGTGCCATTTGTTTGAGCATTACTGGTCGTTCAGTTCAGTTTTACTGAAGCACGATAAATAAATGTTTGAAGTTCAGTGCGCGACCTCTAAATATCATTTGATTTCAAAACCTTTTTTTTTTTTTTTTTTGTATCGGTTTTGGATTGAAAGAAATCGATTGACGCCCTGGAGGAATTGAAAATCAAACTTTCATTTTATAGAACCACCCTAGTAGACATTCTTAAAGGAAATGAAAAATGAGATTGTTGTTCCATTAGAAATTATTTTCAAGAAATCCATCATATCCGGAGATGTCCCAAGAGAATGGAAGCTAGCTAACGTTACTCCCATATTCAAAAAAGGTGACAAAAAGAAACCAAATAACTATAAGTTTGACTTCAATCGTAGGAAAAATAATGGAAACTATCATCAGAGATGCTATCGAACATCATTTAGAAAGTAACCGTTTGATAAATGATAGCCAGCATGGTTTCAGACGGAAACGTTCTTGCGTGACTAACTTACTCGAATTCTACAACACAGTTATCTCGAATTATGACAAAAGAAACAATATAGATTTAATATATCTAGACTTTGCAAAAGCTTTTGATACCGTCCCACACGAAAGACTACTTACTAAATTAGCTTTGCATGGAATAAGTGGTAGCCTATTAGGTTGGACTAGTAATTGGTTGAAAGGTCGATAACAGAGAGTTGTTTTAAATGGAAAAACTTCTGGATGGAAAAGTGTTGCAAGTGGAGTTCCTCAGGGTTCCGTTCTTGGGCCACTTCTATTCATAGTATATATAAATGATATAGACCATGGACTAAAATCTACTGTTTCCAAATTTGCTGATGATACAAAACTGTGCGGAGTGGCAAATGATCACTCAAACCAATTAGATATTCAAGAAGATTTAGATAAATTACAGCAATGGTCTGAAAAGTGGCTAATGAAATTTAACACAAGTAAATGCAAGGTAATGCACATAGGTAAAAATAACAGTAAGTACGATTACAAGTTATTTGGAAATTCGTTAACAAAAGTGGATAGTGAAAAAGATCTCGGCGTAATTATCAGTAACGACCTCAAATCATCCAAGCAGTGTATTTCAGCCTCTGAGAAAGCAAATAAGATTCTGGGACTGATTGTGCGATCTTTTGATTTCAAAAGTCCATCACTCATTAACAAGCTATATAAATCGTTAGTTCGTCCACATTTGGAATATGCTGTTTCCGTATAGTCACCGAATCTCATTAAAGACATTGACAGACTGGAAAAAGTACAACGGCGAGCCACAAAACTGATTCCAAATATCAAAAATAAATCATACGAAAATCGACTTAAGCACATGAATCTGTTTTCCCTAAAAAAGCGTGGACTCAGAGGTGACTTGATACAGGTCTTTAAGATTTAAAAAGGAATTGACAACATCAAAAGTGACAAAATTTTCACATTGAATGAGAATCAGACAAGAAACAATGGTCTCAAACTGTCCGGAAATAGATTCAATTTGGAAGTAGGTAGAAACAACTTTGCCAACCGTGTAGTTAATGAATGGAATAAACTTCCTGCACAGGTAGTGCAATGTAGTTCAGTTCAAAGCTTTAAGAATCATTTAGATAAATACCTAAGTAAGATGCTGTAATGATTATAATTTATGTTATATTATTTTTTTTTGTTTTATAATTTGTCTGTGATTTTCATTTATTATTAGTTATATGTCAATTTATTATCATTTACTATTTACCTGTTTGTTTATTATTTTAACTATACCTATGCATTTATTTATGTATTTTATTTGTTATTTACATTATTATAGTTTTTATTTATTATTAATATGATTTTTTTTTTTTTTTTTGCATCCGACCTAGATATGGATCAAAAGGTCTCCTGTCGGCATGCTCCGCCTTTGTAATCCTTTGTAATTCTCATGTGATGAACTTCCAGGAACTTTAGAAATTGGTCAGTGACATGGAAATGTCAATTCAGTTTACTTTGAAAGACGATATTGATGACTTCCATTCTAGGCCACTCTCTTAAAGCAGAGTAACCAACTGAAATTCAAAATGCATAGGAATCTACCAATAAAGGTACATATACCAAAGGTTTTTTCCTCCTTACAAGGGAGGTAGACAAAAAACAAAGGAATAAAATCCACTCCCATCCATTCCATCCCCACGTACTCCACTCCCATCCCCCCCCCCCCCCACATTCTTATCTTGGCTCCTGCTGGATGATGGGTCATCCCTGCATCTCATTCACTTCCCTTGATCAGAAGCAGTGTCACAAAACACAGCACATCCACAACAGGGCCACTTCAATAAATCCACAAGCTCCCTTCCTGGCCCCTCATGCAGAAATGGAGAAGACAGGGAGAAATCCCTTCAAGCTGCATCAATTTATTTTTCACACATACCCCCATCCCCCACCCATTCATATACATCACAGCATCATCCATACACAACCATTCTCCATTCACCCCTATCTTTTGTCTTCTCCCATCCTTCCTCAACTGACATTCCCCTTTCCCAATGCCCCTTTTACCCCATCCATCCATCTCATCCTTGGTCACCCCCTCATGTTAACTCCTTCTACCTCTGCCTTCCACACCTCTTTTACTAATCTTTCTTCACTTATTCTTTCCATGTGTCCAAACCATCCCAATACTTTTTCATCAACCCTGTCTCCCAACTCTCTTTCCACCTCCGTTCTCCTCCTCACCTCCTCATTTCTCATTCTGTCCAGCCTAGTAACTCCTATCATACTTCTCTAAAGTAGATGGACTAAACATCTGGAAGAAAACAATATACTGAATCCAAAACAATTTGGCTTTAGATAAGGAAGATCATGTGCCACAAACTTGATATGTTTTTATTCAAGGTTGATAGATATAATGCAAGAAAAGGATACATGGGCAGATTGTGCATTCCTGGATTTACAAAAGGCATTTGATAAAGTACCACACAAAAAGCTATTAAGAAAACTTGAAACAACAGGAGGTGTAGAAGGAAAGTTATTGAAATGGATGGAAGATTTCTTGCACGGGAGAAAAATGAGGGTGGTACTTAGAGATAAAAACTTGACCTGGGAAGAAATGATAAGTGGAGTCCCACAAGGTTCAGTATTATCTCCAATAATGTTTGCTATATATATAAATGACATGGATGAAGGTGTAGAATATTATATGAACTTCTTTGCAGATGCCACAAAACTACTAAAGAAAGTAAGTACAGACAAAGACTGTGAATCACTGCAGAGAGACTTGGACAAAGTCTGGGAATGGAGCCAAAAGTGGGAAGTGAACTTTTACATCAAGAAATGTATAGCAGAGTTTGGAAAAAGTAAAAAAAGAATATCAGGACAATATAAAATTGGTACAAAGGAAGTGAAAAAAGTTAGCTCTGAAAAGGACTTAGGAGTAATTATCAACAATGACATGTCACCAGACAAGAATATTAACAAAATAATCGAAGAAACCTACAATTTATTAAGATCAATAAAGGTGGCTTTTAATTACTTAGATGAAATAATGGTAAAAAATATTAGTCACTGATAAGACCAAGATTGGAGTACACTGCAACATTATGGACACTCAGCACAAAAAAGAATATTAAGAAATTATAAAGAATTCAAAGAGCAATGACAAAGATGGCACCAACACTTTCAAAATTGACATATGAACTAAGATTGTCTAAACTGGAACTACCAACACTGGAACAAAGAGGAGATCTACTGTCCATTTACAGAATCATGAAAGGCATGGAAATCCTTGACAGAAAAGACTTATTAAAGTGGGATTAAAGAAAAACAAGAGGACATGAAAAGAAACTAAAAGGATAGTTATAGAAGAGATCTGAAAAAAAAGTTTTCCACACAGAGTGGTGGATGTATGGAACAAATTGGATGAAACAATAGTGTGTGCAAAAACCATACAAGAATTTAAGAACAAACTAGATGCTGATAGATACAAAAATGGGTCACTATGAGCATAGCTCCCCTTTCCATGTACAACTAGGTAAATACATTTAAACTCCTCTCTTCCTCTCTTATGTTCCATGTTTCTGCTCCTACAGTGCTCCTACAGTGCTGATAATTTGTTGAATTCCACTCCCACCTCAACCAATACACAAAGAATTGGAGCTACAGCCACTGCACATCAATACATACTTGCCTAAAAACATTCCAGCACAAAAATGCACTCCAAACATGTTACAAATAAATATCAGTGGTGTCACAAACACAGCTGCGTCAGTTCCTTCATAAACACAACATACACATCTCACAAGTTATGAAACTAAACTAACACCATATTCTACATTACCCTCATTCACTGAATACATAGCAGTTGGGGAAGACAACATTCAGCACAGAAGTGGACTAATACCATTTATGTACAACAGTATTCCCTTTTCCAGCAAAACAAAAACTAAACAAACACTAATAGTCAACACAGCTGAAATAATTACAATCCAAACACAGGTAACGAAAATAACATATCACCCACTCAATCAATTTGTTGCCTCTGTCCTCTCTTGCAGAAAATTTATGGCTCCCAGGTAGCTGCCAATAGCAAGGAATGAAGGTTAAACTTCCCCAAGGCATCTGGTATCTGTCATGAATTTCATTCCTGCAGTTCTTCATCTCGTCTTACAAAGAATAGAATAGTAGAATCACAGATAAAGACTTGGGGACTGGAAACCTGGAAAAGGAGGACCAACAACTGCCCCACCATCTCTAAATGGTGCTCCTCAGCTATTAAGAAAACTTGAAACAACAGGAGGTGTAGAAGGAAAGTTATTGAAATGGATGAAAGATTTCTTGCACGGGAGAAAAATGAGGGTGGTACTTAGAGATAAAAACTTGACCTGAGAAGAAATGATAAGTGGAGTCCCACAAGGTTCAGTATTATCTCCAATAATGTTTGCTATATATATAAATGACATAGATGAAGGTGTAGAATGTTATATGAACTTCTTTGTAGATGATGCAAAACTACTAAAGAAAGTAAGTACAAAGACTGAATCACTTCAGAGAGACTTGGACAAAGTCTGGGAATGGAGCCAAAAGTGGGAAGTGAAGTTTTACATCAAGAAATGTATAGTAGAGTTTGGAAAAAGTAAAAAAAGAATATCAGGACAATATGAAATTGGTACAAGGAAGTGAAAAAAGTTAGCTCTGAAAAGGACTTAGGAGTAATTATCAAGAAAGACATGTCACCGGAGAAGCATATAAACAAAATAATCGGAGAAACCTACAATTTACTAAGATCAATAAAGGTGGCTTTTAATTACTTGGATGAAGTAATGGTAAAAAAATATTAGTCACTGATAAGACCAAGATTGGAGTACACTGCAACATTATAGACACCAGCACAAAAAAAGAATATTAAGAAATTAGAAAGAATTCAAAGAGCAACAGTATTCCCTTTTCTGGTTCAGTTCCTTCATAATCACAACATACACATCTCACAAGCTATGAAACTAAACTAACACCATATTCTACATTACTCTCATTCACTAAATACATAACAGTTGGGGAAGACAACAGTATTCCCTTTTCCAGCAAAAAAGAAAAAGAAAAGAAAAAGAAAACACTTATAGTCAACATAGCTGAAATAATTACAATCCAAACACAGATAACGAAAATAACATATCACCCATTCAATCAATTTGTTGTCTCTGTCCTCTCTTACAGAAAATTTATGGCTCCCAGGTAGCTGCCAATAGCAGGGAGTGAAGGATAAACTCCCCCAAGGCATCTGGTATCTGTCATGAATTTCATTCCTGCATTTCTTCATCTCGTCTTACAAAGAATAGAATAGTAGAATCACAGATAAAGACTTGGGGACTGGAAACCTGGAAAAGGAGGACCAACAACTGCCCCACCATCTCTAAATGGTGCTTGTCAGGTCCTGCTCTCAGTTGGGAGATGCCAAGAGTGAGGCAGTGAATGAGACTGATAATATATTTAGTCACCATCTCTCATAAGCTCTTTGGTGATAATGAGGGCAGTTGAAGATCTCTGGAAGTCCTTAGTCACAACCAACATGGCAGGCTGTTTAGGCCCAGTGTTTATCCTGTGTGAGGATGGGGAGTAGCACAGCTTAGTAGCAGCCTACATGACTAAGCAGCCCTGATTAGGATATGCTCTAGTCACCCCACATGGGAAAGGGGACTAATAAAGGTGCTGTGAACATAACTCCCCTAACATAAGTGGACTGGAAGCTGCCCTCATTGTGGTTATTTATAATGTGGTAAGAACAATCACATACATACATACATATACCAAGGCTTTTTCCCCCTTTCAAGGGAGGTAGCCAAAAAGGGAAAGGCATAAAAACACTCCCACCCATTTCATCCCTAAATACACTCCACACCCCTCCCACCCTCCCTCTCATCTGAGCACCTCCTGGATAACGGGCCATCCCTGCACCTTGCCCACCGCCCTGGGTCAGAAGCAGTGTCGCAAGACACAGCACATCCACAGCAAGGCCGCTTCATTTAATCGGCGACCCCCCCTCTCCGTCCCCCCTTGCATATAAGGAGAGGATGGGGAGAAATCCCTTCGGGCTGCGTCAAAATTTGCTCACACATACTACCTCACCCCCCACCCCCCTGCCCAATCCTCCTCATGCAATCACAACATCATCCATATACAACCATTCTCCACTCACCTCTGTCTTCCGTCCTCTCCCTTCCTTCCTCAACAGACATTCCCCTCTTCCCCAAAGCCCCCTTCACCCCATCCATCCACCTCATCCTAGGACGTCCCCTCATGTTCACTCCCTCCACATCTGCCTTCCATACCTCTTTCACTAGTCTTTCTTCACTCATTCTTTCCATGTGTCCAAACCATCCTAATATTCTTTCATCAACCCTATCTCCCAATCACAATAGTAACAAAACAACAATAACAAATAGGAAGTAACAGCCCTTCTAAAACCAAAGTATCTCTTTTGTATTCCTACCCCACCCCGGAACATCTCCCAGTGAGTGAAGTGAAGAGGTATGCCCACAAACTCAAGAACAATCTACAATGGTAACACCCGAGTAACTACCCATCCTCTACACAAAGAGTTAGCATTATCAGCAGATCCAAACACCACAGTCAATAACTAAACCTAGATCCCTGAACAGACCTGCTAACCAACTTGCTGCATACCAAGATGAAGTGGACCCAGAGTTGGACTACCCAAAATTCCTGCATCTGGAATCTATTAACAATTACTCCATAGCAGTCTCATGGGAATATATGGTGAGTTCAAAGACCAAAGCAGAACTCCCCATGGTTTTGATACTCATGTGACCAACAGCCCACACATCAAATATCTGATGGGCAAAAATAAGCAAGAACATAACCTATTAAAATTCAATGCAAGCATGGGCTTCAAACAAGAGAAGGAAACTTGGTACCCAACAATCAGCAAGCAGGTACTTTGCAGACTGTACAAAATAAAGCTTTGAGAATGATAACAGGATGCACTGAACCCACCTCATTAAAACACCTGCAAAATTCCCCACGCAGAATATCATATGAAAATGATGTGTACATGGCCCTCTCCTAGAACCCTAAATCCCACTCACCCATCTCATTACATTGGACAAGCACAACCAGCTGAATATGAAAAAAAAAAAAAAGAGAGAGAGAAAAGTAATAGGAGCTTACAACTCAAATACATCCAACACTTATCAGCTGTATATGCAATACATCCACACAAACGCATATTAACACCCAGATCATTAAGCAAGCTCTTCAAGACAAAGCACCAAACTCAATTTGCCACCAAACCCCACCTGATATCACTCACAGAAAAATCCCTCTCAAGAGAAGCAATAATCACATTTGTTTGTGTTCAGGACACCTACCAGTTCTTAAGACCACACTAGTCCTGGCCACAAAATCACACAAAGGACATTAAGTATCTCTCCTTACACTGCCCTACATTCATTAACCATAGGCAACAGCACAATATTTTTTTCGTGAGTAAAATCTGGGCATGTCTGGTGGCCATTGCCAGCTACCTGGAAGCCATGTTGTGAAAGGATTATGGTACCCACCCATGGGACTGAAGCCCCTCCTGGGGATAGATGCCACCTGCGTAGAGCCGGTGCCTGGGGATGTTTGCTGCAGTTTGGTTCCTAACTCTTGAGGTTGGGGGTGGTCCCACGACGAAGACACTGCAGCACCAGACACCTCAGAAATACAAATCTTTTCCTACACAGATGACATAACAATCACATTACACATTGTAACACAGACAAAGCTGCAGAAATAATACAGCCATACCTTGATACACTCAACACATGGATCATTACAAACAGACTCAAAATAGCCCCAGCCAAATCTACAGCAACACTTCTCACCAACTGGATAAAAGAACACAAATACATACCTCATCTCAATATCAAGAACACTCTAATACCACATTCACACACACCGAAAATTCTTGGTGTAATATATGATACATCCATGTCAAACAACACAACTCAAACATAAAAAATAAATGCACACCTAGACTTACATGCATACATATATCAAAGGCTTTTTCCCCCTTATAAGGGAGATAGCCAAAAAACAAAGGCATAAAAACCACTTCCACCCATTCCATCCCTATCACATTCCACCCCCCTCTACCCTCTTCCCTCCCTCTTATCTTGGTACCTCTAGGATGACGGGTCATCCCTGTATCCTGTCCACTGCCCTGGGTCAGAAGCAGTGTCACAAGACACAGCACATCCACAGCAAGGTCACTTCATTAAATTGACGACCCCCCTCTCTGTCCCCTCATGCAAGAAAGGAGAAGACGGGAGAAATCCCTTCAGGCTGCATCAAATTTTTCTCACACATACTCCCTCAGCCCCCATCCCCCACCCATTCTATCTCATGCATCACAACATCATCCATATACAACAATTCTTCATTCACCCCTATCTTCAGTCCTCTCCCATCCTTCCTTAACAGACATTCCCCTCTTCCCCAAAGCCCCTTTTACCCCATCCATCCATCTCATCCTAGGTCACCCCCTCATGTTCACTTCTTCCACATTTGCTTTCCACACCTCTTTTACTAATCTTTCTTCACTCATTCTTTCCATGTGCCCAAACCATCCCAATACTCCTTCATCCACCCTATCTCCCAACTCCCTTTCCACTCCCATTCTCCTCACCTCCTCATTTCTCACTCTATCCAGCCTAGTAACCCCTATCATACTTCTCAGACACCTCATCTCAGACATTCAAACTCCTCTCTTCCTCTCTTATATTCCCTGTTCTGCCCCATACAGTGCTGTTGGTACAATCACTCCTTCATACAATCTCCTCTTAGCATCCATTCCCAAATGTCTATTTCTCATTATACTTTTTAATCCACCAAGGCATTTACTCGGTTTTCTCAATCTACAATCTACCTCCACCTCCACTTTTCCCATTCATGCCACATTTGCACCTAGGTATCTAAAACTATCCACTTCCTCCAGTCTCTCTCCCTTAAGGAGATCGTCCATCAGAAAATCACGAAAAAAAAAAAAAAAAAAATCTGAAAATATTTCCTCTAAAAGTGTTGCTCATAAGCTATCTCGTGGCTGAGTATGGAAGCTGTATCTTGATTTTTACTATCTAAAAAATATATATAATACAGTACCCCCCACCCTACTGTGGCTGGGTCGTGTGCGCTGTGTACTGCATATTACGTTTTCTGTTGTTACATATATTTGCTAACAAAAGAAGCTGTGTATTTTGCACAATATTTATGCTTTTGTATGATAAATAATAGCATACGAGCTAATATGTTGACAGATCCTGTGACAGTTGACACAGTATTATGGGAAGGCAATACGTGATTGTGTGAATACTGACGTTCAGACAATGCGTAAAACTATCATGGCCTCCTACCTGCATTCTGTCAGCACAGATGAAAAGCCATTGCATTCTTACTGTCCTAAGGGAGAAGACTCGTGGTGTTTTTTTTTCCAGAGAGCACTAGCCAGGCAAGAGGAACCCGAGTCTCACAGAGTCAAGAAGCTGTTCCTGGCGAAGATTCCCACTGAGAAGCGGAAATCCATCCTGGCAGTATATCAAGACCTCACCTCTACAGACCTTTTAGAGAAATGCCTCAAGGGAAGGACACAAAACCAAAATAAAAGCTTCCATGCAAAGATCTGGGCTTTGAGTTCAAAGAGGAAGTTTGCATCAGCAGCTAGAGTTCAATTCTGTGCTCAAGTTGCAGTTATGAACCACATCTTTGGTTATGAACTTGCATATATGCCATCAGCAAGAGGGACAACAACCAGTGATGCCATAAAACAGCTTAGAATGGCAGATAAAGATTGTCTGTCGCCAAAGATGCATCGCGCCAAGAAAAGGAAAAGTGCAATATAACCCTGGTGGATACTAACTGGATTCATCATATAAACCTGTAATTAATCAAAAGCTGGCAACAAAGAGTAGGGTTGTGCCTATGATACCCTTTCAAAACCAAAACATCCTAAATGATGAAAGGGGACCAGTAACTATGAACAAAAAAACTATGACGCTCATTCCTGAAAAACTTGATTTTTGCACATTTAACTTGATTCATATCCAAAACACCTTCACTGATTTTTAACTGCAAATCCTTTTCGGATTCAGCATAATTGGGAGAACATTTGGAGGCAGATTTATGTCCTGTCAAGAACTAGTAGGATTTTTCATATATACATTTTTGTTTTTCTTTTTTCATCAACTTACTTTGGATTTTTTTTTCTCATAACAGACTGATCAGAACATTATAATTCTGCCTCCGTTTCTTCATCTATCTTAGCCCATTATATAGACAAAAAATAATCAACATCCAGTCAAAGGTCTATCCTCTGAATCAATTTCAAAATTTTCAAAAATTACCCCTCGAAAAAAAAAAAAAAAAATCACAATAAAAAAAGTATAAGCATAAATGACTTGAAAACTCGGTGGTATCTTCTCTGAGACAAGACAGTTACTAGGAAAAAATCTCGGCCACTTTCACCCCAAACTAAAAAAGTTCGATTTTCTAATGGACGATCCCCTTAACCTCTTCCATATGGTGGTGCCTACGTAGGCGGCATGAGGAGCAAGTGGATACGCAAGGCTGCCATATCGGTGTCTTGATTATATTTATTGTAGTTGTCCCTGCGTAACTGACATACTCTCTAAACTGGCTTCATCACATTTTCTATGGTTATCAAAATTCACGGGTGAAAGAGAGAATGATCGATATAAGCGGTGACTATTTTTTATGATGCGAGTATTATGATGCAACATCGTACGTCTGGCAGCTAATGCTGCCCGCGAGATTTTGGCCCGGAGTGAAGTGGTTAATACTCACTTCCAGTTTGCTGCCACTTTCACCCCGTATACATCTCATCACCTTACTTTACCCACAATTATCTTCAACTTCCTTCTTTCACACACTTTCCCAAACTCTGTCACTAGCTTCCTCAATCCCTCCTCTGATCCTGCTACAAGCGCAGTGTCATCCGCAAACAACAGCTGGCTTATCTCCCACTTTTCTCCATTTTCTTTAACTATCTCCAATCCCTGACCCACTACCCTTGCATTTACCTCTTGCACCACCCCATCCATGTATAAATTAAACAGCCAGGGTGATATATCCCTAGACTTAAAGCATTTAAATCAATCACTGAAGCAGCATTTGGACAAAACAAACTAAAACTACAATATACAAACAATGTCAATCACTGAAGCAACATTTGGACAAAACAAACTAATATTACAATATACAAAGAATGCATACACTCAGTGATGAATTATGTGAGTCCAGCATGGGCACCTAATCTCAGTGGGACACACCTCAACACCCTTCAGACCATACAAGACAAAACCTTAAAAACAATTATAGGCTGCACAAACACAACACCTACAGACCCTCTACACTATAAAACAAAAGTCCTCAAAGTCAAGGATCACCTTGACATGAGAGGCACACAAACACTTGCTGCAGCCTTCACAAACACAGCACACCCACTACACTACATAGCAGAACACCCACTACACTACATAGCAGAACACCCACACACACCAAGAAACATAAAAAAAACACACCCAAATACCTATATCTCACACAAATACTCTCTTCTCTTCCTCCACAACCACCAAATACCAGCCTCTGGAAACATTCATAACCATATCACTCACCACTCCATTAACACACTAAAAGACAACACATTGCTACATGCCAGACCCCCTGATATCCATCCCTCTGAATCCTCTCTCCCACGAAAGGACAGAGTCCACCTGGTCAGACTGTGGTGCAGCCACCACCCAGCCCTTCTAAGCTACCAAAAGAGACTGGATGACCGCATTGTGAACAATTGCCCAGAATGTAACATTTCACCCCATACTATTGAATACATAATGGAATACTGCATTATACACAATCATGCACACAAACAACACAACATACACTATAAAGGATTTGTTGGAAAACCCCATTTCGGCCTTGGCATTCCTTGGGGAGATGGGACTGCTCGGACAGACAGGTTAGGGAACAACACCAACAATACTAACCTGGAAGCCATGGTTTTCCTGCAAGAGAAATCTGTGGTTAACAGATTAATTGAATTGTATTTCCATCAGTTTGGTGAGGATTAATAGATACTTTTATTTGATTTATCTGATGCAGGAGGATGAGTTGAGTTTTGAAGAAGGAGACTTACTCTTTGTGGTGGACCAGAAGAATCCAGAATGGTGGCTGGCTCGTTGTGGTAATGAACAAGGACTCATCCCCAGCAATTATGGTATGTATATATTGATACATGTGTGCACATATAGAAGCACACACAGTTAAGAGATGTTAAATGTGGTCGACATGACTATTGAAGCTTTGAATTTTATCCTTAACCACTTCGGTACGATGACACCTACCTAGGCGTCATGAGGCACAAGTGGGTACACAAGGATGACTGAGTTAGCGTCTTGATTAATATATATTTTTTGTAGTTGTATGTGAGTTACCCCCGAATTCTGTGAACTGGTTTGATCATGTTTTCCGTGTTTATTATTACTCAGAGTAAAAGAGAATAAGTAGTACGGCAGTGACTTTATATTTTATAATGTAAGTAGTATGAGGTATTGGCTGCATGTTATTGTGGCAAAGTAGCATGCAGTTGATACTTTAGGGTCTATATGGGGTGCCCCTATGGACCAGAGTCACACATCATTTTGTGATAGAGGACTCTTTTCACAGAGAAATGATGACACTGTTATTATACTGTGACTGTCCCACCGACATGCTGTCCCCTGACCCCTTGGTGCTATCCTGTACCATTTCTCTGAATATTAATTTCCTTTTTTTTTTTTTTTTTTTTTTTTTTTTTTTTTGCCTACTCATTGGTGGGGGTAGAATAGTGCCACCAAGTATTCCCACTTGAATCACAAGAGGCGAGAAAAATGGGACGGGGATTAGGACTAGGCATCCTTCTTCCTGTAGCCCCACAGGGGACATTCCTAAAAAAAAGTAAAGGCCTAAGAGGGTTTAGGAGTTTTCCAACCAGTATCCTAAGGTTTGGGTCTTTTAATGTGCATGGATGTAGTACAGATGAGATAGGCAGTATGTTTGTTAGAAGAAAGATGGATGTGTTGGCTTTGAGTGAAACTAAGTTGAGAGGGAGGGGTGAGTGTGAGTTTGAGAGTGTAGTAGGGAGGTTCTCAGGAGTGAAGAGAGGACGAGGGAGAGGAGGGGTGGCTATACCAGTAAGTGAAGAGGTAGGTAAATGTGTAGTGGAGTGGAAGGAGGTTTCTTCAAGGTTAATGTGGATGAAGGTGGAACTGGGAAAGGAGATGTGGGTTTTTGTAAGTGCATATGGGTCAGGTAGTGAGAAGAGTGTTGAAGAAAGGGATGCTTTTTGGATAGATTTAAATGAGTGCATAGAGAGATTAGGGAGAAACGTCAATGTAGTGGTTTTGGGAGACCTTAATGGTAGGGTAGGAAATGAACCAATAGACGGAGTGGTTGGGAAAGTGGAGTTTCAGTAAAGAATCATAGTGGAGAGTTGATGGTGGAAATATGTTTAGAAAGAGAGTTGATGATAGCAAATGCAGTGTTTCGGAAGAAAGTTAAGCATAAGTACACATGGGAGAGGGTGGTGGATGGTAGGGTGGTAGATATAGCATTAATGGACTATGTAGTGGTAGATAGGAGTATAATAGGAAGAGTTAAGGATGTACATGTGCTAAGGGGAGAGAGGGGGGGAATATCAGATCATTTTCTGGTGCAAGGTAAGCTGAGAGTGGAGGAAAAGAACAAAAGGTAGAGAGGTGCTTAGAGTGACCTGCTTAAATGAGAAAGAAAAAGAGAAGGAGTACAAGAAGAAGCTGAGAGAGGAGTGGGAGGGAGTGAAGGAAAGTGTGGAATTAGGAGTGGAGGAGGAATGGGAATGGTTCAATGAGGGAGTCACAAGGTGTGCAAAGATGGTGTGTGGAACAAGGAGGATGGGAGGAAATAGGAGGAAGGGTAGCAAGTGGTGGGATGAGGAAGCAAAGAAGGTTGTAGAAGAGAAGAAGCGAGCTTTCATAGATTGGTTACAAAATAGGATGAGGGAATCATATGAGAGGCACAAAGAAAAGAAAAGAGAAGTAAAGCATGAAATAAAGGAAGCAAAGAGAAGAGCAGATGCAAAATGGGGTATGACAGAAATTTTTGAAAGTAATAAAAAGATGTTTGGAAAGAAATTAAGAGGAAAAGGAGGCAAATCAAGTAGAGAAGAAAAGGTAAAAGGTGCAGATGGAGAGATGATAATGGAAGAGAAGGCAGTGAGAGGAAGATGGGCAGAGTATTTTAGGGAGTTGCTAAATGTGAAGGAGGATAGGGAGGGAAAGGTAGTTGCAGTGGGAAGTGCTAAGAAAATGACTGTGATGAGTGAGGAAAATGGAGGAAAAATAAGGAAGGATGAAGTGAAGGAAGTTGTTAAGATGATGAGAGCAGGTAAGGCACCTGTTCTGGATGGATGTCATACAGAATGTCTGAAAAAAGGAGGTACAGTGATGATGGACTGGCTGGTGAGGTGAAGGCTTGTTTCAGAGAGGGTAGAGTGCCGGAGGACTGGAGGAGTGCCTGTATAGATTATAAAGGATCACAAAGGCAGAGCATGCCGACAGGAGACCTTTTGGTCCATATCTAGGCTGGATGCAAAAAAAAAAAAAAAAAATCAATAATAATTAATTAATAAAAATATAATAATGTAAAAACAAATAAGATACATAAATAAATGCATAGGTATAGTTAAAAGATAAACAAACAGGTAAATAGTAAATAATAATAAATTGACATATAACTAATAATAAATGAGAATCAAACAGACAAATGATAACAAAACAAAAACAATGTAAAATAGATTATAATCACTACAGCATCTTGCTTAGGTGTTTATCTAAATGATTCTTAAAGCTTCAAACTGAACTTTACAAGGGAAAGGGAGACAAGCATGAGTGTAGTAGTTTCAGAGGGATTAACTTGTTAAGTGTAGTTGGAAAGGCTTATGGGAGGGTCTTGATTGAGAGGATTAGGAGAGGAACAGAGGGATTAATTGTTGAGGAACAGTGTGGGATTAGGACAGGTAGAGGTTGCGTAGATCAGAATTTTGTGGTAAGACAGATATGTGAGAAAGCTATAGGAAAAGGTAAGGATGTTTTTTGGGCTTTTATGGATCTGGAAAAGGCTTATGACAGGGTAGACAGGAAGGCACTGTGGGAGGTATTGCAGATATACAGGATAGGAGGAAAGTTTTTAGGATCTGTCAAGAGTTTTTATGAGAGTAGTAGAGCGTGTGTCAGGATTAGAAATGGAGAGAGTGAGTGGTTCGAGGTAAAGGTGGGACTTCGTCAGGGATGATTATGTCACCCTGGCTGTTCAATTTATACATGGATGAGGTGGTGCGAGAGGTAAATGCAAGGGTGGTGGGTCAGGGATTGGAGATGGTTATGGAAAATGGAGAAAAAAGGGAAGTAAGCTAGCTGTTGTTTGCGAACAACACTGTGCATGTAGCAGGATCAGAGGAGGGATTGAGGAAGTTAGTGACAGAATTTGGGAAAGTGTGTGAAAGAAGGAAGTTGAAGATAATTGTGGGTAAATATAAGGTGATGATATGTACAAGGGGTGAAAGTGGTAGTAGATATGAAGTGAGTATTAAGGGAGAGAGACTGGAGGAAGTGGATAGTTTTAGATACCTAGGTGCAAATACGGCAGGAAAAGGACTGGGGGTGGAGGTAGAATTTAGATTGAGAGAAGCGAGTAAATGCCTTGGTGGATTAAAAAGTGTAATGAGAAATAGACATTTGGGAATGGATGCTAAGAGGAGATTGTATGAATGAGTGATTGTGCCGACAGCACTGTATGGGGCAGAAACATGGAACATAAGAGAGGAAGAGAAGAGTTTGAATGTGTTTGAGATGAGGTGTCTGAGAAGTATGATGGGGGTCATCATCATATCTTGTCGCACCAGAACCGTGTCCATATAAGGGCAGTTTCATTTGCTTCCCTAAGGTCTTGGTCGGAGCAATGGGGACTCAATGGACATTCCCGGAGGACGTGGACCATCGTCTGTACTTCGCCACAGGGACATTGGGGGCTATTGGTGTATCCCCACTTGTGTTTGTTTTCTTTCGTTTTGCCCACCTTGGCTCTTCCTCTGTTTAAGGTAACCCAGTCCTTCCTGGTTAGGTTTGCTCCTGGGGGCAAGGTCTCGTTTGGGCATGGTATGGCCTCGTTATGGCCCAGATTGTCATATTCCTGCCAACATTTTAGTCTATGGGCCACAGCTTGGGTTGGATCCAGTCCCTCCACCGTCATGAAGCTTTGGCGAGACTTCAGTCTCTGTCCAACCTGAAGGTGACCGTATAGTGGATGCCTGGGATCATTTTGTTGATGATGGGGGTTACTAGGCTGGATAGAGTGAGAAATGAGGAGGTGAGGAGGAGAACGGGGGTGGAAAGGGAGTTGGGAGATAGGGTGGATGAAAGAGTATTGGGATGGTTTGAACACATGGAAAGAATGAGTGAAGAAAGACTAATAAAAGAGGTGTGGAAGGAGTGAACATGAGGGGGCAACCTAGGATGAGATGGATGGATGGGTAAAAGGGACTTTGGGAAGAGGGGAATGTCTGTTAAGGAAAGATGGGAGAGGACAGAAGATAGGGGTGAATGAAGAATTGTTGTATATGGATGATGTTGAGATGCATGAGGTGGAATGGGTGAGGGATGGGGGCTGAGGTAGTATGTGTGAGAAAATTTTGACACAGCCCGAAGGGCTTTCTCCCCATCTTCTCCTTTTCTGCATAAGGGGACAGAGAGGGTGGTCACTGATTTAATGAAGTGCCCTTGCTGTGAATGTGCTGTGTCCTGCGACACTGCTTCTGACCCAGGGCAATGGACAAGATGCAAGGATGACCCTTCATCCAGGAAGTACCAAGATAAGAGGGAGGGAAGAGGTGGAGGGGAGTGGAGTATGATAAGGATGGAATGGGTGGGAATGGTTTTTATGTCTTTGTTTTTTGGCTACCTCCTTTATAAGGGGAAAAAAAGGTCTCCTGTCGGTATGCTCTGCCTTTGTAATCCTTTGTATGAGCAGTATGTTGCATCGTACATATGGCAGCTGATGCTGCACATGAGAATTTGACTCGTACTGAAGTGGTTAAGGGATTTTAATGGAGAAAAATAGGATTTTTTTTGTTTTTTTTCCATATCTGATGGCACTCAGGAAATAAAAGATCCACATTCATTTTAGTTTGTTTACATAACCATGAGTTGACTTTCTTACACTGCAAATGACAAATTTGTGTGGTACAGTTGTTAGATTGTTGTATACATTTAAGTAAAAAATATTTCCATAACATTCAATTGGTTTGCTTGATGTAATTATGCCAAGAACTGTGTACCTATTATTATTATATGATATTCTTTGGGGAGTGTTATGGTATTTGTTTGCAGGTGTTCTACTGGGATGTTTTAAGTGCATCCTCAATGCTTTATATTGTATAATTTGTCAAATTTGTCAGTCAACCAATTGTTGCCTTGAGTTTCACTACATGGAAAATCAACATCCCCTCAGTGGCTGGTATTAGTCTTCAGAGCCTTCCACATATCTCCCTGGAAAGAAACTTTGGGCTGTTTGTTATATTAGTGAGGGACTGATTTTATGTCACTGGCTGAAAGTTGTAAGAAGAGGAAAACAGTTGCCAATTGTCAGCTCTCCATGTGTTAAAATGTAAGAAATACAGCTGAAGTTGATAGAGAGGTCTGAGGTCCACTCCAGAGACTGAGTGTTAGCCCTGCAGGGCACACACACACAATGACCAGTGGTTGATGTTCAGGGTTTTAGCATTTTAAAGGTACAAGATGGAAATATTTGCTAATTGAGAGAACAAGGGGCTAAACAAATCTAATAAGGGTAACTAGGGACATAAGATTGCTGGTTCCAACTGGAACATAATGAGGAGTAGAGATCTAAGTGATATCATAGATGAACTATTAGAACTTAAAAGCGAATATAAGATAATGTACCTGGAAGTATCAAACCTAAGGAAAGCCAATGAAGAAAACAATAGGGAGATAGGCGAGTTGAAAAGGGAATTAAAACAGCTTAAGGGTGATAATGAGAGGTTGAAAAGTGAGGATGATAGTAGGAACGAGGCTCTGAAACGAGAAATTAATAGTCAAATGAAAGAAGTGACTGAAAAGGTGGAAGAAAAAATTAAGGAGAATGACCTACAGGAAATAAAAAAACAGTGGAAAATTGAGCAGGAAAGTCAGGAAATATCCCTAAAGAAAATAATGGAACAAGTAAAAGATAACACAAAAGAAACTGTAATTCAGGTTATTAAAGAGAAAAGTAACCTAGTTAGGGACACAGTGGATAGAAAAAGGTGTATAGTAGTCTATGGCATTAAAGAAAAGCACAATGTACCAAGATATCAGAGGGAAAAGGAAGAAAAAGAGATTGCCAAAGAAATACTGAAGGAGTCACAAACAGATGAGTTAGGCTGGGACGGAGAAATCGAGGAAACTCATAGAATGGGCAGGTACTCAAAAAATAAGCAGTATAGACCATTAAAAGTAAAACTTAGATCGCAATCAAGTGTAGAAGAAATTTTAATTAGAACAATGAGATTAGCAAGCAGTGAACAGTACAAAAATATATGGATAAAAAAAAGAAATGTACCATTAAAAGTAAAACTTAGATCGCAATCAAGTGTAGAAGAAATTTTAATTAGAACAATGAGATTAGCAAGCAGTGAACAGTACAAAAATATATGGATAAAAAAAGAAATGAGTGAGGAAGAAAAAGAGAAAGAAAAGGAACTTAGGAATGAGGCAAATGAAAGGAATGAGAATAGAACTGAAAAAGAAAAGGAGGAGTTTTTTTGGAGAGTGATAGACATGAGGCTGAGGAAAAAATACATAGTCATAGGGAAAATGGAAACAAAGAAGACAGAAGGGGAGGAGGAGAAAGGAAACTAAAAATAGCTTACACAAATATAGACGGAATAATCTCAGGAATAAACGAATTAAACGATTATCTAGTATTAGAAAAACCAGACATAATGGGAATTGTAGAAACCAAATTAAAGTTCATACTAACACCCCACACTGTGGGACAAGGTGAATATAACTGTTGGACAAAGAATAGAAAGAACAAACAGGGCGGAGGAGTTCTAATTTTGGCCAAGAAAGATTTAACTGTAACAAAAATAATTGAAGGAAAAATTAATGTAGAATCAATTATAGTACAAGTCGAAGGTAAAAAAAAATGAAGAAAAGAAAATTTGCAGTGGTATATGTACCTCCTAAAACACAAGCCTGGACAGAAAGTGATCACGCCGAGTTACTAGATAATACAAAAGAAGAACTAATTGAAACACTGAAGGATGGAGGAAATACAGTAATTATGGGTGACTTTAACTCAAAAGAAATATGCTGGGAAGATATGTCAGTGAAAGGGGGAGAGAAACACTGGGGCAATGTACTCCTTGACTTGACCATTGAATACACAATGACCCAGTGGATTAGAGAAAATACTAGATATAGAGGAAATGAAGAACCCTCAAATTTGGACTTAATACAACCACTCCTCATTTAACGACGACAATTGGGACCAGCGCGTCGTCGTTAACCGAATTGGTCGTTAAGCGAAAGTGTATACATATGCGTACATGTACTGTATGTACAATGTCCAGCAATACATGTATCTTTATTTTCGTGTATTTTCCCTCATTTATACAGTATATTGAAGCTTTATTTACTGTTTATTTACGGTGGTTAGGTTCCTGAAATTACCGTATATGACCAAATCCGCGTATGCTGACATTCCATATTGAATACCGGTGTATTTTTTTAGTTTCGACCATGGGCGCAATATAGCAATAGAAAATTAATCATTGATTTTGTAAATTAAAATGTATCAACGTAATGTGCAATTTTGTGGGCGGAAATGAAAGTAAAAAATACCTTGCTACAAGAAAATATGCTAATGAACGAAGTCGGTAGCATAGGATCAGGACGCCATCTTGTCGTCTGCCAACGTGTCTCACGACGACGACAACGAGGACGAGCCGGATGACATTTAATTTGCAGGTAATGATTTATTAAACACAGGTTAGGTTAGTTTAGTTTAGGTTAGATGAATTCATCATCCTTTCATTTCTTCGACATCGGCATCTATCATAACAAACATAGTGTACCATTCGTCCGACATGACTTCGTTACTTACGAAATCTGTTTTAGCATTTTTTTTTTTTTCCGCTCACAAAATTGCATATTACGTTGATACATTATAATTTACAAAATTAGTAATTAATTTTCTATTGCTATATTGCGCCCATGGTCAAAACTAAAAATTTACCACTACCGGTATATACAGTACTGTACCCCAGGTAGTTTTTGCAGCTTGCAGGATGGTAATGTAGACCTAAGCTTCAGAACACTTTACCTCACAGGTAATATCCACCGTACAAGTTCATTTATAACATCATACAAATTTGCCTCAGCCAACTTAATTATCGTACACAACGTCGTAACTTCGGGAGATTTACGTTAAATGAATATTGGTCTGTCATAAAGCCCGTCGTTACTCCGAGTTGTCGTTAACCGAGTAGGTTGTTAAACGAGGAGTGGGTGTACTTACGACAGAACCTGAGATAATCGAAAATATTATTTACAAAACTCCGATAGGAAAAAGTGACCACGTACTAATAGAAATGGAATTGAAAGAACAAACAGACCAAAGCAAAAATGATAAACATAGAATAGTCTATGTATAACAAAACAAACTTTGAGAAACTTAAAATATTCTTTCGCAATGCAAACTGGGAAAAATTCCAAAACGAAGATACAGGGATAGAAGAAAAATGGAACATACTAAAAGAAATTTATAATGAAGGAGTGAACAAATTTGTACCACAACAAAAAATGGAAAAGGCATACATAAAGAACTGGTACAACAAAAGATGTAGTGAAGCAAAGGAAAAAAGAGACAAAGCTTGGAAAAAATGGAAAAGAGATAAGAAACAAAGCAAATGGCAAACATACATCAAACTAAGAAACGAATATGTAAAAATACACAGAGACGAAAAGAGAAATTATGAAAAAAAGATAATAGATAAATGTAAAAAAGAACCCAAACTATTTTACAAATATGTAAATGGAAAACTGAAAAGCAAACAAGAAATAGAAAAACTGCGCCAAGATAAAGAGGAATTTACAGAAGAACTGGAAATGGCTGAAATAATGAACAACCACTTCAGATCAGTATTCACAATAGAAAACTCGCCTAACAGTGAAGTTAGAGAGAGAGAATTATCCCCAGCAATGAAAGAAATAAATGTAACACAAAAAGAAATCAGTGATCAAATTAAAACCCTGGATGTCAGAAAATCACATGGCCCAGACGGAATAGCAAACTGGATACTGAAAGAATGCATGGAAGAATTAACTGACAAAATATATGATATAATTAAATCCTCACTTAAAGAAGGAAAGGTACCATTGGACTGGAAAAAAGCAAACATTGTACCAATTTATAAGGGAGGTGATAAGGAAGATCCATCTAACTACAGACCAGTCTCACTAACAAGCACAATAGCAAAAATTTGTGAAAGAGTGATCAAAAACAGATGGGTTAAATACCTGGAAGAAAAATCTATACTGAAATAAATTTGGATTTAGACAAGGGAGATCCTGTACAACAAATCTGATTTGCTTTTACTCAAGATTAGTAGACATAATACAAGAAAGAGATGGATGGGCAGACTGTGCTTTTCTGAACCTGCAAAAGGCATTTGATTAGGTACCTCATAGGAAACTAATAAATAAGATAGAGTCAAAAGGTGGCATCAGAGGAAAATTATTGGAATGGATGAAAGACTTCCTGATTGGGAGGAAAATGAGAGTTGTAATTAGAGAAAAATTCTCCAACTGGGAAGAAGTAAAAAGCAGTGTCCCACAAGGATCAGTACTGGCCCCGATCATGTTCGCTGTATACATTAATGACATGAATGAAGGCGTGGAGTGCTATATAATTTTTTTTGCAGATGATGCAAAATTACTTAAGAAAGTAAAAACGGAAGAGGACTGCAACTCATTGCAACAAGATCTGGACACAATATGGAATTGGACTCAAAAGTGGGAGGTAAAATTCAATATTAAGAAATGCAGTTTAATGGAATATGGAAAGAGTAGAAATAGAATATCAAAAGATTACAGAATTGGGGAAGAAAAAAAAAACTATGAAAAAGATCTTGGAGTGATGATTGGAAAGGACATGAAACCAGATAAGCATATAAATAAGATGTTCGGAGAAACCTACAACTTATTGAGAGCAATCAAAGTGGGATTTACTTATATGGACGAAGAAATGATAAGGAAAATACTAACTACACTAATAAGACCAAAACTTGAGTACGCAGCATCACTTTGGACACCCAGTACCAAAAAGAATATTAAGAAACTAGAAAGATTACAAAGAGTGACAACAAAACTAGCACCGACACTCGCTGAACTAACATATGAGCAAAGACTATCCAAATTGAACCTACCAACTCTGGAACAAAGAAGAGAAAGAGGAGATTTGCTAACTATCTACAGAATAATGAAAGGAATGGAAGTTTTAGACAGGAACGACCTATTAGTGTGGGAAAATGGTCAAACAAGAGGACACGGAAAAAATTTGAAAAAGGATAGTTATAGAAAAAACTTGAAAAGGAACAGTTTCCCACACAGAGCGATAAATACATGGAACAAATTAGACAACAAAACAGTATGTGCTAACACTATACAAGATTTTAAGATAAAACTTGATGCGGAGAGATACAACTAGGTAAATACATCATGGAAGGTACACCAGGAAAACGAGGTGCAAAAGATTAGGGAAATTGCCTTTATGATTCCAGGGAATGGCTCAGATGTAATGGATTAGATTGATCAAATGTTTAGGTTAGGTTGGTATAAGGAATGGCTTGCATCCAGTGAAAATGAAATTCAAGTCAGTTTCAAATTTACCAGTATATATGGTTCTAATTTGGTCTGTGTCCTTATTTTCCAGTTATTGTATTTAGATTCAAATTTGTGTTGTTCCAGCTTGGTCTATACCAAAACTAGTCCAAATATATATTTTACAGTATGGAGAATTGTATTTCTTGACATCCTGAGACATTCATTCTTTCTTAATTTGTTCTCAAGACCTCTTAACCATTTCAGTACAACTCAAATTCTTGCATCACACTACATCACACTATTCGCATTATAAAATATAAAGTCACTGCTGTATTACTTGTTCTCTTTTACTCTGAGTAATAATAAACATAGAAGACGTGATCAAACCAGTTCACAGAATCCAAGGGTAACTTGTGTACAACTACAAAAAAATACATATAATCAAGATGCTGATGCTGGCATCCTTGTGTACCCCTAAATTTAAGGATTCAACAAAGAGAAGGCTTGAGGAAACTAGAATTGAAACACCACTTGGGGTAGTAAGGAAAAAAAATCTTGTTTCGCATCAACACCTAGAGAGTATCAGAGGCTGGACATAAGTAGATTTTCTGGATTTGAAAGAGAAGGCAATGGCTTACTTAGAGGAATAGAGATGGATAGAGAACATAGGTATAGGAATATAATGGGGAATAGAGATATGAATGATTGTAGATGAATTATTAGAGCTTAAAAGCGAGTACAAGATGATGTACCAAGAAATATCAATCCTAAGAAAAACTAACGAAGAAAACAATAGGAAGATAGACGAGTTGAAAAAGGAATTAAAACAGCTTGAGGGTGATAATGAGAGGTTAAAAAGTGAGGATAATAATAGGATCGAGGCTTTGAAACGCGAAATTAAAAGTCAAATGAAAGAAGTAACTGAAAAGGTGGAAGAAAAAATCAAGGAGAATGACCTACAGGAAATAAAAAAACAGTGGAAAATTGAACAGGAAAGTCAAAAAATGTCCCTAAAGAAAATAATGGAACAACAAGTAAAAGATAATACTGAAGAAACTGTGATTCAGATTATTAAAGAGGTAACCTAGTTAGGGACACCGTGGAAAGAAAAAGATGTATAGTAATGTATGGCATTAAAGAAAAGCATGATGTACCAAGATATCAGAGGGAAAAGGAAGAAAAAGAGATTGCCAAAGAAATGATAAAAGAATTACAAATAGATGAGTTAGGCTGGTACTCCAAAGTACTCCAAAGATAAACAGTATAGACCACTAAAAGTTAAACTTTGATTGCAAACAAGTGCAGAAGAAATATTATCTAGAACAGTAAGATTAGCAAATAGCGAACTGTACAAAAATATATGGATAAAAAAAGAAATGAGTGAGGAAGAAAAAGAGAAAGAAAAAGAACTTAGGAACGAGGCGAACGAAAAGAATGAGAAAAGAACTGAAAAGGAAAAAAACTAGTTTTTTTGAGAGTGATAGAAATGAGGCTGAGAAAAAGATGTATAAGGAAAATGGAAACAAAGAAAAGAGAAAAAGAAGAGGAGAAAAGAAACTAAAAATAGCTTATACTAATATAGATGGACTAATCTCAGGAATGAATGAATTAAATGATTATCTAGTCTTAGAAGAACCAGACATAATGGGAATAGTGGAAACTAAATTAAAGTATACCCTAACTCCCTACACTGTGGGACAAGGTTTATACAACTGTTGGACAAAGAATAGAAAGAACAAACAGGGCGGAGGAGTTCTAATTTTGACCAAGAAAGATTTAAATGTAACAAAAATAACTGAAGGAAAAAATAATGTAGAATCAATTATGATACAAGTCGAAGGCAAACAAATGAAGAAAAGAAAATTTGCAGTGGTATATGTGCCCCCCAAAACACAAGCCTGGACAGAAAGGGATCATTCCGAGTTACTAGAAGATACAAAAGATGAATTAATTGAAATACTGAAAGACAGAGGAAATACAGTAATTATGGAAGAAATGACAGTGAAGGGGGGAGAGGAACACTGGGGCAATGTCCTCCTTGACTTGACCATTGAATGCACAATGACCCAGTGGATTAGAGAAAATACTAGATATAGAGGAAATGAAGAACCCTCAAAATTAGACTTAATACTTACGACAGAACCTGAGATTATTGAAAAAATTGATTACAAAACTCCGATAGGAAAAATTGAAAGAACAAATGGATCAAAGTAAAAAAGATAAACATAGAATAGGAAGACCAATGTATAACGGAACAAACTTAGAGAAACTTAAAACATTCTTTCACAATACAAACTGGGAAAAATTCCAAAACAAAGATACAGGGATGGAAGAAAAATGGAACATACTAAAAGAAATTTATAATGAAGGAGTGAATAAACATGCACCACAACAAAAAATGGAAAAAACATACATAAAAAGCTGGTACAACAAAAGATGTAGTGAAGCTAAGGACAAAAGAGATAAAGCTTGGAAGAAATGGAAAAGAGATGAGAAACCAAGCAAATGGCAAACGTACAGTGGCCGCGAAAAGATTGGGCGCAAAATTATAGGCTCCCCAACTTTCAGCTAAACTCAAAACATGCGAAAAATACAACTTTCCGCCCACACTTTTCGTTATTTTTCAATGCTAGCGTTTGTACCCATATTTACCCGAGACAATACGCACTACTTAGCAACTCTGTTTAGGCACACTCGATGTCACGTGGAGTCAGTTTCTAAACATCTCTCACAGGGAGTAGTCTTTTTTTTGCGGTGGTCTCTGTTTTTGTGCCTTGATATCTCCGTAATGGGAAGTGGTAAAGAGCTGGGAAGAGACACAGTTGTTACAATCATAACCCTCTATAAGGAGGGTTATAAGTGTAAAGATATTGCTACTCGTGTGGGAATTGGAGTGCGTCAAGTGCAAAAGTAGACCAAGAAATTTCGAGACGGAGGAAGTAACATCATTCCTACTCCAAAGCATCGCTCTGGTCGGCCAAGGAAGATATCAAATCGTACTTCTACGGTTATTAGGAGGCAGTTAGATAAAGATCCAATGCTCACAGCTCGAAAACTGAAAGAAAATAACCCTGCACTGCTGCATGATGTGTCTGTAAGATGTATTTCTGATCATTTAGCCAAAGATTTACAATACCGTAGTTGCTGTGCTAAAGTTCTTCCCCTCCAAAGTGCAAAAAACATACGTGATCGCATAGCATTTTGCAAGAAATATAAGGACTGGTCCTTAGAAGACTGGGAACGAGTATTGTGGAGTGATGAGTCAATGTTTGTGGTGTCGTCGGGCTGCAGGTCGAAGTGTGTGAGGCGCCCCAGGGGGTCTGACCCTAATGACCCTCGCTATACAGCTAAAGTGGTGAAACATGCTGCAAGTGTTATGGTGTGGGGATGCTTTGCATTTGGTGGAGTTGGCAATTTAGTGTTTCTTGCACAAAATGAGTGTGTAAATCAGCACACTTATTTCGAGTTATTGTGTGATAACCTGCCTGAAAGTTTTGAAAAGTGCAATGCTAGTTGGTTTATGCAGGACGGAGCTCCTGCTCACACAGCTCGGTCTGTTACCCAATGGTTAGAAGACTGTGGTGTTGATTACTTCAAAAAATGGCCTGGAAATTCTCCAGACCTAAATCCCATTGAGCACGTATGGCATATAATTAAAAAACAGCTAAGCTAAAAACAGAAATACAGGATATTTGGGATAATATTATTCCTCAACACGTACAAAACCTGGCAAGATGCATCCCGGCACGTTTGGAGAAGGTCATAAAGCTTAAAGGAAAATCGCTTGGTAAATAAGGTATGTAATAAGCCATTTATAGGTCTTTAAATGATTATTTAAATGTCACAAGTGTTTACATTTGTTACGCGCCCAAACTTTTCGCGGCCACTGTACATCAAACTAAGAAACTAATATGTAAAAATACGCAGAGATGAAGAGAGAAACTACGAAAAAAAGATAAATGTAAGGAAGAACCCAAACTATTTTACAAGTATGTAAATGGAAAACTGAAAAACAAACAATAGAAAAACTGTGCCAAGACAAAAAGGAATATACAGAAGAACTGGAAATGGCTGAAATTATGAACAACCACTTCAAATCAGTATTCACAATAGAAAACTCACCTGTGTAGAAAAAGAGAGAGAATTATCCCCAGCAATGAAAGAAATAATCGTAACCCAAAAAGAAATCAGTGACCAAATTAAAACCCTTGATGTCAGAAAATCACATGGCCCAGATGGAATTGCAAACTGGATACTAAAAGAATGTATGGAAGAATTAACTGACAAAATATATAATATAATTAAATTCTCACTTAAAGAAGGAAAAGTGCCATTGGACTGGAAGAAGGCAAACATACCAATTTATAAGGGAGGTAATAAGGAAGATCTATCTAACTACAGACCGGTCTCACTAATAAGCACAATAGCAAAAATTTGTGAAATAGTTGTCAAAAACAGATGGGTTAAGTACCTGGAAGAAAAATCTATACTGAATCCAAATCAATTTGGATTCAGACAAGGGAGATCATGTGCAACGAATTTGATCTGCTTCTACTCAAGATTAATAGACATAATACAAGAAAGATAGGTGGGCAGACTGTGCTTTTCTGGACCTGCAAAAGGGATTCGATAAGGTACCATATAGGAAACTTATAAAGAAGTTAGAGTCAAAAGGTAGCATCAGAAGAAAATTATTGGAATGGATGAAAGGCTTCCTGATTGGGAGGAAAATGAGATTTGTAATTAGAGAAAAATTCTCCAACTGGGAAGAAGCAAAAAGCAGTGTCCCGCAAGGATCAGTACTGGCCCCGATCATGTTCGCTGTATACATTAATGACATGAATGAAGGTGTGGAGTGCTATATGAATTTCTTTGCAGATGACGCAAAATTACTAAAGAAGGTAAAAACTGAAGAGGACTGCAAATCATTGCAACAAGATTTGGACATGATCTAGAATTGGACTCAAAAGTGGGAAGTAAAATTTAATATAAAGAAATGTAGTATAATAGAATTTGGAAAGAGCAAAAACAGACTATCAAAAGATTACAGAATTGGGGAAGAAAAAGTAAAAAAAGCAAATTTGGAAAAATATCTTGGAGTGATGATTGGAAAGGACATGAAACCAGATAAGAATATAAATAAAATATTTGGAGAAACTTACAATTTATTGAGGTCAATCAAAGTGGCATTTGCTTATTTGGATGACGAAATGGTAAAGAAAATACTAACTACACTAATAAGACCAAAACTTGAGTACGCAGCATCACTTTGGACACCCAGAATATTAAGAAACTACAAAGAATACAAAGGGTGACAACCAAACTAGCACCAACTCTTGCCGAACTAACATATGAGCAAAGACTGTCTAAATTGAATCTACCAACTTTGGAACAGAGAATAGAAAGAGGAGATTTGCTGGCTATCTACAGAATAATGAAAGGAATGGAAGTTTTAGACAGGAACGACTTGTTAGTGTGGGACAACGGGAAAACGAGAGGACACGGAAAAAACTGAAAAAGGACAGTTATAGAAGAAACTTGAAAAGGAACAGCTTCCCACACAGAGCGATAAATACATGGAACAAATTAGACAACAAAACAGTATGTACAAACACTATACAAGATTTTAAGATAAAACTTGATACAGAGAGATGCAATGATGGGTCACCACGAGCATAGCTCCCTTCCTGTATATTACAACTAGGTAAATACACTTTTTATTGAAAAAAAAAAAAAAAAAATTATGTATCTAGTTGTGTTTACCTAGTTGATATACGGGAAGGGAGCTATGCGCGTGGATCTGGAAAAGGCTTACGACAGGGTAGACAGAAAGGCACTGTGGGAGGTACTGCAGATATATGGGATAGGAGGAAAGCTGTTAAGAGCAGTCAAGAGTTTGTATGAGAGTAGTAGAGCTTGTGTTAGGATTAGAAATGGAGAGAGTGAATGGTTTGAGGTAAAGGTGGGACTTCATCAGGGGTGTGTTATGTCGCCCTTGCTGTTCAATCTTTACATGGATGGGGTGGTGCGAGAGGTGAATGCAAGGGTAGTGGGTCAAGGGTTGGAAATTATTAAAGAAAATTGAGAAAAGTGGGAGGTGAGCCAGCTGTTGTTTGCTGACGACACTGCGCTTGTAGCAGGATCAGAGGAGGGATTAAGGAAGTTAGTGACAGAGTTTGAGAAGGTGTGTGAAAGAAGGAAGCTGAAGACAAATGTGGGCAAAAGTAAGGTGATGAGATGTACAAGGGGAGAGAGTGACAGTAGGCTGGAAGTGAGCATTAAGGGTGAGAAACTGGAGGAAGTGGATAGTTTCAGATACTTGGGTGCGAATGTGACAGGAAAGGGAGGAGTGGGGGTGTAGGTAGAATGTAGATTGAGAGAAGCGAGTAAATGCCTTGGTGGACTAAAAAGTGTAATGTGAAATAGACATCTGGGAATGGATGCTAAGAGTGATTGTGCCAACAGCAATGTATGGGGCAGAAACAGGGAACATGAGAGAGGAAGAGAGAAGGAGTTTGAATGTGTTTGAGATGAAATGTCTAAGAAGTATGATAGGGGTTACTAGGCTAGATAGAGTGAGAAATGAGGAGGTGAGGAGAACAGGGGTGGAAAGGGAGCTGGGAGATAGGGTTGATGAAAAAATATTAGGATGGTTTGGACACATGAAAAGAATGAGTGAAGAAAGATTAGTAAAAGAAGTGTGGAAGGAGTGAATATGAGGGGGCACCCTAGGATGAGATGGATGGATGGGGTGAAAGGGGCTTTACAAAAGAGAGGAATGTCTGTAGAGGAAGGACAGGAGAGGACAGAAGATAGGGGTGAATGGAGAAGGGTTGTGTATAGATGAGGCTGTGATGCATGTGGGGGAGTGGGTGAGGGATGGGGAGTATGTATGTATGAGAAAAAATTTGATGCAGCCCGAAGGGATATCTCCCCGTCTTCTCCTTTCCTGCATGAGGGGACGGAGAGGGGGGTTCACCGAATTTATGAAGCGGCCTTGCTGTGGATGTGCTGTGTCTTGCAACATTGCTTCTGACCCAGGGCAGTGGACAGGATACAGGGATGACCCGTCATCCAGGAGGTGCCAAGATAGGAAGGAGGGTGGAGGGGAGTGGAATATATGGAAATGAAATGGGTGGGAGTGATTTCTTTGCCTTTTTCTTTTTGGTTACCCCCTGTGTTAGGGGGGAAAAGCCTTTGGTGTATGTATGTATGTATGTATGTATGTAAATACAATTGGGTCAGCAATGCAGTGAATAGGAAAAAATGTATTGTATATAGACTTAAAGAAAAACATGGTCTGGCGAGGTACATGAGAGAAAAAGAAGAAAAAGAAACAGCAATAGCAATCTTAAAAGAAATTGAGGATGGAGCCCAGGATGTAGAGGACATCGACGATGTGTATAGAATTGGTCATTATTCTAAGGAAAGAAATCGACCCCTAAAGATGAAACTAAGATCACAAATTGTAGTAGAAGACATATTTGAAAAGTAGGTAACTTGGCAAGGAGTGAACATTACAAGAAGATATGGATAAAAAGAGAAATGAGTATTGAGGAATTAGAAAAAGAGAAGACACTAAAAGATGAAGCTAAGGGAAAAAATACAAAGAGAAACAGAGACCGAAAGCAAGGAATTCTATTGGAGAGTAATCAACATGAGACTGAGAAAATGGTACATCAGAATGGGCAAACCAAAGACAGAAAAAATGACGGAGAAAGGAAAAAATTAAAAGTGGCCTATACAGATGCTCCTCTACTTACGTTCATTCGTTTTACGTTTTTTCGATTTTACGTTTGAACTGACGGTAAAAAAGAAAATTAAAAAAAAAAAATTTGAGTGAATTTTTTAGTTTACCGTGCTCTCCGTAGTTCAAACGATACTTGCACACGACGCTGTGTCCATTGTTTACATTGCGCAGACGACAAACTGAAAATGCCTTGCCTCCTCCTCCTCCACCATCTCAATTTATGTTGCTTGAATTTAATCTATTTGAAATTAATGTTATTATTTTACAATGTTATGTGTTTAATTAATGATTTAGGGGTGTTTTATAAGATACGGTAATAGAATTTACCGATGTATAGTACAGTAACAACTTACGTTCATTTTCAACTTACGTTCGGACGTTCGGAACGTAACTAAAACATAAGTTGAGGAGCGTCTGTACTATCAACGGATTAATTTCAGGACCGAATGAACTTAGTGATTACCTGTTAGAAGAAAAACCAGACATAATGGGAATTGTGGAGACTAAATTAAGGGGTGCAATACCACCCATCAATGTTAGACAAAGACTATACAGTTGCTGGATTAAAAACAGAGACAAGAAACAGGGAGGAGGAATCATGTTCTTGGCCAAGAAAAAATTGAATGTGACAGAAATTGTTGTTGGCAAGGGTACTGTAGAAACGATCATGATAAAAGTCGAAGACAAGGATATGATAAGTAGAAAGCTTGTGGTGACTGATATGCCCCGAAACACAAATGTTTGGAAAGAGAACAAGCATATGAAAATGCTAGAAGATACAAGGCATTCATTAAATGAGATACTAATGGGCGGAGGCAACCTGGTAATTATGGGGGACTTAAACTGCAGAGAAATTTGTTGGGAGGGCATGACAGTGAAAGGCGGAGAAGACTTGTGGGGTAATGTATTACTGGACGTGACCATGGAATATACAATGACACAGTGGGTCAGTGAAAACACCAGATACAGAAATGAGCCGTTGAGACTAGATTTAATATTTACAACAGAACCTGAAATTGTGGATAAAATCCAATATAAAACATCAATTGGAAAGAGTGACCATATACTTATTGAGACTAAACTAAAGGAAGAAATATAAATGGAGAGAAATGAAAAGCATAGGAAAGTAAGATTGATGTACAACAAAATGGACTAAAATTCCTTCAGAATGTAAATAGGGAAAAAGTTTACATGGAAGATACAAAAGTGGAAGAGAAATGGAAAATTACAATGAAGGGGTGAAAAGGCACATACCAAGACAGAAGCTAGAGTGTACATTAAATGCTGGTTCAACAGAAGATGCAGTGAGGCAAAAGACAGAAGGGACAGAGCTTGGAAAAGATGGAGAAAAGATAAAAAAAAAAAAAAAAAAACTGGAAAATGGCAAGTATATATAAACTGTAGAAATGAGTATGTAGAAGTGCGAAGAGGAAAAAAGGAACTATGAAAAAGACATTATAGATAGCAAAGAGCAACCCAAGCTATTCTTTCAATACGTGAACAGTAAACTTTAAAAATAAAGAGGAAATGGTGAATCTACACCAAGGAAATATAGAATACACAGAAGATTTAGAAATGGCCAAAGTCATGATTAATCACTTCAAGTCTGTTTTCACTAGAGAGAAGGCACAATATTGGGATGAAGGAAATGAAGTGCGATCTCCCCCCATGAGCAAGGTAATACATACATACATATACCAAGACTTTTTCCCCCTTACAAGGGGGGTAGCCAAAAAGAAAAAGGCATAAAATCACTCCCACCCATTCCATCCCTGAATACACTCCACACCCCTCCACCCTCCCTCCCATCTTAGCACCTCCTGAAATGACGGGTCATCCCTGCACCTTGTCCACTGCCCTGGGTCAGAAGCAGTGTAGCAAGGTAATAATAACACAAAAAGAAATAATGGAACACCTATCAAACCTTGATGTCAGGAAATCACATGGCCTGGACAGAATTGCAAATTGGATTAAAAAAGAATGCAAAGAAGAACTAATGGACAAAATACATAACATAATAAATTACTCACTTAAAGAAGGAAAAATACCAAAAGACTGGAAAAATGCTAAAATTGTACCAATATATAAAGGAGGAAACAAGAAAGAACCAACTAACTATAGACCGGACTCTCTAACAAGCACTATAGCCAAAATTTGTGAGAAAATTATCAAGAACAAATGAGTAAAACACCTGAAAGAAAATAATATAATAAACCCAAGACAATTAGGGTTCAGACAAGGAAGACCATGTACCACAAACTTGATATGTTTTTACTTAAGACTAATAGACATAGTGCAAGAAAGGAGTGGATGGGCTGATTGTGCCTTCCTGGACTTACAAAAAGCTTTCAACAAGGTACCACACAAAAATTTATTAAAAAACTGGAACATATAGGAGGGATACAAGGGAACCTACTAAAATGGATGGAGGACTTCCTGATTTGTAGAAAAATATTCAGGTTGGAAAGAGGTGATCTGTGGAGTTCCGCAAGGATCTCTACTGGCTCCAATAATGTTTGCTATTTATGTGAATAACATGGATGATGATGTGCAATGTTACATTAGCTTCTTTGCAGATGACGCTAAATTGTTAAGGAAAGTAAACCCTGAAACAGATTGTGAATCACTACAGGAAGACCTGAATAAGGTAACGATTTGGAGTTAGAAATGGAAAGTGTACTTCAACATTAAGAAGTGTAGCATAATGGAGTTTGGAAAAAATAAAAATAGAATATCAGGACAATATAAAATTGGAACTAAGGAGGTAAAGAAAGTGGGATCCAAAAAAGATTTGTACCCCTGTGTATGCAGTGTTAGAACATCAAAGGGGGCAGGAAAATGGTTCCCTGTAGAAATGGGTTAAACAAGGAAGTATTTACCTAGTTGTAATATACGGGAGGGGAGCTATGCTCGTGGTGACCCGTCTTTGTATCTCTCCGCATCAAGTTTTATTTTAAAATCTTGTATAGTGTTTGCACATACTGTTTTGTTGTCTAATTTGTTCCATGTATTAATCGCTCTGTGTGGGAAACTGTTCCTTTTCAAGTTTTTTCTATAACTACCTATTTTCAGTTTTTTTTCGTGTCTCGTTTTACCATTGTCCCACACTAATAGGTCATTTCTGTCTAAAACTTCCATTCCTTTCATTATTCTGTAGATAGTCAGCAAATCTCCTCTTTCTCTTCTTTGTTCCAGAGTTGGTAGGTTCAGTTTGGATAGTCTTTGCTCGTATGTTAGTTCGGCGAGAGTCGGTGCTAGTTTGGTTGTCGCTCTTTGTAATCTTTCTAGTTTCTTAATATTCTTTTTGGTACTGGGTGTCCATAGTGATGCTGCGTACTCAAGTTTTGGTCTTATTAGTGTAGTTAGTATTTTCTTTATAATTTCTTCTTCCATATAAGTAAATGCCACTTTGATTGACCTCAATAAATTGTAGGTTTCTCCAAATAATTTTTTTATATGCTTATCAGGTTTCATGTCCTTTCCAATCATCACTCCAAGATCTTTTTCAGAGTTTGCTTTTTTTTTTTTCTTCTCCAATTCTGTAATCTTTTGATATTCTGTTTTTACTCTTTCCAAATTCCATTATACTGCATTTCTTTATATTAAATTTCACTTCCCACTTTTGAGTCCAATTCCATATCGTGTCCAGATCTTGTTGCAATGAGTTGCAGTCCTCTTCCGTTTTTACCTTAAGTAATTTTGCATCATCTGCAAAAAAATTCATATAGCACCCCACGCCTTCATGTCATTAATGTACACCCACTCCTTGTTTAACGACCTACTCGGTTAACGACAACTCGGAGTAACGACGGGCTTTATGACAGACCAATATTCGTTTAACATAAATCTCCCGAAGTTACGACGTTGTGTACGATAATTAAGTTGGCTGAGGCAAATTTGTATGATGTTATAAATGAACTTGTACGGTGGATATTACCTGTGAGGTAAAGTGTTCTGAAGCTTAGATCTACATTACCATCCTGCAAGCTGCAAAAACTACCTGGGGTACAGTATACAGACGCTCCTCTACTTACGTTCATTCGTTTTACGTTTTTTCGATTTTACGTTTGAACTGACGGTAAAAAAAAATTGTAAAAAAAAAAAAAAAAATTGAGTGAATTTTTTAGTTTACCGCGCTCTCCGTAGTTCAAACGATACTTGCGCACGACGCTGCGTCCATTGTTTACATTGCGCAGACGACAAACTGAAAATGCCTTGCCTCCTCCTCCTCCCCCTCCTCCACCATCTCAATTTATGTTGCTTGAATTTAATCTATTTGAAATTAATGTTATTATTTTACAATGTTATGTGTTTAATTAATGATTTAGGGGTGTTTTATAAGATACGGTAATAGAATTTACCGATGTATAGTACAGTAACAACTTACGTTCATTTTCAACTTACGTTCGGCCGTTCGGAACGTAACTAAAACATAAGTTGAGGAGCGTCTGTATACCGGTAGTGGTAAATTTTTAGTTTCGACCATGGGCGCAATATAGCAATAGAAAATTAATTATTAATTTTGTAAATTATAATGTATCAACGTAATATGCAATTTTGTGAGCGGAAATAAAAAAAAATGCTAAAACAGATTTCGTAAGTAACGAAGTCATGTCGGACGAAAGGTACACTATGTTTGTTATGATAGATGCCGATGTCGAAGAAATGAAAGGATGATGAATTCATCTAACCCAGTGTTTCCCAACCTTTTTTGGTTGCGACCCTAAATCCACTCTTAGCCTGGAGTCGCAACCCTAATTGTAATAATAAATTCAACCATTTCATGTTATATTTCTACGTACTTGCATAATGTTTATAAACTTTCGTTTTTATAGTTCAGTTTATATTTACTAGCACAATGAATTTAAATACATTTGAAACTTGAATGAATTTAAAAAAAAAAAAAAAAAAAGACCCATTGGCGACCCTCAAAAACACCCTCGCGACCCTGGGGTTGGGAACCACTGATCTAACCTAAACTAAACTAACCTAACCTGTGTTTAATAAATTATTACCTGCAAATTAAATGTCATCCGGCTCGTCCTTGTTGTCATCGTCGTGAGAGACGTTGGCAGACGACAAGATGGCGTCCCGATCCTATGCTACCGACTTCGTTCATTAGCATATTTTCTTGTAGCAAGGTATTTTTTACTTTCATTTCCGCCCACAAAATTGCACATTACGTTGATACATTTTAATTTACAAAATTAATAGTTAATTTTCTATTGCTATATTGCGCCCATGGTCGAAACTAAAAAAAATACCCGGTATTCAATATGGAATGTCAGCATAAGCGGATTTGGTCATATACGGTAATTTCAGGAACCTAACCACCGTAAATAAACAGTAAATAAAGCTTCAATGTACTGTATAAAAGAGGGAAAATACACGAAAATAAAGATACATGTATTGCTGGACATTGTACATACAGTACATGTACGCATATGTATACACTTTCGCTTAACGACCAATTCGGTTAACGACGACGCGCTGGTCCCAATTGTCGTCGTTAAATGAGGAGTGGTTGTATATGGCAAACATGATCGGGGCCAGTACCGATCCTTGTGTTATCCCCTGTGCTTTTTATAGTATATATGGAAACTGTAATAGAGGATTTTAAAGAAGGTAAAGAAGAAAACTTTAAGAACAGAATAATGACTTATGCAGATGATATAGCTGAATGGAGCACATATAGGGAAGAGATTAAAGAAGACATAAAAAGGTGGAATGAGTGCTTTATAAGGAAAGGCATGAAAATGAATGTAGAAAAGACAGAAATACTGACCATTAGCAGAAGAGAAGAACATGAGTTCAGCATCACCGTAGGAAATAAGATGGTAAAAAATACGAACATCTTCAAATATCTTGGAAGTGTAGTCACTAAGGAGGGTGGAAATAGGAGGGATATTTCAGATAGAATAAATAAATTTAGTACAAATGTTGGAGCTCTCTGGCCAATAATAAAGGAAAAACATGTACCTTTAGAAGTGTAAAGGATTATTTTCAATACTGTCATGACTCCTACCCTAACATACTGTTCAGAAAGTTGGGTAATGACAAAAGTAGACATAAGCAGGATTCAGGCAGCAGAAACGAGACCATTAAGAGCCATAGTTGGAAAGACAAGGAGAGATAAACTAAAAAATGAAGATATAAGGAAAAGCATTGGCGTCTGTTCCATACTATCCAAAATAGATGCTGCCCAGTTAAGATGGGTAGGACATTTAGAAAAAATGGATGAAGAAAGAAATACAAAGGGATGCTGGGAGTGGATGCCGGATGGAAGAAGGGCAAGAGGAAGACCGAGAAAGAGATGGAAAGAAAATGTTGAAGAAGCCCACAGCAGACATTAAAACTCTGAGGGAGGAAGAGGCCTTCCATGATAGAGCCAGATGGAGGAACATGCTGGAACCACTGACAGGCATAATGACCACTACTGGGAGCTGAAGTAAGAAGTAAAAAATAATCCAGAGAGCAGCCACAAAAATGTGAGGAGAGAGTGGCCAAACTGGAGTTACCAACTCTGGAGCAAAGAAGAGAGAGAGGTGACCTACTGACCATCTACAGAATCATGAAGGGCATAGAAATACTTGATAGACAGGACTTGTTAAACTGGGAGAAGGGAATCACAAGAGGACATGGAAAGAAAGTAAAAAATCATAGTTAAAGAAGAGATCTGAAGAAAAACAGTTTTCCACATAGAGTAGTGGACACTTGGAACAAACTGGACAAAAAAATAGTGTGTGCAAAAACCATTCATAAATTTAAGAGCAAACTAGACACTCCGAGATACAAAGGCAGGACACCATGAGCATAGCTCCCCTTCCCGTAGAATACAAATAGGTAAATACAACTAGGTAAATACTTGTGTCTCATGACGCCTACATAGACGTCATTGTACTGAAGTGGTTAAAAGCCCTCCAAATACTAATCAAGAGATCTCTTCTGTCAGTGTCATCTATTTCCTTTAGAAACCTGAATACTGTAATTAAGTCACCTTTCTCTTATATATTTCAGCATTGGCAATCAATCCATTGCCCCTAATCTCACTTTCAGAAGACCTGCAGCCTTCAGGTAACCAGCAACAGCATCAAGGCAGGACCATAAGTCACTCATGGAAGATATATTGTGTTATTGTCCATGGATGATAGGTTGGAGCATTGTAGTATGAAGTGTTCTATGTCTATGGTGGTTGTTTCTGGAGAAGTTTGAATCTGTAGGTATATATTGGTGCTGTTTTAATGCTGGATGGCAAATGTTAGCAAATTTAGTGCTTTTAGTCTCTC
This sequence comes from Oratosquilla oratoria, assembly GCF_046742065.1. Lineage (NCBI taxonomy): Eukaryota > Metazoa > Arthropoda > Malacostraca > Stomatopoda > Squillidae > Oratosquilla > Oratosquilla oratoria. The sequence continues at coordinate 73,729,335 of NC_134780.1, forward strand.
CTTATATTGCTTATTTGCCTGACTGGGAACCAGTTTGGTTTTTACCTTTTGCATTCTCTCAGTCTTGCTCATGATGTAGTGAGTGGTTTTTTCTAGGGATCTGTGCTTGGTCCTGTTCTATTGTTGATTTATGTAAATGATATGGATATTGGTCAGGTATATGAAATATAAAAGTTTGCAGATGACACTAGAATTGCTAGTATAATCAGTAATACAATGGAAAGGGATCAACTATAGTCTGACCTAGATTGTTGTGTGGAGCAATAGATGACAAATGGAATTTAACAGTTATAAATGTAAAGTTCTGTATATCTCTCTATCTATATACCAAGGGCTTATCCCTGATAAGGGAGGTAGCCAAGTTAAAGGCATGCACCCACTCCCACACTTGGAGGACAACAAAATACAAAATCCAAAACAATTTGGATTTAGATAAGGAAGATCATGTGCCACAAACTTAATATGCTTTTACATGAGATTAATAGAAATGATTCAAGAAAGGTATGGATGGGCAGATTGTGCCTTCTTAGATTTATAAAATGCATTTGACAAAGTACCACACAAAAAGCTACTAAGAAAATTTAAACAATAGGTGGAATACAAGGAAAGTTATTGGCATGGATGAAAGATTTCTTGAACAGGAGAAAAATGAGGGTGGTACTTAGAGACAAGAACTCAAATTGGGAAGAAATGATAAGTGGAGTCCCACAATGCTCTGTATTGGCTCCAATAATGTTTGCCATGTATATAAATGACATGGATGAAGGTGTGGAATGTTATATGAACTTCTTTGCAGATAATGCAAAACTACTAAAGAGAGTAAGTACAGAGGAAGATTGCAAATCATTACAAGAAGACCTGAACAAAATCTGAAAATGGAGTCAGAAGAGTGAAGTGAATTTCAACATCAAGAAATGTAGCAAAATTGGTACAAAGGAAATTAAAAAAGTCAACTCAGAAAGGGACCTAGGAGTAACTATCACCAATGACATGACACCAGACAAACATATCAACAAATTAGTCGGAGAAACTTTCAATTTATTAAGATCAATGAAAGTGGCTTTTGACTACATGGATGAAGAAATGGTAAAGAAAATATTAGTTACATTGATAAGACCAAAATTGGAGTATGCTGCAACACTATGGACACCTAGTACTAAAAAGAACATAAAGAAATTAGAAAGAATTCAAAGAGCAACGACAAAGATGGCACCAATACTCTCCAATTTGACATACAAAGATTGGGCAAACACAAACTACCTACCCTGGAACAAAGAAGAGAAAGAGGAGACCTGCTAACCATATACAGAATTATGAAAGGGATGGAAGTCCTTGATAGAGATGACTTATTAAAGTGGGATAGAAGAAAAACCAGAGGACACAAAAAGAAACTTAAAAAGGATAGTTACAGAAGAGATCTGAAAAAGAATAGCTTCCTGCACAGAGTGATAGGTAACTGGAACAAATTGAATGAAGAAACAGTGAGTGCAAAAACTATAGAAGAATTTAAGGTTAAACTGGATGCTGAAAGATACAAAAGTGGGTCACTACGAGCGTAGCTCTCTTCCCACAAAATACAACTAGTTAAATACTTATTCCACTCCCATCCACCACCCTATTTCTCTCTTATCATACCTCCTACCCACTGCCTGGGTCAGAGGCAATGCAGTAGATCCACAGCAAGGGTCCCTTGCCTCACTTAATCGGTACCCCCCTCCATCCCCTTATGCAGAAAATAGAAAAGATGGGAGAAATCCCTCTGGGCTACATCAAAATATCATCCACATACAACCACTCCCCACTCCCCACTCCCCCCCATCCCCTGCCCCCTCCCTTGCTTAACACAAAAGAAAGAAGACACAGCAATTCTCCACTCACCCCTATACCCTGCCTTCTCCCTTTCATCCCATCCATCCATCTCATCCTTGGTCATCCCAAGTTCACTCCATCCATCTGTGTTTTCCACACCTCTTTTACTAATCTTTCTTCACTCATTCATTCCATGTGTCCAAACCATCCCAATACTCTTTCATCAGCTCTGCCATCTCCTTATCCACCCCCCACTCTCCTCCTTACCTTCTCATTTTTCACTGTATCCAACCTTTCAACCCCTACCATACTTCTCAGACACTTGTGAGAAGCGCATTTAAATTTCTCCTTTATGTCTCTCTCAAACTCCAAGTCTCTTCCCCATACAATGTCATTGGTACAGTCACCCCTTCATATAATCTTCTCTTTACATCCATTCCCATATGCCCATTTCTCATGACTTTTTTTAATCCCCCCAAGACATTTACTTGCTTCTCTCAGTCTACAGTTTACCTCCGCACCCTCTCCTCCACATCCTGTCACATGTGACCCCAAATATTTAAAAACTGTTAATTTCCTCCAACCTTTCTTCTTAGATTTATTCCCAATTCACAGCCATCCTTTCCCTTTGTACATCTTATCACCTTTTACCCATATTTACCTTCAACTTTCTTCTGTTGCATACCTTCCCAAACTTTGTCACTAGTTGCCTTAATCCCCCCTTTGACCCTACCACAAGTGCAGTGTCATCTGCAAACAGCAACTGCCTCACCTCTCACTTCTCTCCATTATGATTAACCACCTCCAGTCCCTTGCCCATTACATTTGAATTTACCTCCCTTACTTACTACCCCATCCATGTACACATTGAACATGGTGACATGAGACAGCCCTGATGCAGCCCCACCTTTACCTCAAATCACTCATTCTTTCCATATCTAATTCTAACACAGGTTCTACTACTCTCATAGAAACTCTTCAGTGCCATAACAGCTTTCCCCCAATCCCTTGTATCCAATACTAGGGTGCTAATAAAAATCAAAAGTTTGAATTTTTTATCATACTTTATTTGGATTCTGCATTATACTGAGGAACTACTGCATGCAAATTTTCAGCATGGTCAGGTGATATTTAGGGGTGGTGGATGACGATTTTGTAATTCCACCTTCAGCTATGTAAGGGAAGTCATCATTTTGAGTGCTTCATGGCAATATTCTGTCCTTTTTTGGCAAAATTTTCCTTCCCCCAGCAGCCCACTGGTCCCCCTGTGCTGCACACACACAGTATTAGCCCCTCGGTGGGGAGGTATCATGGGAGACCACCCCACTCATTGTCACCATGCTGGCTGGGGGAGGGTCTCCTTGGAGGAGGTGCTGGGCTGGCGGCAGTGGTGGTCTTCAATGATCTGGAGGAGGATCTGGCGCTGTTCCTCGTCTTTCGTCAGGCAAAGATTGAATGCTTGCATCAGTGCCACCCCTGGCTCTGCCATGTCGTTGGCCACATGCATTCCTTGTATGAGGTGTCAGGCATTACTGAACGTCTTCTCCTCTTCACACTTCCGCAGATTTGTGGAAAGGAAATCTGGCAAAATACTGAGAATATCCAGGAAGCGTCGAGACCTCTTAGAGGCAAACCAAGACAGTGTTGCCATTGTTACACTCTCTTCTGGAATGTTGATTCATTTAGAGTCTTTCTCTGCTCCTTCTCGGTGGAGGATGGCTTGGGGAATGGCTTGTTTGGTAGAGGGAGAGAGCCACAGGTCAAAGAGGGACAGGCTGATCAGATGTTCACTCAGATACAAGAAATGACAGTTCAGTACCTTGAAGCATGCCTTTCTAAGAGGAGAATCATGATATTCCAGGAGGTCTTTTCCGAGTTCGAGATCATTGGCCGGGGCGTAGGTGGGGAGTGTGGACTTGAACCAGCAGATGACGTAGACCTCAAGAGACGAAGAAGGAGAAGCACTTGAGGCCTGCGATCTCCCCCGGCATGACCAAGCTGGTGATCTGCTCTCTGAACAGCAACATCTTCAGGGAGTAGATTGTGCATGACATCCACCATGCTCGGTGGAGAGCACCAGGGTGCTGGATCATCATCTTAGGAAGAGCACCTCCAGGGAAGGCGATGGTGAGCTCCGCCAGTTCCCTATAGTCATCTCAGGGCTGCTTCTGGATCATGATGGCATTCAGGGATTCGATGATGGCTTCCCTCTTGGCAGCCAAGGTCTCGGGGAGGTCGGAAAGAGGCTGGATTGCCGAACGATCGATGAACTGCCAATACTCCTTGAATCGTGAAAAGAGGTTGATCTCAGGGCCAGAAGCACGAGGCAAAAGCCTTTTCAACTAGAATTTCATGCATGCGGTGGCGGCAGGCGAACGAGAATAGGGGCCGCACCATCTTTTCCTGTAGTAAGGTGCAGGCTCGGTTGACATCGTCAGTGTTTGCACTGGTGGTGTCGAAGCACATCCCTATGACGCGATCACTGATTCCCCAGTCTTCCAGACACTCAAAGACAGCTGTGGCGGCAGCCTCGTCCATCCCAGCATGCAGCTTTGGAACACCCAAGAGTTTCTTAACACCTTTACCAGTGACAATGATGGCGAGCCAGTCGGCCCGAGATCCGTCGTCTTGAGAGACAATTTTACCGTCCCAGTGGACGGTGAGGGGAGTCTGTGGATGCTTGGTACTTGGCTTTTGCCTTTCAGATGGACTCTGGGTTGAGGACGAGTTCCTGGGGATCATGGCCCAAGCTACTTCCCATTGTGGCTACGATTCGAAGAGCCTGTCGGCTGCTGACCCCCGTCCAATCCAGCTTGCCAACCAGATTGGGACATGACTCTTGATACCCCGCATTCTTGCTTGCTTGGGCGGTGAGGCTCCTTTGTCACCAGATGGGGAGGTCGAGGAGGGACGGACTGGACTGGAGGATGCAGACGATGAGGACTCCAATTCCACGGTCTCCTCTGCCATCAGCAACCGTTCATGTCCACCACATGCAGCAGTCCTCTCTCATTGACAGACCCCAGCTTCCAACTTCTTGTCATGCCCCACCATGGAACCCCGTCTTCCCGTCTCCCGCTGTGCCATGAGGAAGTCCTTGTCCTCCTTGATGGTCATCAGGGCAAGCACATCAGCATGGGCAATGTCCAGAAGGTCTGGGAGACTTTCTTCAAAAGCCTTCTGCTTTTCCCAGGGCTTGACTCCTGTATTCCGTTTGCTCTTCTGCAGAACCTTCCACTATTCAAAGAGGGAAACGATCTTTCTCCTGATGCTCGTTTCTGCCATCACCGGAATCCGGGCTCGGAGCCAGAAGTCCAAAACTTTCTTGGCCACCTCTGCAGCGCTGTCAGGAATGGTTTTCTTTTGATCCTTGTGATAGAAGAAAAAATGGCGGAGGGCATCTCCTCGGCTTGGGAGCTTGGCACCAGTTATACACTCGATGCCATGCCCTACTAACCAAATCTCACTTTTTTTTCAGGTAGCCATGACCTGTGGGAAGAGATAGAAAACTTTAAAGTCATTCCACCACCAGTAAATATTAACCAGTCCTCCTTAAACTTTGCACATAATACATACATACACATATACCAAGGCTTTTTCCCCCTTACAAGGGAGGTAGCCAAAAAGGAAAAGGCATAAAATCATTCCCACCCATTCCATCCCTGAATACACTCCACACCCTTCCACCCTCCCTCTTATCTTAGCACCTCCTGGATGACGGGTCATCCCTGCACCCTGTCCACTGCCCTGGATCAGAAGCAGTGTCGCAAGACACAGCACATCCACAGCAAGGCCGCTTCATTAAACCGGCGACCCCCCTCTCCATCCCCCCATGCATAAAATTAGAAGACGGGGAGAAATCCCTTCGGGCTGCGTCAAATTTTGCTCACACATACTACCTCACCCCCCACCCATTCCACCTCATGCATCACAACATCATCCATATACAACCATTCTCCATTCACCCCTGTCTTCTGTCCTCTCCTGTCCTTCCTCAACAGACATTCCCCTCTTCCCCAAAGCCCCCTTCACCCCATCCATCCACCTCATCCTAGGACGTCCCCTCACGTTCACTCCCTCCACATCTGCCTTCCATACCTCTTTTACTAGTCTTTCTTCACTCATTCTTTCCATGTGTCCAAACCATCCAACCCTATCTCCCAACTCCCTTTCAACCCCTGTTCTCCTCCTCACCTCCTCATTTCTCACTCTATCTAGCCTAGTAACCCCCATCATACTTCTCAGACACCTCATCTCAAACACATTCAAACTCCTTCTCTCTTCCTCTCTTATGTTCCATGTTTCTGCCCCATACAGTGCTGTTGGCACAATCACTCCATACAGTCTCCTCTTAGCATCCATTCCCAAATGTCTATTCCTCATTACACTTTTTAATCCACCATGGCATTTACTCGCTTCTCTCAATCTACATTCTACCTCCACCTTCACTCCACCTTTTCCTGCCACATTTGCACCCAAGTATCTGAAACTATCCACTTCCCCCAGTCGCTCTCCCATAATGCTCACTTCCAGTCTACTGCCACTTTCACCCCTTGTACATCTCATCACCTTACTTTTACCCACATTTATCTTTAGCTTTCTTCTATCACACACTCTCCCAAACTCTGTCACCAACTTCTTCAATCCCTCCTCCAATCCTGCCACAAGCGCAGTGTTGTCCGCAAACAACAGCTGGCTCACCTCCCACTTTTCTCCATTTTCTTTAACCATCTCCAATCCCTGACCCACTACCCTTGCATTTACCTCTCGCACTACCCCATCCATGTAAGTTGAACAGCCAGGGCGACATAATAGTGTCTCAATATAATGCAGAATTCCATCGAAGTAGGTGAAAAAATCACAACTTTCAAAAATTGCCTTAGATGGCTATTGGCACCCTATCCAATACCCACAGTACCTACCTGTATACCTTGTCATAAGCTTTCTCCATATCCGTAAGTTTTCCATATACATAGTACAAATACCAACAGCTTTTTTCCCTTTACAAGGGAGATGGCCAAAAAACAAAGGCATAAAATCCACTCAACAACAAAAACAACTGTAATTATTATTGCATGTACAGTAACCAGGTTCAGAAATTAGATCAAGAAAAAGACCTAGGTATCAAAGGATCTAAAACAAACCCTCCAGTGCACAAAAACTGCTGAAACTGCCCAGCAAACCGTAGGATTTATTGGAAGAACATTTTAACTTAAGACTGAGAAAATAGTAATTACTTTATACAATTCTCTTGTAAGACCTCATCTTGAATACTGTGTTCAATTTTGGTCCCCATATCTTATAAAAGACATTGACAAATTAGAAAGAACACAAGATAGAATCGCTAAAATAATCCCTTGTCTACCTAAGAAATCCTATGAAGAGCAGAATGGAGCACTGGGAATTATAAGAGGATACAACAGAACCATGTTTATAGGACACCTACATACAAAAACCAAAATACTCCCACTAGAGCATCATATGAAAATAACAAGAATACAACAAGAATACTACACCTCACAAGCACCACCAACAGAATGGAGAAAAAGAGAAAAACATACTACTCAAACATCTACCACAGCCTACTACCCAAACCACACAAAACATCCAAACAGAAACACATTCACACCCAGATAACTAAACAAGCCCTTCAAGAAAGACCACCAAACTCACTACTCTAACAACAACAAGAACCACCCCCCGATATAAATCTCACAGAGAAAACCCTCACACACCAGACAAGAACCACACTAGCACACCAGCACTCAGGATGCCATCCATCAATATAATTGTACCAACACAGAATAGGCCTGGCCACAGATTCAAACTGCCCTAGATGCAACCACTACTCAGAAGACACAACACCTCATACTGCAATGCCCTACATTAACAATCCCCAGACAACAACACAGCCATTCATCATCTTTACATTCAGTCTTATATTCTATCTATACTCATTCACTTTATCCATCATTGTCTCTTCCTCCTCCCTTCCCCCTCCCTTTCCCCTTCTTTCTCTTCCTTCGAATGCTCTTTCCTATCTTCCTCCCCCACCTCATCCTCCACCACCACCTTCTCCTTCACCTCTTCCTCCACCATCACTTGTACCTCCTCTTTGTTCTACTCCTTTTCTTTCTCCTATTTCACTTCTACCTTATACTCTTTCTATTTCATCATCATCATCCTTTAACATTCTAAATGTCTTCTTATGGTAGGAATTTCTCACAACTATTGTATTCATCATAATTAATATTGTCACTATTTCCCTTTAGTGAGCCAAGACCCTTCACGAGTGCCACTGATTGAAGCCAGCAGGCGAGGTAATGAAGACATGATAATTGAGTGCCTAGCAGGTGGTGTGTCAGTCAACTCACTTGCCAAATCAGGTAACAGTGCCCTTCATGCTGCTGCCCAGGGAGGGCACATAGGCTGTGTGCAGATCCTCCTTCAGCAGACTGGAATTCTTCTTGATTTACAGGTAATGTGGGTGATATACAGTTAGAGTTCAGAGTAGGTCATGCCCAGTTTAAAGGAGTTAGAACTTCTTAAGTTGGGTGTCTGAGTGACCCTTAGGAAGAGAAGAATAAATGTAACAACTATTGTTAGACACTGACTATTACTAATTGAATGACAGCTATTACCTAAGGTGCCTTTGGGTTTAAATTATGTGTACTTATATTGCAGAACAAACTGGGAGATACTCCATTACATTGTGCTGCATATCGTGGTCATGCACTAATTGTGTCTCTGCTACTACAGCACAAAGCCCGACATGATATTGTCAATAGGTATGAAGTGCAAAAATCTCTGTGTATGAATGTAGATCATTTTACTCCTTAATAAACCAGATTATAATGATATATGTTAAGTTGTGGAACCAGTGACAGGTAAATGCTTGTGGTGATCCCGCAAGATGGACAGAGGAAATGATCCTCCTTACTGCCCAATTTCAAAATGTGTCACCCTCCCATGCTTTTCATTGGAGGTGCAGCCCCAGTGGGCTGATACATAGTCTCAGGACTAGGCCAAGATATCCTCTTCAACTGTATGTCTTCCACTTTTCACATATGGAAAGCTGAAAACCAGCAACTGCTGCCCTCCTAATATAGGGAATTTCAGTTTATGACAGTCTCAACTTTCGCCATTGGTTAAGATGCTGATTATTCCCCTTTGCTCTTTTTTTTTTTTTTTAAATTGGTTACCATGGCAGAGGAGTATATTTTCATATGACAATACACTGAGAATTGATGTGTTGGTCAGTCTCAGTTGTGTGCCATTTTGGATTACTACTTATCATTTGCTCTTGTTTGTGTTGCTTTTTTGGGAACTTTTTGCCCTTTAATATGGCTCCAAGCATAAGGCAGAATTCTGATGGCAGTGCATCAAAGAAAAGGAAAGTAATCACCAAGGAAAGTGCTTACTTGTTGGTTCTGATATATGCCAAAAATTAGTTTATGACATGGCATAGGAATGGAACTTCATCATAACTTGAGGACCACTTGTACTTTCAGCCAGCGAAAGAAACAGCCCCACATTTATAGAACACAGACTAGAGACCAAAGTTTCTTCCCAGAGAGGTTTTTGGGAAGGCCTAAGGATTGATGGCAGCCATCTGGCTGCATGTTATAGTGGCAGCATAGCATGCAGTTGATACTTTAGGGTCTACATGAGGCACCCCCTACGGACCAGAGCCACACATCATTTTGTCTGTGATAAAGGAAAACTGTTCATAGAGAAATGATGATACTTTTTACACTACGACTGTCCCTCTATTATGCTGTCCCCCAAACCCTTGTTACTGTCCTGTACCATTTCTCTGAATATTCATTTCCTTTTATTTTTTGCCTACCCTGTGGTGGGGGAAGAGAATGCTACCACCAAGTCTTTCCACTTGAGTCGTAAGTGGCGACAAAAAATGGGACAGGGGATGGGATTAGGAGTCCTATTACCTGTAGCCCCAAAAGGGGACATTCCTAAAAAAAGTAAAGGCATAAGAGGGTCTAGGAGCTTTCCAACCAGTACCCTAAGGTTTGGGTCATTTAATGTGCGTGGATGTGGTACAGATGAGAGTAAAAGGGAAGAGATAGGCAGTATGTTTGCAAGAAGAAAGATGGAAGTGCTGGCTTTGAGTGAAACTAAAATGAAAGGGAAGGGCGAGTGTGAGTTTGGGAGTGTAATTGGGAGGTACTCAGGAATGAAGAGGGGACGAGGGAAAGAAGGGGTGGCTATACTAGTAAGTGAAGAGATAAGTAAGTGTGTCGCGAAGTGGAAGGAGGTTTCATCAAGGTTGATGTGGATGAAAGTGAAGCTGGGAAGGGAGATGTGGGTTTTTGTAAGTGCATATGGACCTGGTAGTGAGAAGAGCATAGAGGAAAGGGAGGCTTTTTGGGTAGATATAAATGAGCGCATAGAGGGATTAGGGAGAAATGTCAATGTAGTTGTATTGGGAGACCTTAATGCTAGGATAGGAAACGAAGCAATAGATTGATTGGGAAGTATGGAGTTCCAGGTAAAAATTGTAGTGGAGAGTTGATGGTGGAGATGTGTCTTGAAAGAGTTGATGATAGCAAATACAGTGTTTAGGAAGAAAGTCAAGCATAAGTATACATGGGAGAGGGTTGTGGATGGAAGGGTGGCAGATAGAGCATTAATGGACTATATAGTGGTGACCAGGAGTATGGTAGGAAGAGTTAAAGATGTACATTTAACTAGTTGTATTTTGTGGGAAGGGGAGCTATGCTCATGGTGTCCTGCCTTTGTATCTCGCAGTGTCTAGTTTGCTCTTAAACTCATGAATGGTTTTTGTGCAAACTATTTCATTGTCCAGTTTGTTCCAAGTGTGCACCACTCTGTGTGAAAAACTGTTTTTCTTCAGATCTCTTCTGTAGCTATGCTTTTTTATTTTCTTTCCATGTCCTCTTGTGCTTCTCTTGTCCCAGTTTAACAAGTCCTCTCTATCGAGTATTTCTGTGCCTTTCATGATTCTGTAGATGGTCAGTAGGTCACCTCTCTCTCTTCTTTGCTCCAGAGTTGGTAACTCCAGTTTAGCCAATCTCTCCTCATATGACAAGTTTGCAAGTGCAGGTGCCATTTTTGTTGCTGCTCTCTGGATTCTTTCTATTTTCTTTATATTTTTGGTACTGGGTGACCACAATGTCATCACATATTCTAGTCTAGGCCTTATCAGTGTAACCAATATTTTTTTAATAATTTCTACGTCCAAATATGTAAATGCCACTTTTATTGAGCTTAGCAAGTTGTAGGATTCTCCGACAATTTTGTTTATCTGTTTGTCATAGGACAAGTCGTTTGAGATAATTACCCCCAAATCTTTTTCGGATCTCTCCTTCTTTACCTCCTTGGTTCCAATTTTATATTGTCCTGATATTCTGTTTTTGCTTTTTCCAAACTCCATTATGCTACACTTGTTAATATTGAAGTCCACTTCCCATTTCTGATTGCAGTTCCATACCTTATTCAGGTCTTCCTGCAGTGATTCGCAATCCTTTTCAGTTTTAACTTTCCTTAACAGTTTGGTGTCGTATGCAAAGAAGCTCATGTAACATTTCACATCATTATCCATGTTATTCACATAAATACCAAACATTATTGGAGCCAATACAGATCCTTGCAGTACTCCACTGATCACCTCTTTCCAACCTGAATATTTTTCTCTGAGTACTACTCTCATCTTTCTACAAATCAGGAAGTCCTCCATCCATTTTAATAGGTTCCCTTTTATCCCTTCTATATGTTCCAGTTTTTTTAATAATTTTTTGTGTGGTACTTCATCAAAAAGAATACATACATATACCAAAGGCTTTTCCCCCCTTACACGGGGGATAGCCAAAAATGAAAAAGGCATAGAAAACACTCCCACCCATTCCATTTCCTATAAATTCCATTCCCCTCCACCCTCCTCCCTCCCTCTTATATCAGATCATTTTCTGGTGGAAGGTAAATTGAGAGTGGAGAATAGGTGGAGAAAGGAAAGGGTAGAAGGTAGGGAGGTACTTCGAGTGAAATGCTTAAATGAGAAAGAAAAGGAGAATGAGTATAAGAAGAAGCTGAGAGAGGAGTGGGAGGGAGTGAAGGATAGAGTAGAACTAGGAGTGGAGGAGGAATGGGGATGGTTCAAGGAGGGAGTCATAAGGTGTGCAAAGATGGTGTGTGGAACAAGGAGGGCGGGAGGAAATAGAAGGAAGGGTAGTGAGTGGTGGGATGAGGAAGCAAAGAAGGGTGTAGAAGAGAAGAAACAGGCATTCATAGATTGGCTACAAATTAGGACGAGGGAATCGTATGAGAGGTACAAAGTAAAAAGAAGGGAAGTTAAGCATAAGATAAAGGAAGCAAAGAGGAGAGCAGATGTGAAATGGGGTAAGAGTATGACAGAAAATTTTGAAAGTAATAAAAAGATGTTTTGGAAGGAAATTAAAAGAGGAAGAGGAGGTGAATCAAGTAGAGAAGAAAAGGTAAAAGGTGCAGATGGAGAGATGATAATGGAAGAGAAGGCAGTGAGAGGAAGGTGGGCAGAGTATTTTAGGGAGTTGCTAAATGTGAAGGAGGATAGGGAGTTGCAGTGGGAAACACTAAGAAAATGAGAGTGATGAGTGAGGAAAATGGAGGAGAAATAGGGAAGGATGAAGTGAAAGCAGCTGTTAAGATGGTGAGAGCAGGTAAGGCACCTGGGTTGGATGGATGCCATGCAGAATGTCTGAAGAAAGGAGGTACAGTTATGGTGGACTGGCTGGTGAGGTTATTTAACCACTTCCATACGGTGACGCCTACGTAGGCGGCATGAGGAGCAAGTGGGTAAGCGATGATGCCGACGTCGACATCTTGATTATATTTATTGTAGTCGTACCTACGTAACCTTCATTCTCTCTAAACTGGCTTCATCATATTTTCTATGGTTATCAAAATTCACGGGTGAAAGAGAACGAACGATTGAGCACTGACTTTATTTTTTATAATGCGATTATTATGACGCAACATCACACGTCAGGCAGCTAATGCTGCCAGACGTGCGATGTGCCCCGGAGTGAAGAGGTTAATGTTTGTTTAAGAGAGGGTAGAGTGCCGGAGGACTGGAGGAGTGCCTGTATAATTCCGCTTTACAAGGGAAAGGGGGACAAGTGTGAGTGTAGTAGTTTCAGAGGGATCAACGTGTTGAGTGTAGTTGGGAAGGCTCATGGAAGGGTCTTGATTGAGAGGATTAGGAGAGGAACAGAGGGAATAATTGGTGAGGAGCAGTGTGGTTTTAGAACTGGTAGGTGTTGTGTAGATCAGATATTTGTGGTAAGACAGATATGTGAGAAAGCTATAGGAAAAGGTAAGGATGTCTTTTGGGCTTTTATGGATCTGGAAAAGGCTTATGACAGGATAGACAGGAAGGCACCGTGGGAGGTACTGCAGATATATGGGATAGGAGGAAAGCTGTTAACCCCTTCCATACGGTGCCGCACACGTAGGCGTCATGGGGAGCGAGTGTATTCGCGAGGCTGCCATATCGGCGTCTTGATTATATTTATTGTAGTCGCCCCTGTGTTTTTACATTCTCTCAAATGTGCCCTGAATCCCATTCTCTGTGGTATTCAAAATTCGCGGGTGAAAGAGAGAACGATCGATATAAGCGGTGACTATATTTTATGATGCGAGTATTATTACGACACGTCGTACGGCTGGCATTGGCTGCTGCCACTGAGATCTAAGTCCATGACGCCTACATGTGCGGCACCGTATGGAAGGGGTTAAGAGCAGTCAAGTGTTCTTACGAGAGTATTAGAGCTTGTGTTAGGATTAGAAATGGAGAGAGTGAATGGTTTGAGGTAAAGGTGGAACTTTGTCAGGGATGTGTTATGTCGCCCTGGCTGTTCAATCTATACACGGATGGGGTGATGCAAGAGGTGAATGAAAAGGTAGTGGGTCAGGGATTGGAGATGGTTAAAGAAAATGGAGAAAAGTGGGAGGTGAACCAGTTGTTGTTTGCTGACGACACTGCGCTTGTAGCAGGATCAGAGGAGGGATTGAGGAAGTTAGTGACAGTTTGAGAAGGTGTGTGAATGAAGGAAGCTGAAGATAAATGTGGGCAAAAGTAAGGTGATGAGATGTATAAGGGGAGAGAGTGACAGCAGGCTGGAAGTGAGCATTAAGGGTGAGAGACTGGAGGAAGTGGATAGTTTTAGATACTTGGGTGCGAATATGGCAGGAAAGGGAGGAGTGGTGGTGGAGGTAGAATGTAGATTGAGAGAAGCGAGTAAATGCCTTGATGGATTAAAAAGTGTAATAAGAAATAGACACCTGGAAATGGATGCTAAGAGGAGGTTATATGAAGGAGTGATTGTGCCAACAGCACTGTATGGGGCAGAAACATGGAACATAAGAGAGGAAGAAAGAAGGAGTTTGAATGTGTTTGAGATGAAATGTCTGAAAAGTATGATAGGGGTTACAAGGCTAGATAGAGTGAGAAATGAGGAGGTGAGGAGGAGAACAGGGGTGGAATGGGAACTGGGAGATAGGTTTGATGAAAGAGTATTAGGATGGTTTGGATACATGGAAAGAATGAGTGAAGAAAGATTAGTAAAAGAGGTGTGGAAGGCAGAGGTGAAAGGAGTGAATATGAGGGGGCATTCCAGGATGAATGGAGAAGTGTTGTGTATGGATGATGAACATCACATAAGAACATAAGAATAAAGGAGACTGCAAGAGACCATAAGGCCTACACTAGGCAGCTCCGTATCCATCACCACCTGTCATCCCCATCCATAAAGTTGTCTAATCGTTTTTTAAAACAACTGATAGTTTCAGCGCTTACTACATGGTTACTAAGTTTATTCCATTCATTGACCACCCTATTAGTAAACCAATTCTTGCCTATTTCCTTCTTAAATCTAAATTTGTCCAGTTTATACCCATTACTGTGAGTCCTGCCCTACTGTTTTATTATGATGACCTTGTTTGCATCACCCTTGTTATAGCCTTTGATCCACTTGAACACTTCTATTAGATCACCCCGCACTCTGCGTCTTTCCAGAGAGTGTAAGTTTAGGTGCCTAAGCCTCTCTTCGTAAGGCAAATTTCCGAGTCCATGTATCATTATGGTCATTCTTCTCTGTACTGATTCTAGTGAATTTATGTCCATTCTGCAGGACAGAGACCAAAACCGTGCTGCATAGTCAAGGATGGGTCTATCGCTAGATAGAGTTTAATAACTACCTCTGCACTTCTATTCGTTACTGTCCTAGCAGTGAAACCTAATGCGCTGTTAGCTTTATTTCTGGTGCTAATGCACTGCTTCCTGGTTTTAAGGTCCAGAACTCCCAAGACCCTCTCGCACTCAGATTTTTCTAGAAACGTGTTATCTAAGCTGTATCTATTTTCTGGGTTGTGCCCTACGTTTAACACGCTACACTTAGAGATATTAAAGTTCATTTGCCATTTCACCGACCATGTTAACAATTTATTAAGATCATCCGGCAGAATCTCTGCGTCGTCTCCTGACCTAATTAGGCGTCCTATTTTAGTGTTGTCCGCAAACTTACTAACATCACTATTTATCTCATCTTCTAAGTCGTTTATGAACAACAAGGGACCCAAAACCGAGCCCTGGGGGACCCCGCTAGTAACATTGCCCCACCTAGATTTTATTCCATTTATGGTGACCCATTGTTTTCTGTTACTAATCCAAGCTCTAATCCATTCTAACACTTTTCTTCCTATGCCATGGGATTTTATTTTATTTAGTAGTCTCTTGTGTGGCACCTTGTCGAACGCTTTGCTAAAGTCAAGGTGATGCATGAGAGGGAGTGGGTGGGGGATGGGGTGTGAGGAAGTATGTATGAGAAAAAATTTGACGCAGCCTGAAGGGATTTCTCCCCCATCTTCTAATTTTCTGCATGAGGGGACGGAGAGGGGGGTTCACGAATTTATGAAGCGGCCTTGCTGTGGATGTGCTGTGTCTTGTGACATTGCTTCTTACCCAGGGCAGTGGACAGGATGCAGGGATGACCCGTCAATCAGGAGATGCCAAGATAAGAGGGAGGGAGGAGGGTGGAGGGGAATGGAGTGTGTGGGGAATGGAATGGGTGGGAGTGGTTTCTGTACATCTTTCTTTTTGGCTACCCCCCACGTAAGGGGGAAAAAGCCTTTGGTATATGTATATATGTACAGTATGTATGAGACTATAAGCAAGTTGTACTGTGTATATATATATATATATATATATATATATAAATATATATTTACCTAGTTGTATTTTACAGGAAGGGGAGCTATGTTCGTGGTGTCCCGTCTTCATATCTCATTTTATCTAGACTTTTTAAATTCGTGTATTGTTTTTGCACACACCACTTTCTCATCTAACATGTTCCAAATGTCTATTACTCAGTGGGGAAAGCTGTTCTTTTTCAGATCTCTTCTATAACTGGCTTTCTTGATTTTCTTTCCGTGTCTTGTATTTCTACTATCCCATTTTATTACTCTCTATCAATAGTTTCTATGCCTTTCATGATTCTATAAATAGTTATCAAATCTCCTCTCTTCTTTGCTCTAATGTCTGTAGCTCAAGTTTTGCTGGTCTCTCTTCATATGATACTTCTGAGAGTGTTGGTGCCAATTTTGTAATTGTTCTTTGTATTCTTTCAAGTTTTGTTATATATTTTTTTGTACTTGGTGACCACGTCATTGCTGCATATTCTAATCTTGGTCTTATCAAAGTGACTAGTATTTCCTTCACCATTTCTTCATCCAGGTATGTAAATGCCACTTTGATTGTTCTTATTGAATTATAAGTTTCTCCAAAAATCTTGTTTATATGTTTCTCAGGTGACATATTATTCATAATAATGACTCCTAGGTCTTTCTCGTTTTCTACTTTTTTTATTCTTTCTTCTCCCACTTTATATGATCCCACTATTCTTTTTTTTTCTTCTTCTTCTTCCAAATTCCATTATACTACACTTCTTAATATTGAATTCCATCTCCCACTTCCTACTCCATTCCCATACTTTATTGAGATCACTCTGTAGCGACTCACAATCTTCTTCAGTGTTCACTTTTTTCAACAATTTTGCGTCATCCGCAAAGAAGCTCATATAATTTTCAGTTCTTTTATCCATATCATTAATATATATAGCAAACATTGTTGGGGCCAGACTGTTCCTTGTGGAGCACCACTTATCACTTCATCCCAATTAGAGTGTTTGTCTCTTATCACTACTCTCATTTTTCTTTCATGCAAGAAGTCTTCCATCCACTTCAGCAGTTTGTCCTGTATTCCCCCTTCAGTTTCTAATTTCTTAAGCAACTTCTTATGTGTCACCTTATCAAAAGCTTTTTTCAGGTCTAGAAATGCACAATCAGCCCATCCATCTCTTTCTTGTATTACATCTATTAGCCTTGATTAGAAACACATTAAGTTTGTGATGCATGATCGTCCTTGTCTGAATCCAGATTGCCTTGTATTTAGTACATTGTTTGTTTGTTTTTTCCCAAATGCCTTACTCATCTACTTTTAATAATTCTTTCACAAATTTTTGCTATCGTACTTGTTAGAGAGACTGGTCTATAGTTAGTAGGGTCTTCTTTGTTTCCCACTTTATATATTGGTACTATATTTGCTCTTTTTCAATCTTTTGGAACTTTTCCTTCTTTCACTGAACTGTTTATTATGCTATGTATTTTGTCTGTTAGTTCATTCCTGCATTCTTTCAAAATCCAGTTTGCTATTTCATCTGGTCCATGTGATTTTCTGACATCGAGATTACTCATTACTTGATACTCATTACTTGATACTTCTACCTCTTTCATAGCGGGGGACTTTCTCCTCCCATTCTATATCTCTAGGTTGCATGTTCTCCCTTGTAAACACTGATTTAGAATGCTTGTTCATAATTTCTGCCATTTCTATTTCCTCTGTGTATTCAACTCCTTGCTGTAGTTTCTCTAATTCTTGTTTGTTTTTCAGTTACATATCTGTAAAATAGTTTTGGTTGATCTTTATATTTTTCTTTGACATCTTTTTCATTTTTTTTCTTTTCTTCTCTGCACACTTGTACATATTCATTAATATAACTAGTATATATTTTCCATTGTTCAAGTCTTTTGTATTTTTTCCATTTTATCCAAGTTTTATCTCTTTTGTTTTTTAACTCCCTACATCTTTTGTGGTACCAACACTTTACATATTCTTTTTCTTGCTTTTGTCTTGGGACATACTTTTCCACTCCTTTTTTATAAGTTTTTGTCAAAATATTCAATTTTTCTTCCACTGTTGTTTCCTCCTTGTGTATTCTTTCCCAGTCTTCTTTTTGAAAGAATTCTCTTAATTTATATATATATTTTTTTCATACATCAATCTTCCCTTTCTATAATGTTCATTTTTTTTTTTTTTTTTTCATTTTTTTTTTCCTCATTTAGTTCCGGTTCAACCAATATATGGTCACTTTTACTTATTGGTGTCTTATATTCAATCTTGTCCACTATTTCAGGTTCTGATGTGATTATTAGGTCCAGTCTCGATGGTTCTTCCTCATTTCTATACCTAGTCTTCTCTTGTAGCCATTGCATCATTGTATGTTCTATAATCATATAAAGTAGTACATTTCCCCATAGGTCATCTCCACCCTTTACTGTCATCTCTTCCCAGCAGATTTCTTTACAATTAAAGTCACCCATTATAACTATTCTTCCTCCATCTTTCATGATCTTATTTAGTGTTATCCTTGTGTCTTCTAACATACTTTTGTGTTCTTTCTCTTCCCACGAAGCCATTTTAGGAGGCACATAATTTACTACAAACTTCCTGTTCTTCCCATCCTTGACCTCCACTTCCATCATAATCATCTCTACTCTCTTCTTTCCATATGTGACATTCCTCACATTTATATCTTTCTTAGTCAGGAACATAACTCCACCCCATTGTTTTACCTCTCTCTCTCTAATCCAATAATTATATGCACCATGTCCTACACTGTTAGGTGGTAGTGGACCTTTCAATTTTTTCTCTACAATTCCCATTATGTTCCGTTCTTTTTCCTTCAGGTAATCATTCAGTTCATTCAAGCCTAAGCCATCTATATTTGTATAAGATACTTTTAATTTTCTGCTACTTCCATTGTGTTCTCTGTTTCCCTTTTCTTTTTCTCTGCTATGAACCATTTCTTCACTTTTATATTCACTACTCTCCAATAGAATTTCTTTTCTTGTTTTTTCCTTAGCTTCTAGTCTTTTTGTTTTCTCTCTTTCCTCTTTATTCACTTCTCTTTTTATATACCTGTTTATATTGTTCACTGTCTGCTAGTTTCCCTGTTTTTGCTAAGATATTCTCTACTGTCGTTTGTGACCTGAATTTGATCTTAATTGGTCTGGTCTTATCTGTATTATATTTCCCTAGCCTATATATTTCTTCAATTTCTCTGTTTCTTGTCCATCCTCTTGAACTACTTCCAATATATTGTTTACATTTTCCTTTTCCTCTTGTGGTCCTATTTAGATTATACATCTCTTCCATCCCTAATATGATTATACATTTCTTTTTGTCCGCTAAGTCTCTTACTATATTCCCCTCTTCTCTCATCACTTTAATGATTGTGTCCTTAGTTTGTTCTTTCATCTGTTGTTTAACTATATCTGTAAGTAGAACTTTGTTATTTTCTTGGACTTTTCTATAACCCTGTGGTTCATTTGCTATGGACTCTTTATTTTCTTTATTATTATTCTTTAATTCCTCATTCTCATCTTTTACTTCTTTTAACCATCTTTTTAATTCTATTTCTTTAGTCAGGTTTTGATTCTCCTTCTTTAGTTCTTCCAATTTATCAACTCTTTCCGTAATCCATGTATGTTGGCTGAACCTAGCCTCCCAATGTTTGGTAATTTTCTCTAGTTTTTCCTCTAGACTTGCTAATCGGGGGAGGTTGGCATCCCCCCCCCCATTAAATCCATGGAAATTATTATCTCTACTTTCTGTTGTGTTGTTCTTATCTATATTTCTAAACTTAATGCTTTTACTGATATTTTCGACTTCGCCTGCATCGTGCGCAGCTCTCTTGTTGACATTTCTCCTGACGTCCGGGGGAACCCGTTCGTCACCTTCCTCATTTCTTTCCATTTCCCTCAGTAATCCCTCCCTTTCTCCTTTTTCTTCACCTTCCCACTACACCACGAGCTTTCCCCTTACCTATTAATACAACAAAGGTACTCCCTCATTGTTGAGATCAATGAATCTTGAAGTTTTATTGGAGTTCCAAACTTTGTTGTCACTTCAATCAACGTGTATTTACCTAGTTGTATTTTATGGGAAGGGGAGCTATGCTCGTGGTGTCCCGTCTTCATATCTCATTTTATCTAAACTGTTTTTAAATTCATGTATTGTTTTTGCACACACCACTTTCTCATTTAACTTGTTCCAAATGTCTATTACTCTGTGAGGAAAGCTGTTCTTTTTCAGATCTCTTCTATAACTGTCTTTCTTGATTTTCTTTCTGTGTCCTCTTGTATTTCTACTATCCCATTTTATTAGATCCTCTCTATCAATAGTTTCTATGCCTTTCATGATTCTATAAATACCGTCGCCGCAAAAAAAAATGGTACACTAAGATTTTTTGGATAACTAAACACAAAAGTACATGTTAAATGGGTTTTATTTACCTTTTAAGCTTACATTATATATACAAAATTAATATTTGGTCATGTGGCCCTTATTCTTGATCACCATCTCGATCCTCTTGGGCATCGAAGTGGCGAGGTTGGCGAAATACTGTAGGTCCATCGAGGCCCAGTGCTTCTTCAGCGCCTCCTTCAGGTCGGGTATGGTGCTGGGTCGTTCCTTCTCCAGGATGTTTTTCATCTGATTCCATGCGTTTTCGATGGGATTCAGGTCAGGGGAGTTACCAGGCCACTCCAGAACATCAATCTTGTTGGTTTCCAGGAAATCCTTCACTGCTTTGGACTTGTGTGCTGGGGCTCCGTCGTGCATAAAAAAGTTGCAGTCATGGATCTGCCAGAAAATCAGCATGTGGTTTCGCAAAACCTCGATGTAGTTGGCAGACTTCATTGTGACGTTCTTGGGGAGGAAATACAAGCCAGCTCTACCATTATTTCCAGTGAAGGCGCCCCACACCATCACGCTGTCAGGATGTTTAACAGTCTTGACGGTGTATTTTGGGTCGTAGCGGGAGACATTACTGGGGCGGCGGACCAGCTTTGAAGTTCCTCTGATGAGCCGGAACGTACTCTCATCACTAAACATCACCTTCTTCCAGTCGTCTGATGTCCAGTGTCGGTAATTCTTACAGAACTGCAGCCTTTTCTTCCTCATCTTATCAGTCA
The DNA here is from genome assembly GCF_046742065.1 of Oratosquilla oratoria. Lineage (NCBI taxonomy): Eukaryota > Metazoa > Arthropoda > Malacostraca > Stomatopoda > Squillidae > Oratosquilla > Oratosquilla oratoria. Next base: position 73,750,473 of record NC_134780.1, read on the forward strand.
GCAGAGGTTTCTTGGCGGCCCGACGTGATGGTAATTTTAGGTCCTTTTGTAGTCGATGCTGCACGGTTCTCACTGTGACGTCCTGGAGCAATTTCGGGTGCTTTTCTTTCAGTTCTAAGGCTGTTATTCAGGGGTCTGCCTTCACTTCTTTCTTTAGAATGAAGTCTGTGCGTGCTGATGTCTTCCGTGGTCTGCCAGAGCCCTCCTTCCGTCGCGGTGTCGTGCCAGGGGGCAGAGCATCACCAGCTTTCTTCAGGCGGTAAACGGTCATTCTTGACACTTGCAGTTCCGCCGCCACGCGTATCACAGATAATCCTTGTTCTATCAGGGACAAGGCCCGGCTCTTCTGTTCCAGGGAAAGTTGATTTTTAACCATTGTGCCTGGTGGAAGTGGAAATATAGGCGGCCAAAGTTGGGTGTCGAGTGAAAAAATGGCGTGATTGAGAGCAGCGTATGGGCAATCTTTACTCGACGAGCTCTGCGGGCTCACTGAGGTGTGAGATGTTGCGGTGGAGGGGTATAGGGGGTGAGGGAGGGGACTACGTCATAGCTAGATCCGCCCACTACACTTGTGGCTCAGACCAGAATTCTTTTGTTACGTCGCGCCGCGTGTAACATTTTTATTTGCGGTGAAAATGTAACGTTTTTTTTTGCGGCCACTGTAGTTATCAGGTCTCCTCTTTCTTCTAATGTCTGTAGCTCAAGTTTTGCTAGTCTCTCTTCATATGATAGTTTTGAGAGTGTTGGTGCCAATTTTGTAATTGCTCTTTGTATTCTTTCAAGTTTTGTTATACATTTTTTTTGTACTTGGTGACCACATCATCGCTGCATATTCCAATCTTGGTCTTATCAAAGTGATTAGTATTTTCATCACCATTTCTTCATCCAGGTATGTAAATGCCACTTTGATTGTTCTTATTAAATTATAAGTTTCTCCAAAAATCTTATTTATATGTTTCTCAGGTGACATATTATTCATAATAATGACTCCCAGGTCCTTCTCATTTTCTTCTTTTTTTATTCCTTCTCCTAATTCATATGATCCTACTATTTTTTTTTTTTTTTTGCTGTTTCCAAATTCCATTATACTACACTTCTTAATATTGAACTCCATCTCCCACTTCCTACTCCATTCCCATACTTTATTGAGATCACTCTGTAGTGACTCACTATCTTCTTCAGTGTTCACTTTTTTTTTTAACAGTTTTGCATCATCTGCAAAGAAGCTCATATAACTTTCAATTTCTTCATCCATATCATTAATATAGCAAACATTGTTGGGGCCAGAGCGGTTCCTTGTGGAACACCACTTATTACTTCATCCCAATTTGAGTGTTTGTCTCTTATCACTACTACTCATTTTTCTTTCTTGCAAGAAGTCTTCCATCCATTTAAGCAGTTTGCCCTGTATTCCTCCTTCAGTTTCTAATTTCTTAAGCAACTTCTTATGTACTTTGTCAAAAGCTTTTTTTAGGTCTAGAAATGCACAATCCCCATCCATCTCTTTCTTGTATTATATCTATTAGCCTTGATTAGAAACACATTAAGTTTGTGATGCATGATCGTCCTTGTCTGAATCCAGATTGCCTTGGATTTAGCACATTGTTTTTTTTCTAAATACCTTACCCATCTACTTTTGATAATTCTTTCACAAATTTTTGCTATTGTAGTTGTTAGAGAGACTGGTCTATAGTTGGTAGGGTCTTCTTTATTTCCCCCTTTATATATAGGTACTATATTTGCTCTTCTCCAATCTTTTGGAACTTTTCCTTCTTTCAATGAACTGTTTATTATGCTATGTTTATTATGCTACTGTTTATTATGCTATGTATTTTGGATCGTAAGAGGCGAGAAGAAAGGGACGGGGAGAGGGACTAGGCATCCTTCTCCCTGTAGCCCCAAGGGGCAACTTCCTAAATCGAAAAGAAAAGGCATAAGGGGTGCTGGCGGGCCTCGGGCCAGCACCCTAAGGTTTGGGTCTTTTAATGTGCGTGGATGTGGTACAGATGAGAGTAAAAGGGAAGAGATAGGTAGTATGTTTGTGAGAAGAAAGTTGGATGTGTTGGCTTTGAGTGAAACTAAGTTGAAAGGGAAGGGTGAGTGTATGTTTGGGAGTGTAAGTGGGAGGTTATCAGGAGTGAAGAGAGGGCGAGGGAGGGAAGGGGTGGCTATTCTAGTAAGTGAGGAGATAGGTAAAGGGGTAGTGGAGTGGAAAGAGGTTTCCTCAAGGATAATGTGGATGAAGGTGAAACTGGGAAAGGAGATGTGGGTCTTTGTAAGTGCATATGGGCCGGGCAGTGAGAAGAGCATGGAAGAAAGGGAGGCCTTTTGGATAGATTTAAATGAGTGCATAGAGGGTTTAGGAAGAAATGTCAATGTAATAGTACTGGGAGACCTTAATGCTAGAGTGGGAAATGGTCCAATCGATGGAGTGGTTGGGAAGTGTGGAGTTCCAGGAAAGAATCGTAGTGGAGAGTTGATGGTGGAAATGTGTCTAGAAAGAGAGTTGATGATAGCAAATACAGTGTTTCGGAAGGAAGTCAAGCATAAGTACACATGGGAGAGGGTGGTGGAGGGAAGGGTGGTAGATAGAGTGCTAATGGATTATGTAGTGGTAAATAGGATTATGATAGGAAGAGTTAAGGATGTACATGTGCTAAGGGGAGAGGGTGGGGGAATATCAGATCATTTTTTGGTGGAAGGTAAGTTGAGAGTGGAGGATAGATGGAGAAGGAGGAAAGGGACAAAAGGTAGGGAGGTTCTTAGAGTGAACTCCTTGAATGAAAAGGAAAAGGAGAAGGAGTACAAAAAGAAGCTGAAGGAGGAGTGGGAGGGAGTAAAGGATAGAGCAGAGATGGGTGTGGAGGAGGAATGGGGATGGTTCAAGGAGGGAGTCTTAAAGTGTGCAAGGATGGTGTGTGGAACAAGAAGGACAGGGGGAAATAGAAGAAAGGGTAGTGAATGGTGGGATGAGGAAACAAAGAAGGTTGTAGAAGAGAAGAAGCGAGCATTCATAGATTGGTTACAAAAGAGGACAGGGGAGTCATATGAGACGTACAAAGAAAAGAAAAGAGAAGTAAAGCAAAAGGTAAAGGAGGCAAAGAGGAGAGCAGATGTGAAATGGGGTAGGAGTATGACAGAAAATTTTGAAAGTAATAAAAAGATGTTTTGGAAAGAAATTAAGAGAGGAAGAGGAGGCGAATCAAGTAGGGAAGAAAAGGTAAAAGGTACAGATGGAGAGTTGATAATGGAAGAGATGGCAGTGAGGGGAAGATGGGCAGAATATTTTAGGGAGTTGCTGAATGTGAAGGAGGATAGGGAAGGAAAGATAGCTGCAGTGGGAAAAACGAAGAAAATGAGAGTGATGAGTGAGGAGAATGGAGGAGAAATAAGGAAGGATGAGGTGAAGGCAGTTGTAAAGATGATGAAAGCAGGTAAGGCACCTGGTCTGGATGGATGTCATGCAGAATGTCTGAAAAAGGGAGGTTCAGTGATGGTGGACTGGTTGGCGAGATTATTTAATGTTTGCTGGAGAGAGGGTAGAGTACCGGAGGACTGGAGTAGTGCCTGTATAGTTCCTCTTTACAAGGGAAAAGGAGACAAGTGTGAATGTAGTAATTTCAGAGGGATTAGCCTGTTGAGTGTAGTAGGGAAGGCTTATGGGAGAATCTTAATTGAGAGGATTAGGAGAGGAACAGAAGGAGTAATTGGTGAGGAACAGTGTGGTTTTAGGACGGGTAGAGGTTGTGTAGATCAGATCTTTGTGGTAAGACAGATATGTGAGAAAGCTATAGGAAAGGGGAAGGATGTTTTTTGGGCTTTTATGGATCTGGAAAAGGCTTATGATAGGGTAGACAGAAAGGCACTGTGGGAGGTTATGCAGATTTATGGGATAGGAGGAAAGCTTTTGGGAGCTGTCAAGAGTTTTTATGTGAGTAGTAGAGCATGTGTTAGGATTGGAAATGGAGAGAGTGAGTGGTTTGAAGTAAAGGTGGGACTTCGTCAAGGATGCGTTATGTCGCCCTGGCTGTTCAACTTATACATGGATGGGGTGGTGCGAGAGGTGAATGCTAGGGTAGTGAGTCGGGGATTGGAGATGGTTAAAGAAAATGGAGAAAAGTGGGAGGTGAGCCAGCTGTTGTTTGCGGACGACACTGCGCTTGTGGCAGGGTCAGAGGAGGGATTGAGGAAGCTGGTGGCAGAGTTTGGGAGAGTATGTGATAGAAGAAAGCTAAAGATAAATGTGGGTAAAAGTAAGGTGATGAGATGTACAAGGGGTGAAAGTGGCAGTAGACTGGAAGTGAACATTAAGGGAGAGCGACTGGAGGAAGTGGATAGTTTTAGATACTTGGGTGCAAGTGTAGCAGGAAAAGGTGGAGTGAAGGTGGAGGTAGAATGTAGATTGAGAGAAGCGAGTAAATGCCTTGGTGGTTTAAAGAGTGTAATGAGAAATAGACATTTGGGAATGGATGCGAAGAGGAGACTGTATGAAGGAGTGATTGTGCCAACAGCACTGTATGGGGCAGAAACGTGGAACATAAGAGAAGAAGAGAGAAGGAGTTTGAATGTGTTTGAGATGAGGTGTCTGAGAAGTATGGTGGGGGTTACTAGGCTAGATAGAGTGAGAAATGAGGAGGTGAGGAGGAGAACAGGGGTGAAAAAGGATTTGGGAGAGAGGGTTGATGAAAGAATATTAGGATGGTTTGGACACATGGAAAGAATGAGTGAAGAAAGACTAGTAAAAGAGGTATGGAAGGCAGATGTGGAGGGAGTGAAGATGAGGGGACGTCCTAGGATGAGGTGGATGGATGGGGTGAAGGGGGCTTTGGGGAAGAGGGGAATGTCTGTTGAGGAAGGAAGGGAGAGGACGGAAGACAGAGGTGAGTGGAGAATGGTTGTATATGGATGATGTTGTGACTGCATGAGGAGGAATGGGCGGGGGGGTGGGGGTGGGGTAGTATGTGTGAGTAAATTTTGACGCAGCCCGAAGGGATTTCTCCCCGTCCTCTCCTTATATGCAAAGGGGGACGGAGAGGGGGGGTCGCCGATTAAATGAAGCGGCCTTGCTGTGGATGTGCTGTGTCTTGCGACACTGCTTCTGACCCAGGGCGGTGGGCGGGGTGCAGGGATGACCCGTCATCCAGGAGGTGCTCAGATGAGAGGAAGGGTGGGAGGGGTGTGGAGTGTATTTAGGGATGAAATGGGTGGGAGTGTTTTTATGCCTTTCCCTTTTTGGCTACCTCCCTTGGAAGGGGGAAAAAGCCTTGGTATATGTATGTATGTATGTATTTTGTCTGCCAGTTCATTCCTGCCTTCTTTCTAAATCCAGTTTGCTATTTCATCTGGTCCATGCGATTTTCTGACATCAAGATTACTCAAGTGTTTCATTATTTCATTCTTTGTTACTTCTATTTCTTTCATAGGGGGGACTTTCTCTTCCCATTCAATCTCTCCTGGTTGTATGTTCTCCCTTGTAAACACTGATTTAAAATGCTTGTTCATAATTTCTGCCATTTCTATTTCCTCTGTGTATTCAACTCCTTGTCGTAATTTCTCTAATTCTTGTTTGTTTTTCAGTTTGTTGTTTACAAATCTGTAAAATAGTTTTGGTTGATCTTTACATTTTTCTATGACATCTTTTTCATATTTTCTCTTTTCCTCTCTGCACACTTGTACATATTCATTTCTATAACTAGTATATACAGGTAGTCGTCGACTTACGACCTATGTGACTTACGACTGATCGACTTTACGACCACGAGATGGTGCAATAATATCTAACATTTAATAGAGTAATAGAATTGCAATGTTATGCCTGGCAGTGCAGTACATTACTCCGCACGCTGCGAGACGTGAGTACGATAGTTTTGGCAGGCTGCCGGCAGTGTCAGCATCCCAGCCAGCTAAATATTCTTTCATTTTGTTTGTTTGAAGTAAAATGTTTCCTAATTTTGCATTACATTTTGTATTTTTGTATGTTTTGCAATTAATAAAATATAACAAACTTTTTATGCCTAGGCTAGTTTGTTGTCGATAACAATATGCTTGGTACAGTACTTAAACGAAAATAATGTGTTTTGTTGAAATAAAAAAATCCTAATTTTGCCTTACATTTTGTATTTTTATGTTTTGCAATTAATAAAATGTAATAGTATTTTTTATGCCTAGTCTGTTGTCGATGACAAAATGTTCGGTACAGCATTTTGTATTTTTATGTTTTGCGATTAATAAAATGTAACAGTAAACTTTGTTTATGCCTAGTCTGTTGTCGATAACAATATTTTCGGTACAATACGTAAATGAAAAGAATGTGTTTCGAAATTTTTTTTTTTCCTAATTTTGCTTTACAATGATTTTAATGTAACCAACAAAAAAGGATTTGTAGGTCAAAGATGACAGGACTTTATTCAGTATGCGTAGGCATAGGCTACGTTTCCTAACGAAAATGATAAAAAGTTAATGAATACTAAACAACGTAGCTCAAAGATAATAAGATTTTATTCAGTATGCATACGTTTCCTAAAGAAAGTCTGATGGTAAAATAATACAAAGGTTAACAAATACAGTATTAAATATCATAGGTCAAAGATGATAGGATTTTATTCAATATGCTTAGGCCTAGGCTGCGTTTCCCAAAGAAAATCAGATGAAATTATAAAAAGGTTAAAAATACTATACAACATAGTTCAAAGATGCTAAGATTATTTCAGTATGCTAAATATACAATATATATATATATTATATAAAGGGTAATATATACTGTATATATATATATAGACCGACTTGCGTCCAGATCAACTTACGACCTGTCTGTCGGAACCGAACTCGGTTGTAAGTCGACGACTACCTGTATTTTCCATTTTGTCCAAGCTTTATCTCTTTTGTCTTATAACTCCCTACAACGTTTGTTGTACCAGCACTTTACATATTCTTTTTCTTGCTTTTGTCTTGGGACATACTTTTCCACTCCTTTTTTATAATTTTTTGTCAAAATATTCCATTTCTCTTCCACTGTTGTTTCCTCTTTGTATATTCTTTCCCAGTTTTCTTTTTGAAAGAATTCTCTTATTTTATAAAAAAAAAAAAAAAAAATCATACAGTAGTCTTCCTTTTTTATATTGTTCATTTCTTTTCATGTATTTTTCCTCATTTAGTTGCAGTTCAATCAATATGTGGTCACTTTTACTTATTGGTGTCTTATATTCAATCTTTTCCACTATTTCAGGTTCTGATGTGATTATTAGGTCTAGTCTCGATGGTTCTTCATTTCTATACCTAGTGTTCTCTTGAATCCATTGTGTTATTGTATGGTCACTAATCACCTCAAGTAGAACATTTCCCCATGAGTCGTCTCCACCCTTTACTGTCATCTCTTCCCAGCAGACTTCTTTGCAGTTAAAGTTGCCCATCATAACTATTCTTCCATCTTCCATTATCTTATTTAATGTTATCCTTGCACATAAGAGAAGGTGGGGTTTAATTCTTGAATGGTCAAGAACCAGTGAGCAAGTTCCGTGGACAGGTTCTTGCCTTTAAAAAGCTGAAGCGCCTGGTGGTCTGTATAGACTGTGATAGGGTGCATACATATACCAAAGGCTTTTTCCCCCTACATGGGGGGTAGCCAAAAAAAAAAGGCATAGAAACCACTCCCATTCATTCCATTTTCTATATATTCCACTCCCCTCCCATCTTGGCACCTCCTGGATGACGGGTCAGCCCTGCATCCTGTCCACTGCCCTGGTTCAAAAGCAGTGTCGCAAGACACAGCACATCCACAGCAAGGCTGCTTCATAAATTCGGCGACCCCCCCCCCTCTGTCCCCCCATGCAGAAAAGGAGAAGACGGTGAGAAATCCCTTCGAGCTGCCTTAAATTTTTTCTCATACATACTTCCTCACCCCCCACCCACTCCCCCTCATGCATCATATCATCATCTATACACAACCCCTCTCCATTCACCCCTATCTTCTGTCCTCTCCCATCCTTCCTCCACAGACATTCCTCTCTTTTGTAATGCCCCTTTCACCCCCATCCATCTCATCCTATGACGCCCCCTCATATTCACGCCTTCCACACCTCTTTTACTAATCTTTCTTCACTCATTCTTTCCATGTGTCCAAACCATCCTAATACTCTTTCATCAGCCCTATCTCCCAGCTCCCTTTCCACCCCTGTTCTCCTCCTCACCTCCTCATTTCTCACTCTAGCCTAGTAACCCCCTATAATACTTCTCAGACATTTCATCTCAAACACATTCAAACTCCTTCTCTCTGCCTCTCTCATGTTCCCCGTACAATGTCGAAGAGCATAAATAACCGCTAAGGCTTTAATTTCGGTAACAGAATAGACTTTCTCCTCCCACTCAACATGTCTAATATGTATGTTCTCTCTCGTAAACACTGAGAACAGTGCTTGTTCATAATTTCTGCCATTTCTATTTCCTCCTTGTTGTAGTTTCCTTAATTCTTGTTTGTTTTTTAGTTTTATTGTTTACAAATCAATAAAATAGTTTTGGTTGATCTTTACATTTTTCTATGACATCGTTTTCGTATTTTATTTTTTCTTCGCTGCGCACTTGTACATATTCATTTCTATAACCAGAATATAATTTCCATTTCTCAGGTTTTTTGTCTTTCCTCCATTTTATCCAAGCTTTATAACCTTTATCTTTTAACTCCATACATCTTTTGTTGTACCAACATTCTACATATCCTTTTTCTTGTTTCTGCCTTGGAACATACTTTTCCACTCCTTTCTTATAAATTTTTGTCAAAATTCTCCATTTCTCCTCTACTGTTGTTTCTCTTTGTATATCTTTTTCCCAGTCTGCTTTTTGAATTTTTTTTCTTCTCATTTGATCAAAACTTGTTTTTCCATACATCATTCTTCCCTTTCTATATTGTTGATTTTTTCCCATGTATTTTTCTTCGTTTAGTTCCAGTTCAACTAATATGTGGTCACTTACTTATTGGTGTCTTATATTCCATCTTGTCCACTATTTCAGGTTATGATATGATTATTAGTTCTAGTCTTGATGGCTCTTCCTCATTTCTGTACCTAGTATTCTCTTGTATCCATTGTGTCATTGTATGTTCTATAATCATATCAAGTAGTACATTTCCCCATAGGTTGTCTCCACCTTTCACTGTCATCTCTTCCCAGCAGATTTCTTTACAATCAAAGTCACCCATTATAACTATTCTTCCTCCATCTTCCATTATCTTATTTAGTGTTATTCTTGTGTCTTCTAACATATTTTTTGTGTTCTCTCTCTTCCCATGAAGCCGTTGTAGGAGGCACATAATTTACCACAAACTTCCTGCTCTTCTTATCCCTGCCCTCTATTTCCATCATAATAATCTCCACTCTGTTCTTTCCATATGTAACATTTCTCACATTTATATCCTTCTTAGTCAGGAACATAACTCCACCCCCTTGTTTCACTTCTCTATTTCTAATCCAATAGTTATATACACCATGTCCTACACTGTTGGGTGGTAATGGACCCTTCAATTTTGTCTCCACAATTCCCATTATATCAGGTTCTTTTTCCTTCAGGTAATCATTCAGTTCATTCAAGCCTGTTATTAATCCATCTATATTTGTGAAGGACACCTTTAATTTTCTGTTACCTCCATCCTGTTTTTCTCAGTACTCTCCAATAGAATTTCTCTTTGACTTTGTTCTCGTTTTTTCTTCAGCCTTAATTCGTTTTTTTTTTTTTCTTCCTCTCCTTCCTCTTTATTCATCTCTTTATCCATACCTGTTTGTACTGATCACTTTCTGCTAGTTTCCCTGTTTTTGATAAGACATTCTCTGCTGTTGTTTGTGGCCTGAATTTAACCTTAATTGGTCTGTTCTTGTCTATACTGTATTTCCTTAGTCTATATATTTCTTCAATTTCTTTCCCTATTTCCTGTTCACCTTCTTGAAATATTTTTAATACCTTGTTTACTTTTTCTTTCTTTACTCTTGTAGTCCTATTTGGATTATGCTTCTCTTCCATTCCTAATATAATTATACCTTTTTATCAGCTAAGTCTCTTACTATATTCTCTCTCATCACTTTAATAACTGTGTCCTTAGTGTGTTCCTTCATCTGTTGTTTCACTATATCTCTAAATTCAATTTTATTATCCTGAACTTTTTTCCAACCTTTTACCTCTTTTGCTATGGACTCTATATTCTCTTTATTATTCTACGTGTGCGGCACCATATGGAAGGGGTTAATTCCTCATTCTCATCCTTTACTTCTTTTAACTGTCTTTTTAATTCTTCTATTTCTTTATTTAGGTTTTGGTTTTCCTTCTTCCAATTCATCAACTCTTTGTGTAATTAGCGCGAGTGTCGTTCATTTTTGTTAGTTTTCCTCTAGATTTGCTAATCGGGGGAGGTCATCTCCCTCATCCATAGAAATAATCATGTCCACTTTCTATTGAGTTGCTATTATCTATATTTCTGCTTTTGATCTCTTTGCTGACTTGTTCGACTTCACCTGTGTCGTCTGCACACTTTTTGTTTACACCCTTTCTGACTTCTGGGGCCTGTTCCTCCCCTTCCTCATTTTCTTCCATTTTTCTCAATGATTCCTCCCTTCTTATTTCTTCACCTGCCCACTACACCACGAGCTTTCCCCGGTCCCTACTAATACAACACAGGTACTCCCTCGTCGCTGAAATCCACAAAATTTGCTTTTTTTTTTTTTTCCCGGAGTTCCGTCAGTCCAACACATGTATTTACCTAGTTGTCTTTTATGGGAAGGAGAGCTATGCTCGTGGTGTCCCATCTTCATATCTCATTTTATCTAGACTGTTTTTAAATTCATGTATTGTTTTTGTACACACCACATTTTCATCTAACTTCTAAACGTCTATTACCCAGTGGGGAAAGCTGTTCTTTTTCAAGTCTCTTCTATAATTGTCTTGATTTTCTTTCCATGTCCTCTTGTATCTCCTCTATCCCATTTTATTACATCCTCTCTATCAATAATTTCTATGCCTTTCATGATTCTATGAATAGTCATCAAGTCTCCTCTCTCTCTTCATTGCTCTAATGTCTGTAGCTCAAGTTTTGCTAGTCTCTCCTCATATTAGTTCTGAGAGTGTTGGTGCCAATTTTGCAATTGTTCTTTGTATTCTTTCAAGTTTTGTTATACATTTTTTTTGTACTTGGTGACCCTGCATACTCTAATATTGGTCTTATCAAAGTGACCAGTATTTTCATCACCATTTCTTCATCCAGGTATGTAAATGCCACTTTGATTGATCTTATCTAATTATAAGTTTCTCCAAAAATTTTGTGTACCATATGTTTCTCAGGGGACATATTATTCATAATAATGACTCCCAGGTCCTTCTCATTTTCTACTTTTTTAATTTCTTGCTCTCACAATGTCTATGATCCCACTATTCTTTTTTTGCTTCTTCCAAATTCCATTATACTACACTTTTTAATATTGAATTCCATCTCCCACTTCCTACTCCATTCCCATACTTTATTGAGATCACTGCAACAACTCAAATCTTCTACAGTGTTCACTTTTTTCAACAATTTTGCATCGTCCGCAAAGAAGCTCATATAACTTTAAATTCCTTTATCCATATCATTAATATATATACCAAACATTATTGGGGCCAGAACTGTTCCTTGTGGAACTACAAAAATCACTTCATCCCAGTTAGAATGTCTCTTATCACCACTCTCATTTTTCTTTCGTGCAAGAAGTCTTCCATCCACTTCAGCAGTTTGCCCTGAATTCCTCCGGCAGTTTCTAATTTCTTTAGCAATTTCAAATGTGTAACCTTATCAAAAGCTTTTTTCAGGTCTAGAAATACACAATCAGCCCATCCATCTCTTTCTTGTATTACATCTATTAGCCTCAAATAGAAATATATCAAGTTTGTGACACATGATCTTCCTTGTCTAAATCCAAACTGCCTTGGATTTAGTATGTTGTTTTTTTCCAAATGCCTTACCCCTCTAATTTTGATCATTCACAAATTTTAGCTATTGTACTTGTAAGAGAGACCAGTCTATAGTTAGTATGGTCTTCCTTGTTTCCCCTTTTACATATTGGTACCGTATTTGCTCTCTTCGTATCTTCTGGAACTTTTCCTTCCTTCAATGAACTGCTTATTAGACTATGTATTTTGTCTGTTAGTTCATTCCTGCATTCTCTCAAAATCCAGTTTGCCATTGCATCTGGTCCATGCGATTTTCTGACATCGAGATTACTCAAGTGATTCATTATTTCTTTCCTTGTTACTTCTATCACTTTCATAGGGGGGACTTTCTCCTCCCACTCGACATCTCTAATATGAAAATCCATGTGAACAAGTTGTATAGACACGGTAAAGGAAACATGGACTGGAGGTGAAGCTTTATTCCTGACGTTTCGTCTAACGACTTTCTCAAAGGAATGAGCATACTAGAAACATACAGAGATTATAAACCCGCCTTATGGCTCAAGGGGGTGTGCGGACGTATAGCGCTGCGTCCTGATTGGCCCGCTGAGACAGCCAATCACGAAGCGCTATATTCGCTGAAGATTTGGCCCAGGTGAAGCTCCCAGCCTTATTGTTGATATTCGGACGAGTGGTGATGTACGCAGCTTCTATAGATTTTCTGACCTTCTTATCCATACCTTCGTGTAGAATCTCGGCTCGGTTCCATTGTGGGAGGTGCCCAGAATCGTCAACATGCACCACCATTGCGTTGGTGAGTCTATGGTGACGGAGGTCGGCCTTATGCTCCCTGATTCTAGTGTTAAGGCCCCTCTTAGTCTCTCCGTAGTATGCTTTATCGCATGATGTGCATGGGATCTTATATACGACGCTGTCTTCTCTCCCCCTCATCTTAGTCCCGCTTTTTATCATGTCACCAATCTTCGTTCCCGATGTTACGGCTGCTTTAACTTCCGTGCTCCTGAGCATTCTAATAATGTCTCCTACCTTCTCAGAGTTAGGAAGCGCCATGTATGATGTTTTTGTGGTGGCGTTGCCTTCTCTTAACCTGCTTGTGTGGATTATTTCTTCCGCTCTTCGTCTTAAGCTCAGGATTAAGCCCTTGGGGTAGCCAAGCTTCAAGAAGGCCGCGATGATGTATTCGATTTCCTCCTCTAGGAATTCCTCGCTGCATATCCTGTAGGCACGCAGGAAGAAGCCCATGACTACCCCCTTTTTCGTCCTCTCATTGTGTGCCGACAGGTAGTGTATGAAGTCGTCACGGTTCGTAGGCTTTCTGTAAACCCTGAACATGAGGCCCTCTATTAATAAAGACTACTGAGGGCCTCATGTTCAGGGTTTACAGAAAGCCTACGAACCGTGACGACTTCATACACTACCTGTCGGCACACAATGAGAGGACGAAAAAGGGGGTAGTCATGGGCTTCTTCCTGCGTGCCTACAGGATATGCAGCGAGGAATTCCTAGAGGAGGAAATCGAATACATCATCGCGGCCTTCTTGAAGCTTGGCTACCCCAAGGGCTTAATCCTGAGCTTAAGACGAAGAGCGGAAGAAATAATCCACACAAGCAGGTTAAGAGAAGGCAACGCCACCACAAAAACATCATACATGGCGCTTCCTAACTCTGAGAAGGTAGGAGACATTATTAGAATGCTCAGGAGCACGGAAGTTAAAGCAGCCATAACATCGGCAACGAAGATTGGTGACATGATAAAAAGCGGGACTAAGATGAGGGGGAGAGAAGACAGCGTCGTATATAAGATCCCATGCACATCATGCGATAAAGCATACTACGGAGAGACTAAGAGGGGCCTTAACACTAGAATCAGGGAGCATAAGGCCGACCTCCGTCACCATAGACTCACCAACGCAATGGTGGTGCATGTTGATGATTCTGGGCACCTCCCACAATGGAACCGAGCCGAGATTCTACACGAAGGTATGGATAAGAAGGTCAGAAAATCTATAGAAGCTGCGTACATCACCACTCGTCCGAATATCAACAATAAGGCTGGGAGCTTCACCTGGGCCAAATCTTCAGCGAATATAGCGCTTCGTGATTGGCTGTCTCAGCGGGCCAATCAGGACGCAGCGCTATACGTCCGCACACCCCCTTGAGCCATAAGGCGGGTTTATAATCTCTGTATGTTTCTAGTATGCTCATTCCTTTGAGAAAGTCGTTAGACGAAACGTCAGGAATAAAGCTTCACCTCCAGTCCATGTTTCCTTTACCGTGTCTATACATCTCTAATATGTATGTTCTCCCTCGTAAACACCGATTTAAAATGCTTGTTCATAATTACTGCCATTTCTATTTCCTCTGTGTATTCAACACCTTGTTGTAGTTTCCTTAATTCTTGTTTTTCTCAGTTTGTTGTTTACAAATCTATAAAATAGTTTTGGTTGATGTTTTTATTTTTTATTAAAGTCAACTGCACTAATAGCTATGGCTATTTTAAGATACAACTTCTTCAGTTTGAAGAATACCTTTTTTTCTCCATAGTTCAAAGTATGAATAAAATCATTCATGATGTCACTTCCATGGATAAGATGTAGAAATAGGCATTGATGAATGCCGAAATATATAATAATACTGTATTATGTAACTACAAAAAGCTGTTGACACTGACACCGATAACTTAAGTTTTTTCGGCTCGTACAGAGGCCTTCAGGGTGAGAACTACAACTCCGATGGCTATAAGGTCTACTATCGATGAAGAGTAGGCGAAGAATGATGCATAATGGCTGACCGTCACACTTTATGAAGCAGGAAATTTGGAAGTAGGAGAGGTCACCGAAGGTCCCTAGGTGAGGTCATCGAAGATCCCTAGGTGAGGTCACCGAAGGTCCCTAGGTGAGGTCACCGGGGTAAGACAGGGTCCGAGGAAGTCACTAGGCATGGTCACCCTGTCTTACCCCGGTGACCTCACCTTGCCAACATCAGAAGAAAAAACTCCTCAGTGGAGCCCCCATCAACACCTCCGTAATAGAGCAAAAAAGAAAAGTGACAGATGTCAACCTCTGTTACGTTAATGCTCACAGCGTACAAAACAAATTTGAAGATCTAGAATTTCTCGGAGCAACAAGTAACTGTCACATTATAGGAGTAACAGAAACATGGTTGGACACATCAAGTCGAGATTTTATTGTGGAATACTGTTTGCCAGGCTACTCAATTTTCAGTTGTGAAAGAGAAAATAGAATAGGTGGTTGAGTAATCTTGTATGTCCATAACTCCCTCCAACCATCACTGTTAAAAACAGAGGCAGTAACAAATATTGATATATTGTTTGTTGAAATTAAAAACAATTGCAGTAAATTTAAAGTAATAGTTGGACTTGTTTATAGACCACTGGGTCAGCTGTTGGAAAATGATGAAAAATTATTATATTTAATCTCAGAAACTAACCAATGGTGTGAGACAGTAATCATGGGAGACTTTAACTTGCCGGTTAAGAGATGGGGCGAGGATTTGAATTTGCATAGAGGCCGAGACTTGTACAGTAACTTACTGGAAAGTGACTTCCACCAGTGCGTAAACAGCCCTACTCGAGAAAATAATATCCTAGACCTAATATTTTCTACAACAGAGAATCTTGTAAATGAATTGAATATCAGCCCAATATTTAGTACTAGTGATCATCGTATCATCACATTCAAAATGAAAATGGATGCTAGTTTATCTAAGATCAGCAAGGAAAAAGTACCCAACTTCCGTAGAGCCAATTTTAACAGACTGCGATCATTACTAGAAAACTCAGACTGGAGCAAAACTTTGAATGAGATTGATATTGATAAAGCATGGGAAAACTTCACCATGTAGCTAAACAGTGCTGTAAATCTCCGTGTACCCTATCATGAGAGACGTCTGGTAACAAACCAAAGTGGTGGAATAGGGAAATTAGTAACAACCTCTCTTGTAAAAAGCATGCATACAAAAAATATTTATCAACTAAAATCCAAGACAATAAACTAACACTAGACAGAATTCGCCACGAAACCAAAATACTGATAAAGCATAGTAAGAAAAATCTTGAAGAGTATATTGCTAGGAGAAGCAAATCTAACCCTAAAGAATTCTGTAGTTATGTGAGTAAGAAGAAAATGCTCACCTGCTGCATTGGACCACTAAACAACGATGAAGGTAAACATATGGATGATGAAAATGAGATGGCCTCAATCCTTAATCAATTTTTTGCATCTATCTTCACAGAGGAGGATTGCTCAGTATATCAGCCACCAGAACACAAAATGTCCCAAAATGTTTTAAATCAACTCATAATTACCAAAAGTGATGCACAAGTAACTGATAAGCTCAAAATAAATAAAGCCCCGGGACCTGACAAAATTTCACCCAGAATTCTGCAAGAAGTCCAAAATTAAATCAGTAAACCCTTGTGCATCCTTTTCAACAAATCTTTAACACTTGGTAAAGTCCCATCAGATTAGAAATGTGCTAACATAACACCAATATTCAAGAAAAGGGACAAATCACAATTTTTAGAAGAAAATAAAGTTATGAAAGATTCACAACATGGCTTCCTTAGCAAACACTCATGTTTAACTAATCTCTTTGACTTCTTTCATGACGTCTTTAGCAAATACAAGGAGTGTAGATCTGTTGATATAATTCATCTTGATTTTCAGAAGGCATTTGATAAAGTTCCCCATAAGCGATTGCTTGACAAATTAAAAATGCACAGTTTTTCTGGTAGTATCCACAACTGGATTAAAAAGATTGGCTCTCAGAGCGAAAACAGAGTTGTAATTAACAGGGCCTCATCTAGCTGGCTCGACATTAAGTGGTGTACCACAAGGATCAGTTCTGGGACCTGTTTTGTTCTTAATATGTAAATGATCTAGATGACAGCCTCCTCTACAAAGTATCAGCAGTCTTGGAGCAGGAGCAGTACCATGCAACCAGAAAGGAAACTTGGAAAGTTTAGTCTCCCATACAGGAAGGAGGTTCCAAAACAGAGAGCATCCTATCTAATACTGATATTTATTGTTTAGCACATTTATTAGATTATTGTGAATGTGCACTTATTCGGTTATGAGTACAGTAGTGTTATTGCTTTGCAGGGAAAAGTATGCTTCCACAGATATGTTATTATATGCATATACCATACATATAAAAGCACATCCATTTTAGAATTGTTAAGCAAAAACCATATATTCAGTTTCTTAGGTCAGGTCATAGAAATTATTTTTTTTTTTTTTTTTCAACAGAGATGGTGTAACTGCACGGGGTTTAGCAACATCAGGTGAAGTCATTGCTTTGCTTGAAGAAATGCAGTATTCAAAAGACCGTAGATCTTCCAACTTTGATGATGGTGACTTTGGAGTTGATGATAATGATGAAGACTCAGATTGATCAAAAGGAGTTTCATAGGTCTCAATACAGGGTGTGGTAAAAGTTGCCATAATTGGAGAAAATGCATATATTTGATACATTGATACATCTGATTTATTCAATGTATATAGTACATATAATAAACATGTAGATATTCTATATAATAGATACACTTCAGAATTGCCTTATCAAGGAAAATATAATCAAAGAAGTAAAACTAGATTGAGTAAAACAAATAGGAAGAAATGCATTAATTTTTGCCACACCCTGTAGAATCCAACAGTCTTTTGGAATAAGTGAATGTACCACAATGAGAAGCTATTTTGTAAAGAGGGCCATGTGATTTTATTTACTTAAATTTAGAAATATGATCTTCCATAAAGTTGTATGCAGTGAAACATTTCTTTTGCATGTACTTCTGTAGCTACATGACTTTAAGCCCAAGGTGCTAAACAACCAAGCTTAGGTTTACATATGTATTGACCTGATTTTAGGATATAATAAGTGAGTGAATGACTGCCTGATTTTTCTTATTATGGAGAAAAAGTAGGAAATGGTGATAAGGTCCCTTGATAAATGTGTGAATTATTTTATTGTACAAACTATATTTTCTTGGTACACTGAAATTATAAGAGCTTTGTTGAGAATATATGTATAGTACATACATAGAGATACCAATGGCTTTTTCCCCCTTACAAGGGAGGTAGTATGTGTATAGTAGTATAAATGTCATTTTCTTAATATGTGGTACTTGTTGGAATAGTTGAAATGGAAACCATTTTAAGGGGCAAATTTTACAAATCATTAAGCAATATGGTAATTCTTTCAAGGATCATTGCAGGTTATAGTTATTACTAAGTAAAAAAAATTATTTCAGGGATCGTATTTGCATCAAAAGTTGTATATACATATACTAAGGGCTTTTTCCCCCTTAATAGGGAGGTAGCAAAAGTCAAAAGGCATAATTCCATTCCCACCCACTTCATCCCCACCCACTCCACTCCCATTCACCACCCCTCCCTTCCTCTTAATTTGGTACCTCCTGGATGACAGGTCATCCCTGCATCACACCTATTGCCCGGAGTCAGAAGCAATGCAGCAAGACACAGCACATCCACATTAAGGCCACTTCATTTAATTGGTGATCCCCCCTTTCTGTCCCCTCATGCACAAATATTGAAGATGGGGAGACATCCCTTCAGGCTGCTTCAAAATATCATTCACACATAACCCTCCACTAATTCCTATCTTCTCTCTTCTCCCTTCCTCAATAGACATCCCCCTATTTCTCAATGCCCCTTTTACCCCCATCCATCCATTTGATCCTCAGTCGTCCCCACATGTTCACTCCATCCATCTCTGCCTTCTACATTTCTTTCCATGTCTCCAAACCATCCCAATACTCTTTCATCAGCCCAATCTCCCAACTCCTTTTCCACCCCCACTCCTCCTCACCTCATTTTTTTTTCACCCTATCCAACCTTGTAATCCCTACAATGAAAAAATAAATATTGATCAGACTTTCATGTGAATTTAAATATTTATAATTAGTAACTCATTTAGCAAATCTTCACATCATTTTTCATAGGCAAAGATGATGACATATAGCAATAGCTGTAACCTGAGGACACAAAATAAGATTTAAGAAAGTAAATAGAAAATGGAGAGATCACTCTCCCAAGCAGAGTAATTGACTAGCAAACTGTACTGCTAAAATGGGTGGTTAGTTTTCAGAGCAACAGTAAATTCAAAACACATTATGATAATGTGAAGGTATCCTAGATGGAGTATAGCAGAATAGATATATGGTATGAAAAGTATCTGATTTGCCCATGCAACATATAAGACTTAAAGTTGAGAGCTGCCTACATGTATTCTCAAGTTTTCATAAACTTTTATAGATACCTAAAGACATAAGAAGGGGGGGTAACTTGAATCAAAGCCTACACCCATCCCACACCCATTCAAAAACTTGTTTGCTGTCCCTTCCATTTTAACACCTCGCAGGTGAAGGGTCATCCCACTTCACCAATGCAGGAAGCCACAGCACTTCCACAGCAATCCCCCACATAAGGAGTTGATTTACCTCCACCACTTCATCAAATGGTAACAAACCCCTCTTCATTGCATTGTGGTTCTGCAAGATGGACAGCAAAGCTGCCTATTTTCAAAACCCATCATCCCCCTCACCTAATGTATGTGCAGTCCTAAGGGGCTGACACTCATGCTCTGGACTGGGTTCAAGATCCCTCTCTTTTAGCTTCAACTGTATTTCTTACACTTTTTCACATGTGGAGAGTTAACAACTATTGACTGCTCTCCTCTCCCTACCACATTCAGCCAGTAACAGAAATCCCATACTGATACTTTTTGCTATTCTTTTTTAACTTTTTCTTTCCATATGCCCAAATCATCTCTGTATTCTTTGATCAACCTTATCTGCCAGTCCTCTTTCCACTCCTGCTCTACAATTCTTACTATATCTTCATAACACCCACCATACTTTTTAAACTTTTCATTTCAAATGTGTTTATAATCTTCATTTCTGCCTTCATCAGATTCCAAACCTCCGCTTCATAAATTGTCATGGGCACAATCACTCCCATGTATTTACCTAGTTGTATTATACGGGAAGGGAACTATGCTCGTGGTGACTGTCTTTGTATCTTTCAGCATCAAGTTTTTTTTTTTAATCTTGAATAGTATTTGCACACACTATTTCTTCATTTTTTCTGTCTGCTTTGTTTTCTTTTTCCTGATATACCATTTTCCCAGCCTCAGGTCCACCACTTTCCAAAAAAAAATAATTCTTCTCAGTCTCAGTTCTTTTTTCATTCACTTCATTTCTAAACTCCTTTTCTTTTTCTTTTTCTTCATCACTCATACCTTTTTTATCCATACATTTTTGTTCACTGCTTGCTAGTTTTGCTGTTCTAGATAGTACTTCCTCTGCAATCATTTGTGACCCAAGTTTTACTTTTAGTGGCCTATATTGTTTTTCTTTTGAGTATCTACCTCTTGTATAAGTTTCTTTGACTTTATCTAAAGTTTGACCCTCCTCTTGAATCTCTCTCAGAATTTCTTTAGTGATCTCTTTTTCTTCTTTTTCTCTCAGATACCTAGGAACATCATGCTTTTCTGTAAAACCATAGATTACAATGCATCTTTTTTTGTCTATTGTATCCCTAACCAATTTACCTTTCTCTTTAATCACTTGGATTACCATTTCCATAGCATTCTCCTTGACTTGTTGTTCCACTATATCTTTAAAAGATCATTTTTTACTTTCCTGTTCTACCCTCTGCTGTTTCTTTATTTCTTGGAAGTCATTTTCTTTTATCTTTTCTTCCACTTTCTCAGTCACTGCCTGTATTTGATCCTTCATCTCTTTCTTTAATGCCTCATTCCTATTCATATCTTCATTTTTCAACCTTTTATTTTCTCCCTTTATCCTATTCATTTTCATCTCATCTATTTCCCTGTTATTTTCTTCATTGGCCTTTCTTAATAGGGCTACTTCTGTATATATACTTTTGCATTCACTTTGGAGTTCGATTATTTCATCTAACAATTCATTGATTTCCCTATTTCTTATTATATTTTTAAACCTGGGTTCTCTTTCCATATCTATCCCTCTATACATATTGCTATTGTCCCTGTTAAATCCCGAGAAAACATTTCTATCAAACCTTTGGTATGTCTTTGGGGTCTCGTTCAAGCACGTTTTTTTTTTTGTATTACTCCAAGTGCAGACTCAATTATACTTATGTCTAGACATCTTTTTGTAGGTTTTTTCTTCCATTATTGTCACTGATCATGAAAAAAGAATAAATAAACAAAGATACATTGTCGGTCACTCTATGTGACTCCCTTCCCTTTTTATGTAAACAACCAGGTGGCGGTTGGTTGGTTCCAAAATTGTTTGTTGGTAAATCACTAAATAGCAGGCCAGAGTGTATTCTTGAGACGTCCTTCTTCGATCACTGCTCGTGTGTGTTTACAGTCTTCACTTTGTGTTCATCCCCAGATATTTGTTTCACATAACTTTTTTCATTCCTTACAGACATGCTTCACTTAATCTAAAATTTACCACCTCCACTCCTCCATTCCCAGTTACATGTGATCCCAAATACTTCAAGCCTTCCACTTCCTCCATCTTTGTACACCTTAAATTTGCCTCCAACCCACCACCACCATTACCTTTGTACATCTCATCAATTTACTTTAGTCCACATTTATATTCATCTCTCTCCTCTCATACACTCTCCAAAAATTCTTCCACCAACTGCTTCAGTCTGTCCTCCAACTCTGTCACAAGCAGTGTAATTTGTATACAACAACTGGCTTACCTTCCACTTCCCTCCACTCTTACTCACCAACTCCAAACTCATTCCAATGTAGGTTTTGTGAATTTTTTCATCAATTGAATTCTCTGGTGTTGAAATGTATTGGTGATAATAATTAGTCATCAGCATGTAGTTATGTATAGTAATTACAAGAGCTTGGTAATCAAGAGATGTCATTTGAATTGCAAGTATAGAAGTTTTTCCATGATAGCTGAGAGGAAGAACCTTTAATCTTGGGTGTGCCTTATGGTGGTGGTGAGGAGATTGAAACAGGTGTGTAGCTGTGGCTGAACAGTTATCTTTGCCCTGTGCTTTTGGACTGCTGGGGCAGGTGATAGTCACTACTGGGAATCGGAGAGAAGGGTAGGATTTGAATCCACAACTAAGTGAATGCAAGACCAGTATGCTTCCTATTATGTCACCAGCCACATGGGTTGATAGATTTGGTATAACAAGAACAGAATCTATTACAAAAAGTTAAATAGTTATCCAGACCACACAGAGACTTCCTCAATCCATTTAAGGTGACCTGGCCTTAATCTTAGGCCTAATATTTAATAAATGGATATCTATATTAATCTTAGTACATCTCTAAGTAGCAGAGAAGCCTTGTATTGGCCAGAATGAGATTTGTCAGTATGTCACTGAATTTATCTGCTCACTGGCACAGGGATAGCACACAGTTGAAACAAATGATTTAGCAACAACCAAATTAATGAAAAGCTTATTGTCACATGGGTTGGAAGGAGTTAAATGAGATCATGAAACCCACTTCTACCAAAGGATTCCATACAGCTGAATAAGGTAGCCTTGCAGCTACCACAATAAAAGGATAACTACCCCTTGATTTATTGATCAATCCATTGTCCTAGTTCTCACAACAATTAGTTCAGTCCATAAACATGCAGTCAAGAGATTTTGTGTTGCTGTCTGGAAGGGATGAGTGCAGTATGAAGTGCATTCCAGAGGGGACACTGCCACTCAATATAAAAGAGTTAAAGGAATCAAGGATTTGATGTATGCTTGTAATATGAGGGTCATAAGTGTTAGACTCATAAGATCTCATTACATATAATATTGATGAGAACCACAAATTTAGCTATGCATTATTTTAGTAGTTATCTCCCATTAACTATCCACACACCAAACATTTTATAATTTCTTAGATTGAGAGTCATCACTAATTCTGAAATTGCCAGTGCTGCTATCAGATATTAAAATTTCTAAAAAAAAAAAAAAAAAAAAAAGGTCTGAATAATTATTGATTATGCTTGACATTAATAATTCTTTATTTGATAGTTAATATCATCTTGTAGAAGGTCCAATTGTAGGTAACTGCTTGTGGTGGTCCTGCAAGATGGGCAGTGGCTCTGCCCATTTTTCAAAACCCGTTCAACTCCTCACCTCTATTAGGAGGTGTAACCCTGAAATGCTGACACCCAGTATCTGGACCAGGCCCAAGATCTGTCATCATCAGCTGTATTTCTTACACCTTTTTCACATGAAGAGCTGGCAACTGCTCATCTTTACTATTTTCAGCTGGTGACGGAAACAAGTTCTGCACCAATACAGTACAAACAATTGTCCAAATTTCCCTCCTAGAGAAAAATGTGGGAAGGACTAAGGACCATTGCCAGCTACTGTGGGACAGGATTTTCCTTTTAGTGAAACTTGAGGCAACAAATCTTCATCTTCTTATTGTTTTTGTATTTTTACTGAAATCCATTTTGTAAATTATGTATGAAAGACTGGATGCTGCAGCACATTCAACTGAACTAGTTTTTGCAGCTCCCAAAGAAGCTAATGCTTAAGAAACAAGACCTTACATGAGTTTACTCATTCCTACATACAAGCGCACATATCAAAAGGCCTTTCAAAAGAGATGGTCAAGTCAAAATATACAACAACCTAGCACCCAACCTATATGTATCTCATACCTATCCAAAACCCTTTTTGTCTAAGTAGGGGTCAATTATGGATACTTGCTTGTGGTGGTTATATAAGATGTATAGCAGAGCTGCCTATTTTTTAAACCTGTCAATTTCCTCACCTCCATCAGCAGGGGTTGACAGTTTACAAACTGGACCCAAGACCTCTCTTTATTGACCTAAACTGTATTTCATACACCTTTTCACACACACATGAACTACCATCTGGAGCAGACATCTGGAACAAGCTCTGGAGTGGAGTGCTTCTTCGCCAAGTTGGAGGAAACACCTAGTCTGGTACCGTATAGGAAGGGGAAAGCTTACTTAACCCATTCAACTCCGATGACAAGATGTCTTGTCATTTGGTCAAATAAAACAAAAAATCATAATAAAACAACAAAATGTTTGATGATCAAACAGCACCAGAAAAATATGACGTCATATTTTTCTGGTGCTGTTTGATCATCAAACATTTTGTTGTTTTATTATGATTTTTTGTTTTATTTGACCAAATGACAAGACATCTTGTCATCAGAGTTGAATGGGTTAACACTCGAGTGACCAAAATAATTTAGTAGAGTTAATTTACAGAGTGAAAATAACCTAAAATGGAGGATGGTGAAGGCAGACAAAAATATAGTGACCCAACTAAAAGAAGGCTAGATGTGAGCAGGGTTGAATTACTGTTAGGTGTCATCCCCCAAAAAATAATCTGCAGCATGGATACAATCAAAAGCACGACAATAATTATTGATTTTCAGGTCTTGAAAGAGAAGGTAGAATACTAGGTACATATTTAGAAAGGGAGATAAAGTACAAAAATATTCTACAAAATCAAGAGATTACAGAAATTAATTAAATTATAGGCCTAAAAGCAGAGTACAGGACAATATATAGAGAAATGAACAAGTTAAAAAAACTGAATGCTGAAACCAACAGAGTTTAATAACCTAAAAAAAGAACTAAACATTGTTAACAATGAAAATGAAAGGATGAAAAATGAAGATACTAACAAAAATAAGGCTTTGAAAAGAGTAGTAAAAGAACAAATACAAGTGGTGACCAAGGAAGTTGAAGATACCATAAAAGAGACAGATCTCCTAGAAATAAAAAATCAGTGGAAAGTAGATCAGGAAAACCAAAAAGTAGCTTTCAAAGAAATTGTACAAGTGGAAGAAAATGCAAAGGAAACAGTCATTAAAGTAAAGAGAAAGAAAATTGGGTCAGGGACAGTTAATAAAAAAAAAGTGTATAGTAGTATATGGTGTTAAAGAAAAACAAAATGCAGCTAGATACTTTAGAGAAATAGCAAAGGAAATTCTAAAAGAGATACAAGAGGAGGGGCAACAGATGGAAAACGATATAGAAGTACATAGAATGGGACTATAAACAAAAAAATAGTCTCAAATGATGGCAGAAGTACTAACCAAAACCGCAAAATTGGCAAAAAGTGAAAATTACAAAAATATATGGATAAAAAAAGGAAATGAGCGATGAGGAAAAGAGAGAGAAAAGACGCTAAAAAATTAAGCAAATGAAAGAAATGAGAGAACAGACACCGAAAAGAACAAGTTAATTTTTTGGAAAGCGCTGGACTTCAGGCTAAGAAAATGGTATATAAAAAAAAAGGTAACACTGGAAACAAAAATCAGGAGAAAAAAATAATAAAAGTAATCTATGCCAACATAAATGTCATAATTTCAGGATTAAAATAATTATCTGGCAGAAGAAAAACCAGATATAATGGGAATTGTGGAGACAAAATTAAAAGCTCCACTACCATCAAATAGCATTGGACAAGGTTTATATAATCACTGGATTAAAAATAGAGAAAAAAACAGAGTTGAGGAGTCATGTTTTTGACTAAGAAATGCATAAATGTGACAAAGATTACAGAAGGAAATAATAATGTGGAAGATTATGATAAAAATTGAAAATAGTGGCATGAAAAGTGGTAAATTTGTAGTGATATGTGTGCCCCCAAAAACACATTCTTGGAAAGAGAGTGACCATTCAAATATGTTGGAAGACACAAGGTATACATTAAATGAAATACTGAAAGGAGGAAACTTAGTAATTATGGGTGACTTTAATTCTAAAGAAATATGTTGAGAGATGACAACGAAAGGTGGAAAGGACCTTTGGGGAAACATACTAGTGGATGTGACCATTGAATACACAATGACTTAATGGGTAAAAGAGAATACCAGATATAGAAATAATGAAGAACCATTGACTTGACTTAATATTTATGTCAGAGCCTGATATTGTGGATAAGATTACAATATACCAATTGGGAAGAGTGACCACATGCTACTTGAACTCAAACTAAAAGAGGAAATATATCTGGAAAGAAATGAGAAGCACCGAAAAGGAAAACTAATGTATAAGAAAACTGTTCTTGGGAAACTCAGAAAATTCTTTCAAAAAGCGAATTGGGAAAAACTAATGAAGAAACACAAGTAGAAGAGAAATGGATGATATTAAAAGAAATCTATAATAAAGGAGTTGATAAATACATACCAAAACAAAAACAGGAAAAGGTATACAGGTACAATAAAAAATGTAGTAAGGCAAAAGATAGAAGAGACAGAGCTTGTAAAAGATGGGGGAAGATGGGTAAGTGGCAGACATATATCAACTAAGAAATGAATATGTAAAAATACATGGAAAAAAAAAAGAAAGTATGAAAAAGACATAATAGACAAATGTAAGGATCAACCTAAATTATTCTACAGATATGTAAAGGAAAAATAAAAGAATAAATAGGAAATAGTGAAACTACGTCAAGGAAATACAGAATATATACAAGATATAGAAATGGCTGAAACTGTGAACAAACATTTCGAATCTGTATTCACAAAAGAAAATACCCAAAACTGGGATGAAGAAAGGAAAGATCCCCTCCAATGAAAGAAGTAATTGTGACACCGAAAGAAATAAAGGGCCAAATAATGGACCTTAATGTCAGAAAATCACATGGCCTGGACGCAATTGCAAACTGGATACTAAAAGAAGGTATAGATGAACTGACAATATATATAAGATAATAGATTGTTCACTCAAAGAAGGAAAAGTACCACAAAACTGGAAAAATGTAATAAAGGGGGAGACAAGGAAGACCCAACAAATTATAGACTGGTCTCCCTTACAAGCACATTAGCTAAAATCTTTGAAAAATCATCAAAAGTAGATGGACTAAACATCTGGAAGAATACAATATACTGAATCCAAAACAATTTGGTTTTAGACAGGGAAGATCATGTGCCACAAACTTGATTTGTTTTTATTCAAGATTAATAGATATAATGCAAGAAAGGGATGGATGGGTAGACTGTGCTTTCCTGGACTTACAAAAGGCGTTTGATAAAGTACCACACAAAAAACTATTAAGAAAACTCGAAACAACAGGTGTACACAGAAAATTACTGAAATGGATGGAAGATTTCTTGCATGGGAGAAAAATGAGAGTGGTGCTCAGAGATAAAAACTCTAACTGGGAAGAAATTATAAGTGGAATCTCACAGGGTTTAGTATTGGCTCCAATAATGTTTGCTATGTATGTAAACGACATGGATGAAGGTGTAAAATGCTGCATGAACTTCTTTGCAAATGATGCAAAACTACTAAAGTACAGAAAAAGACTGAATCGCTACAGAGAGACCTGGACAAGGTCTGGGAATGGAGCCAAAAGTGGGAAGAGAACTTCAACATTAGGAACTGTAGTATAATGGCACTTGGAAAACGTACATGCATATACCAAAGGCTTTTTCCCCTTACAAGGGAGGTAGCCAAACAACAAAGACATAAAATCCACTCCCACCTATTCCATCCCCAACATACTCTACTCCCATCCACCAATTTCGCTCCCTCTTATCTTGGCACCACCTGGATGACTGTCATCCCTGCATTTTGCCCACTGCCTCGGTCTGAATAGTGTCGCAAGACACAGCACAGCTGCTTCATTAAATTGGCACTCCCTTCTCTGTCCCCTCGTGCAGAAAAGGAGAAGACGGGGAGAAATCCCCTTGGTCTGTATCAATTTATTTCTCACACATACTCCCTCAGCCCCCATCCCCCACCCACTCCCCCTCATGCATCACAGCATCATCCATACACAACCATTCTCCACTCACCCCTATCTTCTGTCCTCACCCATCCCTCCTCAACAGACATTCCCCTCTTTCCCAATGCCCCTTTTACCCCATCTATCCAACTCATCCTAGGTCAATCCATCATGTTCACTCCTTCCACCCCTGCCTTCCACACCTATTTTACTAATCTTTCTTCACTCTTTCCATGTGTCCAAACCATCCCAATACTCTTTCATCAACCCTATCTTCCAATTCCCTTTCTACCCCCATTCTCCGCCTCACTTCATTTCTCACTCTATCCAGCCTAGTAACCCCTATCATACTTCTCAAGTACCTTAATACTTCCAGTATGTTGCTACTTTCTCCCCTTGTACATCTCATCACCTTACTTTTACCCACATTTATCTTCAACTTCCTTCTTTTGCACACCTTCCCAAACTCTGTCACTAACTTCCTCAATCACTCCTCTGACCCTGCTACAAGTGCAGTGTCATCAGCAAACAACAACTGGCTTATCTCCCACTTTTCTCCATTTTCTTTAACCATCTCCAATGCCTGACCCACTACCCTTGCATTTTACCTCGTACCACCCCATCCATGTGTAAATTGAACAGTCGGGGTGACATAACACATCCCTGACAAAGTCCCACCTTTACCTCAAACCACTCACTCTCTCCATTTCTAATACTAACATAAGCTCTACTACTCCCGTAAAAACTCTTGACTACTCCTAAAAGCTTTCCTCCTATCCCATATATCTGCAATATCTCCCACAGTGCCTTCCTGTCTACCCTGTCATAAGCCTTTTCCAGATCCATAAAAGCCCAAAATACATCCTTTTTCCTATAGTTTACTCATAAATTTACCACAAAAATCTGATCTACGCAACCCCTACCTGTCCTAAACCCACACTGTTCCTCACCAATTACTCCCTCTATTCCTCTCCTAATCCACTCAATCAAGACCTTCCCATAAGCCTTCCCAACTACACTCAACAAGCTGATCCCTCTGAAACTACTACATTCACACTTGTCCCCTTTTCCCTTGTTAAGCAGAACTGTACAGGCACTCCTCCAGTCCTCCAGCACTCTACCCTCTCTTAAACAAACATTAAATAACCTCACCAGCCAGTCCACCATCACTTTACCTCCTTTTTTCAGACATTCTGCATGACATCTATCCAACCCAGGTGCCTTACCTGCTCTCATAATTTTAACAGCTGCCTTCACTTCATCTTTCCTTATTTCTCCTCCATTTTCCTGACTCATCAGGGTCATTTTCTTAGCATTTCCCACTGTAACTACCTTTCCCTTTCTATCCTCCTTTACATTTAGTACATACATATACCAAGGCTTTTTCCCCCTTACAAGGGAGGTAGCCAAAAAGTCTTTTTGGCTTACATTTAGTAACCCCCTAAAATACTCTGCCCATCTTCTTTCTGCCGTTTCTTCCATTATCATCTCTCCATCTGTACCTTTTACCTTTTCTTCTCTACTTGATTTGCCTTTTTTCCTCTCTTAATTTCTTTCCAAAACATCTTTTTATTACTTTCAGAATTTTCTGTCGTACTCTTACCCCATTTCACATTTGTTCTCCTCTTTGCCTCCTTTACCTTATGCTTTACTTCTCTTCTCTTTTCTTTGTACCTCTCATATGATTCCCTCATTCTATTTCGTAACCAATCTGTGAAAGCTCGCTTCTTCTCTTCTACAACCTTCTTTGCTTCCTCATCCCACCTCTCACCACCCTTCCTTCTATTTCCTCCTATCCTCCTTGTTTCACACACTATCCTCGCACACCTTGTGATTCCCTCCTTGAACCATTCCCATTCCTCCCCCACTCCTAGTTCTACTCTATCCTTCACTCCCTCCCACTCCTCTCTCAGCTTCTTCTTGTACTCCTTCTCCTTTTCTTTTTCATTCAAGCAGTTCACTCTAAGTACCTCCCTACCTTCTGTCTGGAAAAAGTAAAAAAGGAATATCAGGAACATACAAAATTGGTGCAATTGAAGTAAAGTTGTGAAAAGGACCTAGGAGTAATTATCACCAAAGACATGTCCCCAGACAAGCATATAAACAAAATAGTCAGAAAAACCTATAATTTACTTAGATCAGTAAAGATGGCTTTTAATTACTTGGATGAAGTAATGGTAAAACAAAATACTAGTCACACTGATAAGACCAAGATTGGAGTACTCTGCGACACTATGGACCCCCAGTACAAAAAAAAATGTAAGGAAAATAGAAAGAATCCAAAGAGCAACAACAAAGATGGCCCCAACACTTTAAAAATTGACATACCAGCAAAGATTGTTAAAATGGAACTACTAACACTGGAACAAAAAAGAGAAAGAGGAGATCAATTTGCCATTTATAGAATCATGAAAGGCATTGAAATCCTTGACAGAGGAGACTTTTAAGTGGGATAAAAGAAAAACAAGGGAACATGAAAAGAAACTCAAAAAGGATAGTTATAGAAGGGATCTGGAAAAAATAAAACAGTTTCCCACACACAGTGGTTGATATTTGAAACAAATTGGACAAAACAATAGAGTGTGCATACACCATACAAGAATTTAAGAATAAACTAGATATTGCAAGATACAAAGACGGCTCACTACGAGCATAGCTCCCCTTCCCGTGTAATACAACTAGGTAAATGTATGGAGAGCTGACAACTGGCAGATGTTCCTCCCTTACTCTCAGCTGGCAACATAGAAACAGTCCCACATTGATATAATACAGACAACAATTCAAATTTTCTAAGTGAGATCTGTGGGAAGGCTTGAGGACTGTTGTCAACCACTGTAGAGCTGCAGGTTTTTCAGCCAATGAAATATTCAAAGAAACCATTATTATTTCTAACTTAGCACCTGTCCCTACTATAATCCCTACTACCAGAAGAGGCTGGATGACCGCGTTGTGAACAGCTGCCCAGGATGTAACAATTCACCCCATACCATACAACACATAATGGAAGACTGCATTATACACAATCATGCACGCAAACAACACAACATACACTCTATAAAAGATTTGTGGGAAAACCCAGTTTCGGCTATGGCATTCCTTGGGGAGACGGGACTGCTCGGACAGACAGTCTAGGGAACGACAACAACAACAACAACTATAATTCTCAGATCTAAAGGGGCTATCACACTGGACTATTTTTCTCCAAATGTTGAAGCAGATTTGCAGCTCAGCTTTTGGTAAGGAATCGGATATGATGGAGGAAAATAATTTTCCTTCAGGATATCAAATGAAATTCTATGAAAATTGTTGAGAAAACAAAATAATTTGCAATAGTGATTTTACTGCAGAAAAAGTTCTGGAGGTGGGCGATACTGCTGATTAATCAGGTTGGAGGAAAACTAGCCCAGAATGACCCCTCAGGGCAGTGCAGTGAAACAATACTTCCACAGTGTGGTCCAACAGCCTGATCTGGTCTACCCCCACTGCTTCATCATATGGTGCCCCCTACTTCCATTCACCTCTAGATATGTATATCAACAGGTCCCTTACTCCTCCACCCTTGTAAGGGGGTTAGCCTAGTCAAAGTATATTCATTCTTCACCCATCCTGCACCTGTCCAACACCCATTTTGCCCTTTCTATCATAGCTCCTTGTGGATGAAGGGTTATCTCTGTCCCCCAACCACTGCTCAGGTCAGAAGTAATGCAGCAAGACAGCACTTCCATTGCAAGGACTGATAGTTGAAGTAGGTGTGCCCTTAGTACAGTACTTTGTTACATTATGATCTTTCCCCCCTCATCCATTCAAGAAATTACAGACCTTTGGGTCATGTCAGTTTCTGATCTATTCAAAACCATTCCACTCGCACTTCTCTCTTGCCCTCTCCCTTCCATACTTGGCAGACATTCTCCTTGTACCCAAGGCACACTTCACCCCATCCATCCATCCATCCCTTTCCCAGTTCTCAAGTTCACTCCAACCACCTGTTTTCCACACTCTTTCCTAGTCTTTCTTTACTCATTCTCTTCATATGCCCAAACCACTTCACTATTCTTTGATCTACCATATCTGCCAGCTCTTATTTCCCCTCACACACTGCTTCATCTTTGATTTCTCACTATACCTTGATATAATAATAATAATAATAAAAAAATTAAATTAAAAAAAAATCAAAATCATTTGCAGCTATACCCACTAAGACCACAAAATTATACATAGATTAAGTTATCTAGTGTTAATAGTCATCTCTGGCAAAGAGAGTAAGGGTCCATTAGTGTAATCTTTGTGGTCTTGGAGATGTACTCTCTTTAGATCCTCATTCCTTCAAGGTTTCAACAGATAACCACACTTACCTCTCCTTTTGGCATGGGGATGATGCCTGAGAAGTAAGTGGCAGTTCTTATAATCTTGACCTCTTCTCAAGCCCCCTGATTATTCTTCCCTGTATTCCACTCTATTACCTTGTACATGGTATTGAAAAAACAAACACTGAAATAATTAAATCTGAATTTCTTTCTCACTTAGTCTCTCATCTTCATCTACATTTACATCTAAAGGGGGTTTTACACAATCAAATGTGTTGGCCAAGTTGCTCATCAAACTCCAACACAATATGTTTGAAGAGTTGTTACATGTTCAGACCAAACAGAAACAACCTCAGTCGATGCCAAGAGGAGAAGGGGGCAACATGTCCCTTTCTCAAGACGAGGTGATGGCAATTGGGATAGTGATTGCCTTTAACAAAAAGAAAAGGAAGAGTTCAAAGTGGACAAAGGACTGGATACTGAAAAGGGACCACATTTCTCATATCAACTTAATGAAGGAGCTGAAATTTACTCAGATGATTGGGGTGATTATATGCGCATGGATAAATCAACATATTTAGAACTTTTGAATTAGGTCACTCCATTCATTACTTGTAAAGACACCGTTATGAGAAAGGCCATTAGCCTCCATGAATGGCTGAGCGCAACATTGTGTTTTTTAGCAATGGACAGATCTCTGCAAGTCTTGAGATTTTCAGCTCTCATCGCAACTTGCACCTTATCTAGGATTATACAAGAAACTTGTCATGCCTTCTAAAAGAACTGCAAAGACAGTTGATTTTTTTTATCACATCATCCCACGTGCATGGAGGGTCAAGTTCTTTTAGCTTTCCATGCAATTCATCTATATCTTTATTTCTTAAATTCCTATTAGAGTATTCTTTCGATTTCTACAATGCTATATGCTTCCTATATATGTCAATGAAATCTACCATAATTTCCCTTTCCTTGTCCTTAATGGCACACATATCATTCATTTTGGAAATTATCGGCAAGTCTGTCACTGAAGGAGCTGCTATAGATGTTATCTCTGCGAGATTTGAGTATGTATGACAGTTGAAGACTAATGTGTGTTCAGACATTCATGCATGGACATGAACGAGCAAGCTCCACCCACAAAAGTCAGGCCAGATCAGACATCCGTCCAACATGTTTACCCCTTTCACATGTTCAAGCATATTCTCAAACATTGTGTTGTCACACGTGTTGGCCAACATGTTTGACCGTATAAAACCCCCTTAAGGCTCGTGGTTTAACTACAGAGTAGGTTATGCACTTATATCTCTCTTTTTTTTTTTTTTTCTCTCAGCCTTTTCTACCAATATCTTTATTCTGACTGCTTTGAACTATATTTTCTGCTCTTCATCCTCCTTTATAAACATCTCTGACTCATGAGGCACCTTATAAGCTCTTTGCACCTTCCACTCTCCACTCCTGCCATCATTGATGTATGATATTCATTTTGTGACTTATCCAGATGTTTTCAAGTTGATATATTTTCATTAAGCACCATCTTATGTCAGCACTCTTGGCAATGAGCCAACAAGGCAGCTCAATATGCAGCATTGGCTCAATGTTTCCACCCCTGTCCACATCATACTTCTGCCCAATTTTCCAGTCTGTTTTTCTGAGTTTGTGGTAGAAATGCTGGAAAGATCACCAAATAAATCACCTAAAAAATAATACACCTCATGTTCACCCATGATTCACCAGCATAACCAGCACTTTGAGACAGCATTGATACACTTAGGAACATTGTATTATTGTCTTACCCATGTTTATTTAATTTTATATTGTTTTATTCTACCCATCAGGGATATTGGCTGCATGTTATTGTGGCAAAATAGCATGCAGTTAATACTTTAGGGTCTGTATGGGGCGCCCCTATGGACCAGAGCCACACATCATTTTGTCTGGGATAGAGGAAAACTCTGTACATAGAAAAATTATGACACTTTTATACTATGACTGTCCCTCCGTTATGCTGTCCCCCAACCCCTTGTTACTGTCCTGTACCATTTCTCTGAATATTCGTTTCCTTTTTTTGCCTACCCTGTGGTGGGGGAAAAGAATACTGCCAGCAAGTATTTCCACTTGAGTCATAAAAGGCGACAAAAAACGGATGGGAGATGGGATTAGGAGTCCTACTACCTATAGCCCCAAAAGGGGACATTCCTAAAAAAGAAAGAAAAGGCATAAGAGGGTCTGGGAGCTTTCGAACCAGTACCCTAAGGTTTGGGTCTTTTAATGTGCGTGGATGTGGTACAGATGAGAGTAAAAGGGAAGAGATAGGCAGTATGTTTGTGAGAAAGATGGATGTACTGGCTTTGAGTGAAACTAAAATGAAAGGAAAGGGCAACTGTGAGTTTGGGAGTGTAATTGGGAGGTACTCAGGAGTGAAGAGGGGACGAGGGAGAGAAGGGGTGGCTATAGTAGTAAGTGAAGAGATAAGTAAGCGGGTAGTGGAGTGGAAGGAGGTGTCATCAAGGTTGATGTGGATGAAGGTGAAGCTGGGAAAGGAGATGTGGGTTTTTGTAAGTGCGTATGGGCCTGGTAGTGAGAAGAACGTTGAGGAAAGGGAGGCATTTTGGGTAGATATAAATGAGTGCATAGAGGGATTAGGGAGAAATGTCAATGTAGTTGTATTGGGAGACCTAAATGCTAGGGTACGAAATGAACCAATTGATGGAGTGATTGGAAAGTATGGAGTTCGAGGCAAAAATTGTAGTGGAGAGTTGATGGTGGAGATGTGTCTTGAAAAAGAGTTGATGATAGCAAATACAGTGTTTAAAAAGAAAGTCAGGCATAAATACACATGGGAGAGGGTTGTGGATGGAAGGGTGGCAGATAGAGCGTTAATGGATTATGTAGTGGTGACCAGGAGTATGGCAGGGAGAGTTAAGGATGTACATGTTCTAAGGGGAAAGAGTGGGGGAATATCAGATCATTTCCTGGTGGAAGATAAATTGAGAGTGGAGAAAGAGGAAAAGGGCAGAAGGTAGGTAGGTACTTAGAGTGAACCGCTTAAATGAAGGAAAAAAGGAGAATGAGTATAAGAAGAAGTTGAGAGAGGAGTGGGAGAGAGTAAAAGATAGAGTAGAACTAGGAGTGGAGGAGGAATGGGAATGATTCAAGGAGGGAGTCATAAGGTGTGCAAAGATGGTGTGTGGAACAATGAGGGCGGGAGGAAATAGAAAGAAGGGTAGTGAGTGGTGGGATGAGGAAGCAAAGGGTGTAGAAGAAAAGAAGCAGGCATTCATAGATTGGCTACAAATTAGGACGAGGGAATCGTATGAGAGGTACAAAGTAAAGAGAAAGGAAGTTAAGCATAAGATAAAGGAAGCAAAGAGGAGAGCAGATGTGAAATGGGGTAAGAGTATGACAGAAAATTTTGAAAGTAATAAAAAGATGTTTTGGAAGGAAGTTAAAAGAGGAAGAGGAGGTGAATCAAGTAGAAAAGAAAAGGTAAAATGTGCAGATGGAGAGATGATAATGGAAGAGAAGGCAGTGAAAGGAAGGTGGGCAGAGTATTTTAGGGAGTTGCTAAATGTGAAGGAGGATAGGGAGGGAAAGGTAGTTGCAGTGGGAAGCACTAAGAAAATGAGAGTGATGAGTGAGGAAAATGGAGAAGAAATAGGGAAGGATGAAGTGAAAGCAGCTGTTAAGATGATGAGAGCAGGTAAGGCACCTGGGTTGGATGGATGCCATGCAGAATGTCTGAAGAAAGGAGGTACAGTTATGGTGGACTGGATGGTGAGGTTGTTTATGTTTGTTTAAGAGAGGGTAGAGTGCCAGAAGACTGGAGGAGTGCCTGTATAGTTCCACTTTACAAAGGAAAGGGGGACAAGTGTGAGTGTAGTAGTTACAGAGGGATCAGCTTGTTGAGTGTAGTTGGGAAAGCTTATGGGAGGGTCTTGATTGAGAGGATTAGGAGAGGAACAGAGGGAGTAATTGGTGAGGAACAGTGTGGTTTTAAGACAGGTAGGGGATGTGTAGATCAGATTTTTGTGGTAAGACAGATATGTGAGAAAGCTATAGGAAAAGGTAATTTTTTTTTTGGCTTTTATGGATCTGGAAAAGGCTTACTACAGGGTAGACAGAAAGGCACTGTGGGAGGTACTGCAGATATATGGGATAGGAGGAAAGCTATTAAGAGCAGTCAAGAGTTTGTATTTACCTAGTTGTACCTAGTTGTAATATACGGGAGGGGAGCTATGCTCGTGGTGACCCGTCTTTGTATCTCTCCGCATCAAGTTTTATCTTAAAATCTTGTATAGTGTTAGCACATACTGTTTTGTTGTCTAATTTGTTCCATGTATTTATCTCTCTGTGTGGGAAACTGTTCCTTTTCAAGTTTTTTCTATAACTATCCTTTTTCAATTTTTTTCTGTGTCTTGTTTTACCGTTGTCCCACATTAATAGGTCCTTCCTGTCTAAAACTTCCATTCCTTTCATTATTCTGTAGATAGTTAGCAAATCTCCTCTTTCTCTTCTTTGTTCCAGAGTTGGTAGGTTCAATTTGGATAGTCTTTGCTCATATGTTAGTTTGGTGAGTGTCGGTGCTAGTTTTGTTGTCGCTCTTTGTAATCTTTCTAGTTTCTTAATATTCTTTTTGGTACTGGGTGTCCAAAGTGATGCTGCGTACTCGAGTTTTGGTCTTATTAGTGTAGTAAGTATTTTCCTTATCATTTCTTCGTCCATATAGGTAAATGCCACTTTGATTGCTCTCAATAAGTTGTAGGTTTCTCCGAACATCTTGTTTATATGCTTATCTGGTTTCATGTCCTTTCCAATCATCACTCCAAGATCTTTTTCATAGTTTGTTTTATTTATTTTTTCTTCCCCAATTCTGTAATCTTTTGATATTCTATTTTTACTCTTTCCAAATTCCATTATGCTGCATTTCTTAATATTGAATTTTACTTCCCATTTTTGAGTCCAATTCCATATTGTGTCCAGATCTTGTTGCAATGAGTTGCAGTCCTCTTTCGTTTTTACCTTCTTAAGTAATTTTGCATCATCTGCAAAAAAATTTATATAGCACTCCACGCCTTCATTCATATCATTAACGTATACAGCGAACATGATCGGTGCCAGTACTGATCCTTGCGGGACCCCGCTTTTTACTTCTTCCTAGTTGGAGAATTTTTCTCTAATTACAATTCTCATTTTCCTCCCAATCAGAAAGTCTTTCATCCATTCCAATAATTTTCCTCTGATGCCACCTTTTGACTGTATCTTATTTATTAGTTTCCTATGAGGTACCTTATCGAATGCCTTTTGCAGGTCCAGAAAAGCACAGTCTGCCCATCCATCTCTTTCTTCTATTATGTCTACTAATCTTGAGTAAAAACAAATCAGATTTGTTGTACAGGATCTCCCTTGTCTAAATCCAAATTGATTTGGGTTCAGTATAGATTTTTCTTTCAGGTACTTAACCCATCTGTTTTTGATCACTCTTTCACAAATTTTTGCTATTGTGCTTGTTAGTGAGACCGGTCTGTAGTTAGATGGATCTTCCTTATCACCTCCCTTATAAATTGGTACAATGTTTGCTTTTTTCCAGTCCAATGGTACTTTTCCTTCTTTAATTGATGATTTAATTATATCATATATTTTGTCAGTTAATTCTTCCATGCATTCTTTCAGTATCCAGTTTGCTATTCCGTCTGGGCCATGTGATTTTCTGACATCCAGGGTTTTAATTTGATCACTGATTTCTTTTTGTGTTACGTTTATTTCTTTCATTGCTGGGGATAATTCTCTCTCTCTAACTTCACTGTTAGGCGAGTTTTCTATTGTGAATACTGATCTGAAGTGGTTGTTCATTATTTCAGCCATTTCCAGTTCTTCTGTAAATTCTTTTTTATCTTGGCGCAGTTTTTCTATTTCTTGTTTGTTTTTCAGTTTTCCATTTACATATTTGTAAAATAGTTTGGGTTCTTCTTTACATTTGTCTATTATATTTTTTTCGTAATTTCTCTTTTCATCTCTGCGTATTTTTACATATTCGTTTCTTAGTTTGATGTATGTTTGCCATTTGCTTTGTTTCTTATCTCTTTTCCATTTTTTCCAAGCTTTGTCCCTTTTTTCCTTTGCTTCACTACATCTTTTGTTGTACCAGTTCTTTATGTATGCCTTTTCCATTTTTTGTTGTGGTACGAATTTGTCCACTCCTTTATTATAAATTTCTTTTAGTATGTTCCATTTTTCTTCTATCCCTGTATCTTCGTTTTGGAATTTTTCCCAGTTTGCATTGCGAAAGAATGTTTTAAGTTTCTCAAAGTTTGTTTTGTTATACATGGGTCTTCCTATTCTATGTTTAACATTTTTGCTTTGGTCTGTTTGTTCTTTCAATTCCATTTCTATTAGTACATGGTCACTTTTTCCTATCGGAGTTTTGTAAATAATATTATCGATTATCTCAGGTTCTGTTGTAAGTATTAAGTCCAATATTGTGGGTTCTTCATTTCCTCTATATCTAGTATTTTCTCTAATCCACTGGGTCATTGTGTATTCAATGGTCAAGTCAAGGAGTACATTGCCCCAGTGTTTCTCTCCCCCTTTCACTGTCATATCTTCCCAGCATATTTCTTTTGAATTAAAGTCACCCATAATTACTGTATTTCCTCCATCCTTCAGTGTTTCAATTAGTTCTTCCTTTGTATCATCTAGTAACTCAGCGTGATCCCTCTCTGACCAGGCTTGTGTCTTAGGAGGTACATATACCACTGCAAATTTTCTTTTCTTCATTTTTTTACCTTCGACTTGTACTATAATTGATTCTACATTATTTTTTCCTTCAGTTATTTTTGTTACAGTTAAATCTTTCTTGGCCAAAATTAGAACTCCTCCGCCCTGTTTGTTCTTTCTATTCTTTGTCCAACAGTTGTATTCTCCTTGTCCCACAGTGTGGGGTGTTAGTATGAATTTTAATTTGGTTTCTACTGATGTATGAGAGTAGTAGAGCTTGCATTAGGATTAGAAATGGAGAGAGTGAATGGTTTGAGGTAAAGGTGGGACTTCGTCAGGGATATGTTATGTCGCCCTGGCTGTTCAATCTTTACATGGATGGTGTGGTGCGAGAGGTGAATGCAAGGGTAGTGGGTCAGGGGTTGGAGATGATTAAAGAAAATGGAGAAAAGTGGGAGGTGAGCCAGTTGTTGTTTGCCGACGACACTGCGCTTGTAGCAGGATCAGAGGAGGGATTGAGGAAGTTAGTGACAGAGTTTGAGAAGGTGTGTGAAAGAAGGAAGCTGAAGATAAATGTGGGCAAAAGTAAGGTGATGAGATGTACAAGGGGAGAGAGTGACAGTAAGCATTAAGGGTGAGAAACTGGAGGAAGTGGATAGTTTCAGATACTTGGGTGCGAATGTGACAGGAAAGGGAGGAGTGGAGGTGGAGGTAGAATGTAGATTGAGAGAAGCGAGTAAATGCCTTGGTGGATTGAAAAGTGTAATGAGAAATAGACATCTGGGAATGGATGCAAAGAGGAGGTTATATTTACCTAGTTGTATTTTGCGGGAAGGGGAGCTATGCTCGTATTGTCCCGCCATTGTATCTTGCAGTGTCTAGTTTGTTTGTAAACTCATGAATGGTTTTTGCGCATACTATTTCATTATACAGTTTGTTCCAAGTGTCCAAAACTCTATGAGGAAAACTGTTTTTCTTCAGTTCTCTTCTATAGCTATGTTTTTTTATTTTCTTACCATGTCCTCTTGCATTTCTTTTGTCCCAGTTAAGTAAGTTTTGTGCCAACAGCAATGTATGGGGCAGAAACATGGAACATGAGAGAGGAAGAGAGAAGGAGTTTGAATGTGTTTGAGATGAACTGTCTGAGAAGTATGATGGGGGTTACTAGGCTAGATAGAGTGAGAAATGAAGAGGTGAGGAGGAGAACAGGGGTGGAAAAGGAGCTGGGAGATAGGGTTGATGAAAGAATATTAGGATGGTTTGGACACATGGAAAGAATGAGTGAAGAAAGATTGGTAAAAGAAGTGTGGAAGGCGAAGGTGGAAGGAGTGAATATGAGGGGGCGTCATAGGATGAGATGGATGGATGGGGTGGAAGGGGCATTACAAAAGAGAGGAATATCTGTAGAGGAAGGACGGGAGAGGACAGAAGATAGGGGTGAATGGAGAAGGGTTGTGTATAGATGAGGCTGTGATGCATGAGGGGGAGTGGGTCGGGGGATGGGGGGTGAGGAAGTATGTATGAGAAAAAATTTGACGCAGCCTGAAGGGATTTCTCCCCGTCTTCTCCTTTCCTGCATGAGGGGAGGGAGAGGGGGGGTCGCCGAATTTATGAAGCGGCCTTGCTATGTCTTGCGACACTGCTTCTGACCCTGGGCAGTGGACAGTATGCAGGGATGACCCGTCATCCAGGAGGTGCCAAGATAGGAGGGAGGGTGGAGGGGAGTGGAATATATGGGAAATGAAATGGGTGGGAAAGATTTCTATGCTTTTTTCTTTTTGGCTACCCCCTGTGTAAGGGGGAAAAAAGCCTTTGGTATATGTATTTTTTCCTTGTCCTTGAGGTGGTACTCTTACAAAATCCCACATTTTCATGAGTACCCTCTACTCATCCTCTTGCAACCATCTCCTTTTTTTTTTCTTTTTTTCATCATACAACAATTCTATTGCATTTTTTTTCAGGAGAACCATCATTAGTACCCCTGTCTTCTCTCCACACTCCTTTAAATGACAAAACTATTATCCAACTTATCATTCCCTTGGACCATGCACAACCTTTAATGTAAGACCTCAGGAACCAATGATGGGTACCTACTTGTGGTTGTCCTGCCAGATGGACAGCAAAGCTGCCCATTTTCAAAGCTCATCAACCCTCATCTCCTGATGTGCAGCCCTGAGGGGTTGACACTTGGTCCCCAGACTGGGCCTAAGATCTCTGCTCACTTCAACTGTATTCTTTACACTTTTTCTTACATGGGGAGGTGACAGCCAGCAACTGCTCTCCTCTTCCTACCAGTTTCAGTTAGGGACACAGAAACAGTCCCACAATGGTACAACACAGACAGCAGTCCAAAGATCTTACCAGAGAGATCTATGAGAGGTTCCACTCGGTGAAACTCAAGACAACAATCAATTGATTGATTGTAACACTCTCAACACTCATGCAACTCATTAATACTACATTTCTCCACATTTTACCAACTATGCCACACCTACCCCCTTATTCTGTATTCTCTTTATGATGATTAATATCATTAATCTCAGCATGATGTTGTCTTCAAGAATAGAGACATTAATGAATTATTGGTTATGAAATACAATACAATGACAAAGAGTGGAAATGCCTTTGGCAGATTATATATAGGTGGTCCCTATTATTTGTTTTCTCTGATTTGGTGCATTTTTATGGCCAAAACAGTATAGACCAGAACCTAGAAATGCACTTGCATGTGGGGCTATGTTAAGATTTCACTGGACAGTATAAGTACCACATATACCAAAAGGCCCTTTATCCAATATAAGAGGACAGGATAAATTAGGAACATATATTATCTGCTCCTCCCATATCCTAAACACCACATCCACTTCTTCAGTGTCATAATAAGTTGTGTTATCACCATACCTATATGTGGATTCCTGTGGTATACACCACAAAATATTTAATTTTTATTCTACTAGTGTAGATATGTTTTAGGCTTAAGGCCTCTTGTTGGATTCTTATTAAGTGGTGAATTTTTGCTCCCTTTTTCCCACATATGAGAGCCTCCTGTACACTTTTGAAATGCATATAGATTTCTTGGGAGGATGACATCCATACTGAAATGTAAAGTGTGTTTGCATGTATTATGCATTCATGAAATACATTGTAAGATATAGGATTGTACAAATATTCTTGAAATACAGAAATGGGCTACAGAATCATTGCTTACCTGCCTATATTTTTATGAGCTTTAGAATTCAGTAGTTTACAAAGCTTAGAAATGTATTATGAGGTTTATCTGTACAGAACAACCGATTTAAATTTTCAAAGAATATGTCATAGAAGTACAATGTTGTAACATTAGTATCTGCATATTTAAGCTATACAAGTGGTTTTAAATGTGTGCCTTTCATTGGTGCCTTGCATCTCCCTAGGGTCTTACTAATGTAGGGAGTGGGAGACAGCAGTGGTTATCACAGTCTTTTAGACAAGGCTCTTCATAATATTCTGGCCAACATTATTTGTAGGGGGTGGGAAAAAAGTGTGAATTTATGAAAGAATCCATTAAGTAATGTGTATCCAGGTCAAGTAACATTATATAATTCATTCACTCTAGAAGGTATGAGAGCCAGCCATACATTTCTCCTTCCAGTACTTTACTAGGTGTTTTATATTTTGTCAGATATGTTGATATCGATGTTTTAAAAACTTCACATCAAAATGTAGTAGAAGCTTGATAAAGCCACAGGTGCTTTATATTTCATGAAATATATAAATCAACATTATGAGAATTTTATTATTTAAAGCATAGTGAGATGACATTAAAAAAGAAAAGAAAAAAGAAATTGATCAGTAGATTTAATGAATGGGTGGTACATTTCCCTTTGTGACAGGAAATAGATTTGTTATTGCAGCAGGGAATTTATTAGCCTCATCATTGCTCTGTTGTATAATGTAGATCTTATTATGGCATATTCAACTATGGTAATACACTGACACATCCACAGTATAACTGAAGTGGAGGGTCTCTGGATAGAGCCTGAGAGAGGGCAATCAATATCCTCCATAACTTAATTATAGTCCACTGACACCACAGTCTAACCAACACCACCAAGTACAAACGTAAGCCAGAACTGGATCTTCACTGGTCAAGGCTCCTTTCAAACTGCAGTCTTCACTTCATTTGTGCAGTAAGATTGGTCTTTTACTACAACATAGTTGATATTGCACTATGATCTTAAAGAAATTATGAGAGAATTTACTCTAAGAACCCTCAGTTTTAAGGGGTCTAAAAATGTATAGCATATGTTTTGAAAATATATAGATGCATTGATTCTTTAGAAGAATGTTTGGGAAGAGGACCAATGACAGGTGCCTGCTTGTGGTGATCCTGCAAAATGGAGAACAGAATCATCTCCCTCCAGCCCATTTTCAAAACCTGTCAACCCCCAGATCTCCATCTGGAGGTGCAGCCCCAAGGGGCTCACATTATCAACTTCAACTGTGTATCTTTCACCATTGCATATATGGAGAGCTGAAAACTGGTGACAGATCTCTTCCTCCTACTACATTCAGCCAGTAACAAAAATAGTGACACAGGATTTGGAAAAGGGCTAATGTGGTACCAATTCACAAAGGTGGATGTAAGGAGGTATCACTAAATTACAGGTTAGTATCAATGACCATCTTAATAGTGTAATTATGTGAAAGATCAATGGGTCTAATACCTTGACTAGTTGAATGTTTTGACAGTCAATTTGGCTATAGATCTGGAAGGTCATATCTGTCAAACATTTAAGCTTTTACTCAAAAGTGATGTGCTGCAAGAGAGGGAGGGTTGAGTGGACTGTGTGTACCTCAATCAAGAGAAAGCTTTTGATAAAATCCCTCACAGTCATCTTGTGTGGAAACTGGAGCATATTGGAGGATTAAGAGGTAAATCACTCAAATGAATGAAAGACTTTTTTGAAGGGAAGGTACATAAGGACAGTAGTAAAGGTTAAGATGTCAGGAGGGAAAGCAGTGACCAGCAGTTACACAAGGTTCAGTGCTAGCACCTATAATGTTTCTTATATAAATGACATGATGGAAGGTATAACAAGCTATGCCAGCATGTTTGCATAGTGTTTGGCCAAGCTGGTCTCAGTAGGAGAAAGGATACATGTGGAGGTGTCTTAGTTTATTTTGGTATTAGGTGCCAGAGCACAAAATACAAAGACAAGAGACTTACTGGGGTGATGCTATTGCCTTTAACGTTTGGCATGTGTGTGATCATGTGGTACTATCAGAGTTGTGCAAGTGAAAAGGTGAACATGTGCATGGGCCTATATATTATCCTCTGGTCATGATGTCAAATCCTACAAAAGGGAGACAGAAAGCAGCAGCATCTGCAATGAACCTATTTTATCTATATACCAAGAGCTTTTTATCCCTTATAAGGGAGGTAGCCAAACCAAGGCACATACCTACTCCCACTCATTCCACTCCCATTCACCACTCTTTTCCCCCTCTCATCTTTGCTGCTCATGGATGATGGGTCATCCTTGTATCCCACCCACTGCCCTGGGTCAGAAGCAGCGTAGCAAGACACAGTACATCCGCAGCAAGGCCATTCCACTTAATGATCCTCTGTCCCTTCATGCAAAAAAAAAAAGACGGAGCAATCCCTTCGGTCTGCATCAGAATATCATTCACACATAAGTACCCCCAACCCTACCCTTCCCCCACACCTCCCTTCCTTACATAACAGTATCATCTATAAACAGTCACTTTCCACTCATCCCTATTTCCTGGTTTCTCCTTACCTTGCTCAATAGATATTCCCCTCTTGCTCAACACCCCCTGTACTACCTAAATCCCAAAAGTCATGCTCCTCTCTTAGTCTATCCTCTACATTCTTGACATAACTCTGTGACCTTACCCTATGCGACTTCTTTAGATTAACAAGTGTATGGGCTTGCTATCTTCATGATGATCTGTGCCTCACTTTGGTTACTCATGTGACTCATTTTAAACCTGTGCAGGGAGGTCAGTTCTTATCACTAGCATGTAGCTCTTCAACAATATATCATGCACTTACATTAATTATCACTAATGTGTAGCTCTATAGCAATATATCAGTTCAATAACCTACCTCACTGCTTATTCGTTTTGTATCTTCTCACTGTTATTCATTTTGTATTTCTCTTGTATCGTCCTCGTGGTTGGGGAATGCCCATCTCATGTTTTTATT
Source organism: Oratosquilla oratoria (assembly GCF_046742065.1). Taxonomy (NCBI): domain Eukaryota; kingdom Metazoa; phylum Arthropoda; class Malacostraca; order Stomatopoda; family Squillidae; genus Oratosquilla; species Oratosquilla oratoria. The sequence goes on from NC_134780.1 coordinate 73,795,358, forward strand.
TTCTCATGAGGAATAGATTCAATATTATTCCTTGCTTTGGCTGAGAGGTAACATATACTCTGTCCCCTATATTTATTAGTTTCAGTCTCGTTCTCAGCTAATGGTTATCTCTTTCTACTTTAAGGATTTTTTTTCTTTCATTATTTATTATTATTTTTTTTTTTTGCATTGCTCAAAGCATTTGAATGATGGCCATTGTTTCAACAGACAAAATTTCTGCAGTGTATTTTCCTTGGTAAAACAGTTGTATGGGAGGATGAGATCCCTTTGGAATAGCAAGAAATAAGGGGAATCTCACAAGACTTTGCTGTATGCAGTTTTGTAGTTTAGTACTGCAAATGGGAGCATTTGATTCAAACTCTTTGAATGACCTGGAGGAGGAACCAGAGGATGCTTATCACAGTCCTGTTTACTGGCTCTACTGCCCCATGATTTGAGTGAGTATCTGAATACTTCATTGATGAACTCACCCACTCTGTGATCACCTCCTGTCTAGGAGCCCCATGCATAGTTGTTACCTTATCAGTGAATGCCTTTAATCCCAACACTTTGTTCTTTATGATGGACCGGAGGATGATTATCACAGTCTTGTTTAGTGGCTTTACTGCCCCATTACTGGAGGAGTGGTAATGGGGTATTTGAATACATCATTGGTGAACTTACCCACTCTATGATCACCTGTCTAGGAGCTCTATGCACAGTTATTACTTTATAGGTGAGTGCCTTTTCTACCACCCCAGTTTCTTTCCGTTGTACAGACACGGTAACCAGGAAACAAGTTAGCACATTAATCACTGTCAGGATGTATCTCACCCAGTCTAATGTGGTGGGCAAAGATCATATCAATTTGATGTGGGATCTACCAAATGGGCCCACTACATCTAAGAACTTCCTGAATGGTACTAGTATATCATGAGAGAAATTACACAGAATGCATATGACACATTTTTTAACAATGTATATTTATCTTTCTTTTATTTAGGCATTCTATCAATTTGATATCTTATTTTACTGATTTATTTTTACTATTATTGTTATTATTACCTCATTTTATTTATTTATTCTACCACTTTAGGATCACCTGAAATCTCCCATGATCTGCCACTGGAATGCAGTGGGTGAGAATCATTATGGCCTGCCTGGCCTCATCTGGCATGACCAAGCAGAACTCGTGCAGCCCATATGCATTTTTCCATCAGTGATACTGCAGCCCATCTGGCAGAAATCTAGACTCTGAAATGGGGGCTCTCATTCTTGAAACCATTGGTTTTCTGACTGCCTCGCCCCAACCTTTATTTGGGACCAGCCTTTATGAATCGCTGGCTGGTCCCAAATAATCCATTCACTACCATGTGGTTCAATGTTCAATTCAGTCCCTCCACATGTTATCATGGAGGATACTACAGGGTGTTCCAAAAGTATATGTCACATTACAACATTTTATATCTTAATAACTATTGAGGATATCAAAACTCGATTTATATATCCTGAAAGCTTATAATTTCAAGTTTCTGTACAAGAAATATGAATACAAAAGTGCACGAAATTAATTGATCGCGTGCTCCTGCAATGGCCCCCTAGGTCTCCAGATCTCACTCCAAGCAACTTCTTCCTCTGGGGGTATTTGAAAGGCTTGGTGTATGTACCTCCCCTTCCCAGAGACATGGATGACCTAAAGACTCGAATAACAGAAGCCTTGGCAACCATCAACAATGCTATGCTAGGATGTGTTTGGCAAGAAATGGATTATTATTTGGATGTGTGCCATGTAACCCAAGGCACACATATTGAACACATTTAAAGAATAATACAGTAATAAATTAATTTCTTGCACTTTAGTATTCATATTTCTTGTACAGAAACTTTAAATTATAAGCTTTCAGGATATATAAAAAAGCAGCAACACTGAGGGAGCACAGCCCTCCCAAAACTAAAGTCCCTCTGTTGCACTTCCACCCAGCCCAAGAACACTTCCCAGTGAGTGATGCAATGAGGCCCACCACCAAACTCAAGAGCATTCTAGAGAGGTAACACTCTGGCAGCTGATAACCTCCACAGAAAGTAATACACAATCCTGTAAGCATTATTAGTAGATCCAAATACCACAACCAATAACTATAACACCTTCCAATCGTTCATCACCACCTAAACAAGATGCACCCCAGTTGGCCACAGACACGCATGCACCAATTACAAGAGAGCAAACTGGGATACTTTTACTGAAGAGACAGAACAACATTTTGAGACACTTAACAGTACACCAATCATAAACATAAACAATGCTGTACACACTTTTAATACAATCATACAAAACACCGACAAGAGATATATCTCTAGAGGCAACAGAAAATCACAAAACCCCAATTTCACACCAGAAATCCAAGGCCTCATCAAACAATGAGATAAACTTAAACACATTACCCCCACACCTATCCCTCAAAACATAGCAGACCAAATACAAACACTAAACACAGAGATTACCAATAAAATACATGAACAAAAAACACAAAATTGGCAAAAGTTTGTCAATACACTTGATCACAAAACAAACACCAGCAAATTGTACAAAACACTCAACAGCATTACACCATCCAACAATAACACAACATGCTCTCATGCAGCAATAACCACAACAACAGATAATTTACCTTCAAACAGACAACAAGCAAACACTCATAAATCATTTTGCACAGACAAGCCATCTCACTTCTCACCCTGACGACCAATGCACCATTTGACATAAGAAAGACTTTCCCACAGACTCAGACTATACACCCTTCATAGACAGTCAGACAAAACACACAATACATAACCTCAAGCACTCATCCACCTGTGGCCCTGACAACATAAGTAATATCCAGCTAAAACACATTGGACCACAAACTACAGCTATTCACACTACACTATACCTAACATCTGGAAACATGGGAAAATAATCACAATCCCAAAACCCAATACCCAATAAAGACCCAACAACCCCAATCACACCACCCAATCACACTTCTCTGCACCCCCTCCAAAGTCATTGAATGCCTCATACTTCAACTCATCACACCACATATTCCCCTTGCTGAATCACAACACGGTTTTAGGCCACTACACTCCACAAACACTCTTCTAATAAACCTCATGCAAAGAATATTAGATGGCATCAACTCAGATAGGCCCCATCAAAGAACACTTCTTATAATATTAGACATCAGTAAGGCTTTTGATCCTATCCCTCGTCACAAACTAACAAACAAAATATATAACACAGACATGCACAATAACACCAAAAGATGGCTGGCCAATTATCTGGCAGGCAGAAATGTGTCATATAATGGCCAGTCATCGCACATCAGAAACAGTAAGAATGGAGTACCACAGGGCTCTGTTCTATCCCCCACACTCTTTAATCTATACATGAATGATAAACCCACACCAGACACCTCAGAAATACAAATCTCTTCATAAGCAGACAACATAACAATCACATGTACACGTCATAACACACAAAGCTGCAGAAATAATACAGCCATACCTTGATATGCTCAACACATGGTTTATTACAGACTCAAAATAGCCCCAGCCAAATCACCAACTGGACAAAAGAACACAAATACATTCCTCAACTCTATATCAACAACACTCTAATACCATACACACACACCTTGAAAATTCTTTGGTGTAACATACGATATATCCATGTCATTTAAACAACACATCACAAACATATAAAATAAATGCACACCAAGGCTTAACACACTTAAATCAATCACTGGAACACCATTTGGACAAAAAATAAACTAATACTCTAATATGCAAATAATGCATACGCTCAGTGATGAATTATGCGAGTCCAGCATGGACACTTAATCTCAGTGAGACACACCTCAACACCCTTCAGACCATACAATACATACATATACCAAAGGCTTTTTCCCCTACTCAGGGCATAGAAAAAGTCATAGAAACCACTCCCACCCATTCCATTTCCTATATATTCTACTCCCCTCCACCTTCCTCCCTCCCTCTTATCTTGGCACCTCCTGGATGACAGGTCATCCCTGCATCCTGTCCACTGCCCTGGGTCAGAAGCATACATACAAAACAAAGCATTAAAAACAATTACAGGCTACACATATACAACACCTACAGACCACCTACACTATGAAACAAAAGTCCTCAAAATCAAAGATCACCTTGACATGAGAGGCACACAGACATTTGCTGCAGCCTCCACAAACACAGCACACTACATAGCAGAACATCCACACACACCAAGAAATATCCATGTCATTTATACAACACATCACAAACATAAAAAATAAATGCACACCAAGGCTCAACGCACTTAAATCAATCACTGGAACAACATTTGGACAAAAAGAAACTAATACTACAATATACAAACAATGCATACGCTCAGTGATGAATTATGCGAGTCCAGCATGGGCACTTAATCTCAGTGAGACACACCTCAAGACCCTTCAGACCATACAAAACATACATATATACATATACCAAAGGCTTTTTCCCCCAACATGGAGGGTAGCCAAAAAGAAAAAGGCATAGAAACCACTCCCACCCATTCCATTTCCTATATATTCCACTCCCCTCCACCCTCCTCCCTCCCTCTTATCTTGGCACCTCCTGGATGACAGGTCATCCCTGCATCCTGTTCACTGCCCTGGGTCAGAAGCATACATACAAAACAAAGCATTAAAAACAATTACAGGCTACACATATACAACACCTACAGACCACCTACACTATGAAACAAAAGTCCTCAAAGTCAAAGATCACCTTGACATGAGAGGCACACAGACACTTGCTGCAGCCTCCACAAACACAGCACACTACATAGCAGAACACCCACACACACCAAGAAATGTAAAAAAAATGCCCAAATATCTATATCACACACAAATACTCTCTTCTCTTCCTCCAAAACCACCAAATACCAGCCTCCGGAAACATATTCATAATCACATCACTCACTGCTCCATTAACACACTAAAAGGCAACACATTGCTACATGCCAGACCCCCTGATATCCATCCCTCTGAATCCTCTCTCCCACAAAAGGACAGAGTCCACCTGGCCAGACTGCAATGTGGCCACCACCCAGCCCTTCTAAGCTACCAGAAGAGACTGGATGACCACATTGTGGACAAATGCCCAGGATGTAACACTTCACCCCATACTTTTCAACACATTATGGAAGACTGCATTGTACACAATCATGTACACAAACAAAACATACACTCCATAAAGGATTTGTGGGAAAACCCTGTTTCGGCTGTGGCATTCCTTGGGGAGACAGGACTGTTCAGACAGACAGTCTAGGGAACAACAACAACAACAACTATGATCCTGATCCCATTTAAGATATACAGTACTGTATTCGCCAGCCTACACAGATCTGCTAACCAACTTGACCTATGTCAAGATGAAGTGGACCTTGATTTAAATTACCCAGGATTCTTGGTCCTGAAATATACCAGTGATGACTCTAAAACAAAGAAATACCTATGACATTACATCAGAAGTTTCAAGATCAATGCTGAACTCCCCATGAGACACCCTTACAACAGAATTAGAATCAAGTGCTTAAGATGACAAAGTCAAAACTCTAATAACCTTGGCAGATACCCCAATTCAAACAACATTATTTATAACTTTAAGTACTAATGGAGAAGTAGCCCACATTCCACCTCAATGATACCACACAGAGGAAGAAATAATGAATTATAAGACAATCAAAAGTAATAGAAATAAACAGATTTTATAAAACCATACAAAGATACACCCCAACACTAATAGTGATCTTCAATCAAACACAGTTTCCAAACTACCTAACTATAAGTAAAATACTATTCACAACCACATACCACATAATTACTTCAGCTGCCAAAACTTTGGACACAGAAGATAGCAATATCGCTGGGTAGGGGGCGTATGCATTCATTACTCAGACCCCACATATGGTACCCCATACTCTAACCCAGCTAAGCATCGACTTCATATTCCACAGTAAACCAATATGAAATAAAAGTCCTCTGTGTCAGGGACTTAAAACACATCAATTTCAGAGAAGCACAAAAAATTTGTGCAATCCAGGATGTTTAGACCAGGAGCCATTTATGTAGAATCACTACAGCCCATCAAATGATCCCCCTCCCCTCCATGGTTCCACTTAAATGCCAAGAAAAAACACTCACATAATACAAAAACTCTGCATAAACCACTGCATCACCATCACCAATGTCTGTAGAACCCACATCCCAACCAGTCACCATCAACACATCTAAAACACAAGACCCTCATATACAAACCCCCAACCTTCTCCACATCATCAAAATCTTAAACCACAAACTCATTCATCACTTCCCCCAACCCACCTGAACAATCGGTCCTTCCACCCAAAGGAAACAGCACAAGAACTTTATGATAAAAAACTCCATCAATCCACTACAACCCTTACCCACAAACCCATTCATTCCCTCCCCTTATCTACTCTGAAGCCAACAACCATTCCACTTCAAAAAAATATCTGACTCCCCAGGAGACACTATAGAAGACGTAATGTAATACACCAACCATACCACGCAAGTTAATGCCCAATTTCAAATATGTGAACAAATCATTCCCCGTACCAAAATTAGAAATAGATACCCCCACCCACAACATCCACTGCAGCCTGAACATTAAAAGTACAAACTGAAACTTATTCCATCCCTGTACTAACCATGTACTATTGCAACTTCAATTACTCATCAAGTATTCAACATATACACATATAATGCTCATCCATTTGGTAATAGGAAGGCAGACCGGCTATCTACTAAGGAATTTGCCGACAAGATCTTACCCACAACAACGCCTAACTGAGCTCCTAGGCTACTTTCTCCAATGTGCCTGTCTCGTCTTTGACCGGTGTCACACCATGAGGTTGCACCAAATGTGGCCAGATTATATTTGAAAGTTAAATTAGCTTAATAAAGTCACTTGGTGATTGCCAGAACTTTATATAGCAACCACCATCTTAAAATACTAGCATAACCTTTTGAGTCTAATGACTCATAAAGGAAACTGCTATAGCCATCAACAAATTCCAATGGAGAGCATGACAGTCCTTATCTAGTTAAACCCATTTGACAAGAATATCTCTCATCTATCAACTCATTCAACAAATATCAATATCACTGATGTCTACACTCGAACCATGGAATGGGTTAAACAGCATTATCCCCAAGTGAATTAAGATATGGAATCCCATCACCCCAGTCGTCACCACTGAGCTCTTTCCCATCCTCAGTGCCTGAAGGGTCATTCAAATTTCTACTCGCTTAAAATCTGTATGCTTCTGCTGGGCACCTTCTCATGCAGGCATCCCCAGCAATGAAATAGCTGCTCAAAGGGAGGCATCCACCCCATTCAATGCCTCCATTCCACTGCCAGTAACAGATTACTACCCAGTTTTTCGATCAACAATACTAAGCACCTGGCAAAGAGGCTGGGAACAACACACAAACCATCTAAAACAGGGGCTCCCAACATTTTCTGTGCCTTGCTCCCTTAGAAAACTTTTAATATGTTCTCATACCCCCTACAAGAGTAATCTCATAAAGATGAAGAAGGCAGTTTACACAAAATTTAAGCAACAAATTTGTTTAAGCTAATTTTTGAATGACATGGAAAGAAAGAAAGAAAAAGAAGGAAAACCATTATAATAAATTTGAATAAGAACAAACAGTACACAAAAAATAAGCTTTTCATTCAGAGTTAGTGTAAATTAAACAATTAAGAAATAAAAATAACATTATAAAAACTAACACTCAAAATGTAGAATTTAAATGTAATGACTTTTATTCGTTTCTTGGTTATGATTTTGTCAAAACATGGTACTTTGTTACTGACAGATATCCAAATGTCTGCCAGTGGATTCATGCAATTTCTAGATTGTCTTGATTGACAAAAGATAACTAAATCCAGACTCCCATAAATATATTGTCATAAATGGGATAAGGACACCTAATGCTTTTTCACAAAGTTTTGGAAACATATTCATTGCTGAAAACCAATACCCCTCCAAAGTCTTGCTTTCAAATTGCATTTCAAGAGTACGATTTGTCCGCAAATCAATACGATCTTCCTTTAGCTCATCATCATCCGACATATTAACCAAATTGTAGGAATATGAATTCATATTCCATTCTTTTGAAATCTTTATTTCTCCAGCTGTAAAATATACATCGAATGATTTTGACAGCATTTCCATATAAGCCACAATTTCTTCCCACACAGTAGGAATTATAAATTGAATATCATCAACCATTTCTTCAAGTGATACCAGATGGTGACTAGTCAGTGTAAAGAACAAATGCTGCATGATTATATATGGTGAAGTTCTTGGATATGTGATCAGATACAGAAGCCTGTCTGTAATAATGTCTGATGACCATGTCATTTCCTACTACAGATGGCCAATGTAGGTGTCTGTGTGAAATCAGGGAAAACATAAAGGTTTGAGCAAGAGGTGCTCTCCAGGGTTTCCACTTCCAATAAAAGTTTCCTAGTGGAAAGGGAATATAAAAAGATAAGACTACACATTTCAGCTCCACCGTAGACGGGCAAGAACCATATTTCTCATTGTTCCTCTTGATTTGATTTTCTTTCTTTAGAACCTTCTCTAAATAATTGGCTCTTTTAACAGTACCCTTTGAAACTAGAAAGAATTCAAAGAGCAATGACAAAGATGGCACCAACACTTTGCAATTTGACATACAAAGATTAGACAATCTAAATTTATCAACCCTAGAACAAAGAAGAGAAAGAGGTGATTTGATAACCATCTATAGAACTATGAAAGGGATAGAGATTCTTGATAGGGATGACCTACTAAAATGGGACAAAAGAAATACAAGAGGACACGAGAAGAAACTTAAGAAAGTTACAGAAGAGATCTGAAAAAAAAACAGCTTTCCACACAGAGTAATAGATACATGGAACAAACTGAAAGAGGAAACAGTGATTGCTAAAACTATATAGGATTTTAAGAAAAAACTGGATGCCGAAAGATACAACTGCGGGTCACTATGAGCATAGCTCTCCTCCCGCAAAATACAACTAGGTAAATACACACACACACATCGGTCAAAGTGACAGCAAAGTTCGGACGCCGGAGTTATCCAAGAATTTCAAGGATCACAACGACAAGGAAGTACCTGTGTTGTATTTATAGGGAAGGGGAAAGCTCGTGGTGTAGTGGGAAGGTGATGAAAAAGGAGAAGGGGAGGGATTACTGAGGGAATTGGAAGGAAATGAGGAAGGGGAGGACTTGGTCCAGGCAGGCAGACGCCATATAAACAAAAGCAGGCCAGATGAATTTAGTGACGATGAAGGAACTAACAAAAATGTAAAGATTAGAAGTATAGATAAGAGCAGCACAATGGAAGGTAAAGATAACAATTTCCAAGGATTTAATGAGGTGGGGGAAGCCAACCCTCCCCGATTAGCAAGCCTAGAAGAAAAACTTGAGAAAATTGTCAAACATTGGGAGGATAGGTTCGGTGAACTCATGAAGATCACGCAGAGAGTTGAAAAATTGGAAGAATTAGAGAAGGTGAACCAAAAACTAACTAAAGAAATAGAAGTATTAAAAAGACAGTTAAAAGAAGTAAAAGATGAGAATGAGGAATTAAAGAAGAATGATAAAGAGAATAGAGAGTCCATAGCAAAAGAAGCACAGGGTTGGAAAAAATCCAAGAGAACAGCAAAATTGCATTTAAGGATATAGTAAAACAACAGATGAAAGAACAAACTGAAGACACAGTTATTAAAGTGATGAGACAGAAGGAGAATATAGAAAGAGACTTAGCTGACAAAAAGAAATGTATAATTATATTAGAAATGGAAGAGAAGTATAACCACAAGAATCAAAGAGGAAAAAGAAAAAGTAAGCAGTTTATTAGAATTAGTTCAGGAAGATGTACCTGAAATCGGGAAACAAATTGAAGAAATGTATAGGCTCGGAAAATATAGTACAGATAAGACCAGATCAATTAAGGTTAAATTCAGATTACAAACGACAGCAGAGAATATCTTAGCAAAAACAGGGAAACTAGCAAACAGTGAACAATATAAAAACTTATGGATAAAAAGAGAAGTGAATAAAGAGGAAAGAGAGGAGGAAAAAATGAAAAGACAAGAAGCTAAGGAAAAAAAAACGAGAACAGAACAGGGTCAGAAAAAGAGGAATTTTATTGGAGAGTAGTGAATATGAAAGTAAGGAAATGGGTCATACCAGAGAAAAACAAAAGGGAAACAGAAAATCAATGGTAGCAGAAAACTAATAGTGTCTTACACAAATATAGATGGATTAATAACAGGATTGAACGAACTGAATGATTATCTGAAGGAAAAAGAACTGGGCATAATGGGAATTGTAGAGACAAAATTAAAAGGTCCACTACCACCCAACAGTGTAGGACATGATGCATATAATTATTGGATTAGAAATAGAGAGACAAAACAAGGGGGTGGAGTTATGTTCCTGACTAAGAAGGATATAAATGTGAGGAGTGTCACATATGGAAAGAGTACAGTAGAGATGATTATGATCGAAGTGGAAGATAAGAAGACCAGAAAGTTTGTGATAAATTATGTGCCTCCAAAAACAGCCTCGTGGGAAGAGAGAACATAAAAGTATGTTAGAAGACACAAGGATAACATTAAATAAGATAATGGAAGATGGAGGAAGAATAGTTATGATGGGCGACTTTAATTGCAAAGAAGTCTACTGGGAAGAGATGACAATAAAGGGTGGAGACGACTCATGGGGAAATGTTCTACTTGAGATGATTAGTGACCATACAATGACACAATGGATTCAAGAGAACATTAGGTATAGAAATGAAGAAGAACCATCGAGACTAGACCTAATAATCACATCAGAACCTGAAATAGTGGAAAAGATTGGATATAAGATACCAATAAGTAAAAATGACCACATATTGATTGAACTGCAACTAAATGAGGAAAAATACATGAAAAGAAATGAACAATATAGAAAAGGAAGAATGACGTATGAAATTTTTTATCAAATAAGGGAATTCATTCAAAAAGAAAAATGGGAAAGAATATACAAAGAAGAAACAACAGTGGAAGAGAAATAGAATATTTTGACAAAAATTTATAAAAGGAGTGGAAAAGTATGTCCCAAGACAAAAACAAGAAAAAGAATATGTAAAATGCTGGTACAACAAAAGTTGTAGTGAGTTAAAAGACAAAAGAGCTAAAGCTTGGACCAAATGGAAGAAATACAAAAGACCTGAAAAATGAAAAATATATACTTGTTATAGAAATGAATATGTACAAATGTGCAGAGAGGAAAAGAGAAAATATGAAAAGGATGTCGCAGAAAAATGTAAAGATCAACCAAAACTATTTTACAGATTTGTAAACAACAAACTGAAAAACAAACAAGAATTAGAGAAATTACGACAAGGAGTTGAATACACAGAGGAAATAGAAATGGCGGAAATTATGAACAAGCATTTTAAATCGGTGTTTACAAGGGAGAACATACAACCTGGAGAGATCAAATGGGAAGAGAAACTCCCCCTATGAAAGAAATAGAAGTAACAAAGAATGAAATAATGAAACACTTGAGTAATCTTGATGCCAGAAAATCACATGGACCAGATGAAATAGCAAACTGGATTTTGAGAGAATGCAGGAATGAACTGGCAGACAAAATACATAGCATAATAAACAGTTCCTTGAAAGAAGGAAAAGTTCCAAAAGATTGGGAAAAAAGCAAATATAGTACCTATATATAAAGGGGGAAATAAAGACCCTACCAACTATAGACCAGTCTTTCTAACAAGTACAATAGCAAAAATTTGTGAAAGAATTATTAAAAGTAGATGGGTAAAGTATTTAGAAAAAACAATGTGCTAAATCCAAGGCAATTTGGATTCAGACAAGGACGATCATGCGTCACCAATTTAATATGTTTCTATTCAAGGCTAATAGATATAATACAAGAAAGAGATGGATGGGCTGATTGTGCATTTCTAGACCTAAAAAAGGCTTTTGACAAAGTACCACATAAGAAGTTGCTTAAGAAATTAGAAACTGAAGGAATACAGGGCAAACTGCTTAAATGGATGACAAGTTTAGAATATACTAATTATGACAAGTTTAGAAGGTCCTATTAATGTTAACTTTAATATGTACTAATAATGAAAAAATAGATTATACCAATAATGAGAGATTCAGAATATACTATCAATGATAAATTTAATGTGTACTAATAATGACAACTTAGGAATATACTAATAATGACAACTTTAGAAGGTATTTTTCATTATGATTTTAATGTGTACTAATAATGAAACTTTGGAATATAGTAATAATGACAAGTTTAGAAAGCACTTTTAATAATAACTTTAGTTTGTACTAATACTGACAAATTTGGAATATGCTAATAATGACAAGTTTAGAATATACTAATAAAGACAATGCTTAGAATATAGTAATGCCGAGTAATAATTTTACTTATAATTCAAATTTTTACTAATAATTACAGATTTAGAATATACTAACAAATAAAAGTTTAAAAGGAACTAATTATGAGAGATTTTGAATATATTTCTAATGGAAAATAATTCCGACTGTCATCCACTGATTCGAACCGAGAGCCTGGGGACGACAGTCGAAACTGTTTGATCGACATCACCGTCACTGGTGATTCTATTCTTCCAATGATAATTTTAGAATATACTAATAATGACAAGTATAGAAGATACTATTGATAATAACTTATATTCGTACCAGTAATGAATATTTTTGAATATACTATTAATGAAATGTTTAGAAGGCACTACTAATGATAACTTTAATGTTAATAATGACATGCTTAGATTATACTAATAATAACAAGTTTAGAAGGCACTATTAATAATGAATTTTTAGTATAAGCTAAACTAGTAATGCTAATGTGTACTAATAATGAGAAGTTTAGAATATACTAATAATTAATTACAAGTTTAATGATAAGTTACTATTAATAATAGCCTCTATATGTGCTAATAATAAGTTTAGAAGGTTCTATTAATGATAACTTTAATATGTACTACTAATGAAAAGTTTAGAAGATACTATTGATAACTTTAAGATGTACTAATAATGTAAAAATTAGCATACACTAATAATGACAATTTTAGAAGGTACTAATTAGAATAACTTTAATGTGTACTAATAATGACATGATTAGAGTATACCAATAATAACAAGTTAAGAAGGTATTAATAATAGAATATACTAATAATGAGAAGATTAAAAAGGTAGCATTAATGATAACTTTAATGTGTACTAATAATGACAAGTTGAACAATATTAATAATAAGTTTAATATATATATATATATATATATATATATAATTATATAATATATATATATATATATATATATATATATATATAAGAATGATAAGTATTTTTTGCATAATAGTTTGACTTTATTTTATTATAGTGAGAGATTTTTTTTTAGTATAACCATTATTTCCAAACTTAACACCTACACACGGTTATGCAAATAATTTCAAATGAAACCTCTCTCAATTTCATAGGATTATCTAATCGTCATATATATTTTCCCATGTCGTCATTATATCTCTTAATGAATTTACAATCGCGTATTAATTTAATTTTCGTTTGATCAAAAAGATGAGAGAAAACTATTTTAAGGGTAACGTTAGAATATATATATATATATATATATATATATATATATATATATATATAATATATATATATATATAAATATATAAGACAATGATAAGTGTATTTTTTGCATAATAGTTTGACTTTTTTTATTTATTTTATTATTATATATGTATATATATATATATAGAGAGAGAGAGAGAGAGATTTTTTGTCTGAGTATATCTAGCAATTACAAGTTTAGAATATACTAATAATGACAAGTTTACAAGGTACTGCTAAAAAGTTTAAAATGTACTAACAATAAGTTGATCAGGTATTATTAATGATATATTTAATGTTTACTAAGTATGAAAAGATTAGAATATGCTAATATAGACAAGTTTATAATATACTAATGGAAAATATTATTAGAATATACAGATAAAAAATATATAATATAATGGCAATTATAAAATACATTAATGATAAAGAACATGCAAATAATGAAAAGTTTATAATATACAGATAATGAAAATGTGGAAGGTACTATTAATGATAGATTTCATCTGTACTATAAATGACAAAATCAATAAGGTAAGACAAAAAGTACTATAAATGATAACCTTAATGTGTTCTAATAATGACAAGTTTGAAATATACTAATAATGATAAGTTTAGAAAATACTATTGAATGATACCTTTAATGTATTGACAAGTTTTCAAGTTTAGAAAGAACTACAAAATGATAAAATTAATGTGTACTAGCAATGTGTATTAGCAATGGCAAGTTTAGAACATACTCATAATGAAAAATTTAGAAGGTACTATTAGTAATAACTTTACTAATAATGGTAAGTTGCTAAATTTATGAGTTCTAATTTAGTTTCAAGTTTAGAAATTACTATTAAAGATAACTTTAATGCGTACTAATAATGAACACTTTACAAGGTACTATTAATGATAAATCTAATTGTACTCGTAATAAGATGGTTAATAGGTACTAATAATTACAAGTTTGGGAGGTACTATTAATGATAACTTCAATGTGTACCAATAATGACAAGTTTTGAATATACTAATAATTTCATATTTAGAAGGCACTATTAATGATAGTTTTAATGTGTACTAATAATGAGAAGTTTAGAAGGTACTCTAATGACAAGTTTAGAAAATATTGTTAACAACAATAGAGTAATGACATGTTTGGAAAGTACTACTAATGATAACTTTAATGTTTACTATTGATAACATTTTTAGAACATACCAATAAAGACAATTTTAGAATGCACTAATAATGACAGGTTTAGAATATCAAAAGTTTAGAACATATCAATAATGAACATTTTAGAACATACTAATAATGATGAATTTAGAATATAATAATAATGACAAGTTTGAGATATGCTAATATAGAAATATGAAAATTCACTAATAATATCAACATTAAAGTATACTAATAATGACAAGTTTAAAATACTGCAATAATGACAACTTTCATGTCCTCTAATATAAGCAAGTTTGGAATATACTAATGACAAATTTATACTAATATAAAAATATGAAAATTCACTAATAATATCAACATTAAAGTATGCTAATAATGACCAGTTGAAAATACTGCAATAATGACAACTTTCATGTCTTCTAATATAAGCAAGTTTAGAATATAATGATGAAAAGTTTACAAGGCACTAATAATGAGAAGTTTAGAATATTTTAATAATGAAAATTTGAGACCACACCAGGGAGGGGTCGCAGGGGGATTTCAATTTCCGAACCCTCCGCCATGCCCCCCGAAAGAGTTCAAGGGTAGCGAGCTTGGAGCGGGTTTCTGGAGGAGCAGCACGAATCTCCCCAACCTACACTTGACAGACCGAGCAGGCTAGAGGGTTAAAGCCAGCTTACGAGAAACAAGGGGCATGGGGAGAACAATGGTTGTGGCCGTCTGAAGAGATCCTGACTGTGCATCCGGATTCAACCTACATGCGTTTGGTCTGAAGACAAAATAACGATAATAACTGCAGAAGTGGAAAAAGGGCCTGCCCCAACGGTGCCTGGGCACAACACCGAAGGGAAATATCTGCAGGAGAACAGGGAGGGCTCCCTACGGGAACACAAGCAGGAAACAGACTCACCGGCATGAACAAAAGGCGGGCAGTGGGGGGACTGGGCAGTCTGGTTCCGCGGAAAAAAAGTGAACGTACGTGACGGGTGGCTGGCCTGAAAAGGAGTGAGGGGTAGGGAGGGGGAATGGGGGTTGTCGACGCATGCGCGTACCTGTACAGAGCCGGGAATTTTACATTTCTGATGAATCGTGCGGAACTGTCCCAACCACACTCACCCTTCCGGAAGTGGCCATATGACCAGGAGTGTGGTAGGGGATTACCGCTACAGCTTCACTCTGCAGGTTTCATTCAGCCGATAATAATATATTCTAATCTTGTAATTATTAGTGTTTTCTAAACTTGTCATTATTAGTATATTCTAAAATTGTCATTCTTAATATATTCTATAATTGTCAATAATAGTATATTCTAAATTTGTCATTATTACTTCATTCGAAACGTTTCATTATTAGTATATTCTTAAAATGTAATTATTAGTACACATTCAAGTTATAATTAATAATACCTTTTAAGCTTGGCATCAGGAGCACACATTAAATTTTCCTTCTATACTTCTCGTTATAAGTATATTCTTATCTTGTTATAGTACACATTAATAGTACACATGAGTCCCTTCTAAACTTGTCATTATTAGTAAATTGTAAACTTATCATTATTAGTGCAAATTAAAGTCATCATTAGTATCTTCTAAACTTATTATAAAGTTATCATTAATAGTATCTCCCAAACATGACATTTTAGTGTATTCTAGACTTGTCATTATTAGTACCTTCTAATGTTGTCATTATTAGTATATTCGAAACATTTAGCATTAGTACACATCCAAGTTATCATTAATAGTACCTTCAAAATTTCTCATTTTAGTACTTATTATTAATACAAACTAAAAATAGTAGTACCTTCTAAACTTGACATTATTAGTATATTCTAAACATGTCATTATTAGTACACTTTGAAGTTGTCATTCTTAGTATCTTATAAACTTGTATACTGTAGTAGCTATAAACTTGACATAATTAGTACACATTTAGTGTGGACATTAATAGTATCTTCTTAATTTGACGATATTAGTATATTCTAAACTTGTCATTATTAGTACACACAAATCAAACTTATCGTTAATGATACCTTCTAAACTTGTTATTATTAGAATATTCTAAAAAAATTATTATTAGCATATTCTAAACTTATCAATATTAGTAAACATTAAAGTTATTATTAAAAGTACCTTCTAAACTTATCATTGTTTTGTTAATTTACTGTAAATTTCTCTTTATTACTATATGCTAAACTTGTAAGTAGTATATAGTAAGTTTGTCTAAAGTTTGTCATTACTCGTTTATTTTAAACGTGACATTATTCGTATATTCTAATCTTGTCATTGTTAGTATATTCTGAACTTGTCATTATTAGTAAACATTAAAATCATCATTAATAGCACCTTCTAAGCTTATCATTATTAGTATCAATAAAGTATTAGAAATTTTTTATTATTAGTATATTTCAAAATTATCTCAATATTGATATATTCTGATCTTGTAATTATTAGTGTTTTCTAAACTTGTCATTATTAGTATATTCTAAACTAGTTTAGAATATACTAATAATGACAAGTTTATTATCATTATTGTCATTTTTAGTTTACTAGCCATTATTAGTATATTCTTATTACTATAGTCCTTATTACTATAGTCTAAACTTGTCTTTTTAGTATATTATTATTATTGTAATTTTTAGTTTACTAGGCATTATTAGTATATTCTAGGATTTCTATATTATCAACTTTTCATTATTAGTATACCTAAACGTCTCATTATTAGTACACATTAAAATTAGCATTAATAATACCTTCTAAATTTGTCATTATTAGCTTATTTTAATTTTGTCATTGTTAGTATATTCTAAACATGTCATTCTTAGTATATTCTAAAATATCATTAATAGTATATTCTAAATTTGTCATTATTACTTTTTTGTAAATTTAAAAGATACTATAAATGATATATTAAAAGTGTATAATAATGACACGTGTAGAATGTATATTGCTTAAAAGTGGCAGTTTGCCGACAAGATTGACGAGATAAACACCATATGAGGACGGAGCCTTTATTTGTACCACGTTTCGCTGATTACAGCTTTTTCAAGTACAAGTTGAGATACAAATGCTTGAGATTAAATAAGGGGAAAGGAGGGAACGGGGAGAGAAAAGGGGGGGGGAAGGAGGAGGAGAAGGGGGGGGGGATTGGACACTGGGAATGGATGAGAATGCTGGCCCAAACGTCCGTGGGCGAAATGTCCACAAAGGGTGGTTTAGATATTTAATATTTTGCTGGCCATGGGTATCAGGGGAATAATGTGAGGCGAGATGTTAAACATGCCCCTGTTTTGTTCAATAGTGTTCGTTCCTTGAATGATTGCTGCTTCTAAACACTTCCTGCGGATTTTGTCTGGTTCCCGTATCAGCAGCTCTGCATTCTTCCAGTCCATAAGATGGTTTTCCTTGTTTCTATGTGTCACACATGCATTGGTGGTGACATCATGCCTGACGTCGTGACGGTGTTCACGTATTCGTGTATTCAGGTCGCGTGACGTTTCTCCGATGTAAACTTTATCACATCCTGAACACGGAATACGATAAACACCGGCTTTGGTGCCCGGTGTCTGGTTGTTGTGTATTTCCGTCTTCGTGATGTCTTTTATCGTTCTGCTTGTCTGGCACACTATTTCCAAGTTGGTGGTTCTTAAAAGACGTGTCAGGTTGGTGGCAACATGAGACGTCTTGTTGTGCTGTCCTGCTGCCTACGGCTTTCCCGAATCTTAGCGGCCTGCTGTCTGCAATTATCTAAAAGAAATTCTGGAAATTTTAGTGTTAAAAAGGTCTCTTTAATAAACCTGCACTCTTCTTCTAAGTATTTTGCACTACATATCCTAAATGCCTTAAGGAAAAAGCCTATTACTACTCCTCTCTTGGTCCTTATATCATGGTGGGAGTAGAAATGAATTAAATAATTTTTGTTGGTGGGCTTTCTATACACTTCTCCAATTTGACCACCCCTTTCCTCCTCGCCTCACGGAATGCTGGACTAGCCTTTCTACCAAGGTCTCCCAGGCTTTCGAGAAAGCCAAGAAGTTAGGCTCGCAGCTCCGCCATACGATGCCCGATTCGGTCGCCGAAGATATAAGAGTGGACATCGCTACCTTCAATAACCAACAGAAGAATAGACATCTA
Source organism: Oratosquilla oratoria (assembly GCF_046742065.1). Lineage (NCBI taxonomy): Eukaryota > Metazoa > Arthropoda > Malacostraca > Stomatopoda > Squillidae > Oratosquilla > Oratosquilla oratoria. The sequence continues at coordinate 73,814,411 of NC_134780.1, forward strand.
CGTGAACTGGATAGGCTTTGCGCCGACAGTGCTTGGGAATCCATGGGAAGACCCGAAATCATAATGAATCTTTCCAACAGAGCATTAACTGACACCGAAACCGAAGTACTCAGCCTCGGGCATAAGTTTGCAACCGGTACCCACAGGAAGAATCAAAACATCGATTTGATCACGAAAAACTACAGGTACCTAGACAGTGAATTCATGAAAGGTTACACACAAGGACTACTGACCTTAGCTCTCAACGAACGTCCCAACCCTACAATACCCAGAAGGTACGTTCGAGCTCTAGCAGAGCTAGCCAAGGATTCTTCCATCAGAATCACCACCGCTGACAAGGGAGGTGGAGTAGTGGTGATGGACAGTTCAGACTACGAGAGGAAGATGAAATATCTGCTCAATGATGATAATACATATCGTGAAGTCTCCCAGGCAGAAGTAGATAACGAGACGAAGAACTTCGCATACAAGGTAAGAAAAATTCTCAAAAGTTCAGATGCAGGTAAAAAGCTCCTTCACTTATTGCCAAATCTCCCACGCACAGCTACGATGTATGGTCTGCCCAAAACACACAAAAATTATATTCCAATGAGACCTATAACATCAGGGATAGGGAGTGCTCCCCACAGATTAGCAGGTACGTTGGCCAGATATCTGTCCCCCCTCCTGGGAACCATCAGTGGAGCTCATCTCAGACACTCAGGGGACCTACTAGACAGAATCCGAGATATCTCCGCCAGAAACAAGAAGTTGGCCAGCCTGGACGTGAAAAGTCTCTTCACATGTGTCCCCTCGGATAAGGTAATACAGCTCCTTAGGGATAGAATCGAGAAGGAGAAAAGCGACTTCCCCCTGCCCCCCAACCATTTTGTCGATTTGATCAAACTTTGTGTTGAATTTAATTATTTCAAATTCCAGGACAGTTTCTTCCACCAGAAATTTGGCATGGTCATGGGCTCTCCATTAAGTGAAGTCCTGGCCAATTTATACATGGAATTTCTAGAAACAGGACACTTTGCCAACATCGTTCCCGAGCATGTGACCTGGCTGCGATATGTGGACGATATCTTACTCGTCACACCCAGGCGTTTCAATCTTCAGCGCTTGCAGACGGCCTTAAAATAAGTGGAGCCCACCATTCAGTTTTCCCTAGAGGAAGAAATCCACGATTCTCTTCCTTTCCTGGACACACACATCTTTAAGTACGGTAACCAACTTGAATTCAAAGTGTATAGAAAGCCCACCAACAAAAATTATTTAATTCATTTCTACTCCCACCATGATATAAGGACCAAGAGAGGAGTAGTAATAGGCTTTTTCCTTAGGGCATTTAGGATATGTAGTGCAAAATACTTAGAAGAAGAGTGCAGGTTTATTAAAGAGACCTTTTTAACACTAAAATTTCCAGAATTTCTTTTAGATAATTGCAGACAGCAGGCCGCTAAGATTCGGGAAAGCCGTAGGCAGCAGGACAGCACAACAAGACGTCTCGTGTTGCCAACCGGCGACGTTGCCACCAACCTCACACGTCTTTTAAGAACCACCAACTTGGAAATAGTGTGCCAGACAAGCAGAACGATAAAAGACATCACGAAGACGGAAATACACAACAACCAGACACCGGGCACCAAAGCCGGTGTTTATCGTATTCCGTGTTCAGGATGTGATAAAGTTTACATCGGAGAAACGTCACGCGACCTGAATACACGAATACGTGAACACCGTCACCACCAATGCATGTGTGACACATAGAAACAAGGAAAACCATCTTATGAACTGGAAGAATGCAGAGCTGCTGATATGGGAACCAGACAAAATCCGCAGGAAGTGTTTAGAAGCAGCAATCATTCAAGGAACGAACACTATTGAACAAAACAGGGGCATGTTTAACATCTCGCCTCACATTATTCCCCTGATACCCATGGCCAGCAAAATATTAAATATCTAAACCAACCTTTGAGGACATTTCGCCCTCGGACGTTTGGGCCAGCATTCTCATCCTTTCCCAGTGTCCAATCCCCCCCCCTTCTCCTCCTCATCCTCCTCTTCCTTCCTCCCCTTTTCTCTCCCCGTTCCCTCCTTTCCCCATATTTAATCTCAAGCATTTGTATCTCAACTTGTACTTGAAAAAGCTGTAATAAGCGAAACGTGGTACAAATAAAGGCTCTGTCCTCATATGGTGTTTATCTCGTCAAGAATGTATATTAATGATAACTTTAATGTGTACTAATTATGACAAGCTATAAGGTACAATTAATGAAATCTTTAATGTGTACTATAAACAAATTTAGAAGGCGATAATAATGACAAGTTTAGAAGGTACTATTAATTATAACTAGTAATGACAAGTTTAGAATATACTAATAATGTAAAAATCGGAAGGTACTATCAATGATGATTCTATTGTGTTCTAATACTGACAAGTTTAGAAGGTACTATCAATAATAAATTTAATGTGTTCTAATAATGACAAGTTTAGAAGGTACTAATAATGAGAAGTTTAGAAGGTACTTTTAAAGATAATATTAATAGTACCTTCTAAACTTGTCATTATTAGTGCCTTCTAAATTTGTTTAGTACACATTAGATATTTCATTAATTGTACCTTATAGCTGCCAACATTATTTGTGCACATTAAAGTTATCATTAATATACCTTCTAAATGTGTCATTATCATACACTTTAAAGATATCATTTATAGTATTTTCTAAATTTACGATAGAGTAATAATGAAAAAAATTGAATATACTAATAATTATAAGTTTAGATTATACTCAAAATGACAATTTTGAAGGTACTATTAATGAAAACATAAATGTGTACCAATAATAACATATTTCGAATATACTTGAATGACGAATTTAGAATATACTTATAATGAAAAGTGTAGAAGGTATTATCAATGTTAACTTTAATGTGTACCAATAATGATAAGTTTTGAAGGTACCATTAATTCTTAATTTAATGTGTACTATTAATAAGAAGTTATCAATGGTAACTTTTATGTGTACTAATAACAATAATACGTTTAGAAGCCAATGACAAGTATATACTCAATATATTATTATTACTACGCATTATTCTAAACTTGCCATTTTATTAGTATATTTTAAACTTATCATTATTAGCATATTATATATTTTGTTATAATTAGTATACATTATTAATAGTACCTTCTAAAAACTTGTCATTGTAAGTATATTTTAAACTTTTCATTATTAATATATTCTAATCATGTTTTCATTAAGAGGGGGTTTACACGGTCTAACGGTTCGTCGAACACTGTTCGACAGACACGTGTTTAAAGTGAAATGTTAACGTGTGAACGGGGTATTTGGTTGTCGAACACGTTGTTCGACAACCAAATACCCCGTTCACACGTGTCTGTCGAACCGCGTTCGACGAACCGTTAGAAACATTCTGAGAAAATCCTTAAACACGTGTAGGGATTTTTTTTTTTTTTTTTTTAATATAGAAAAGACAATGAATTTTGAAAATTGTTTTCATATTAACGCTGAGCGAAACATTCTGAGAAAACCTAGAGAAAAACTTTTTAAAAATATAGAAAAGACGATGAATTTTGACTAGTGTTCATATTAACACTGAACGAAACATTCTGAGAAAATCCTTAAACACGTGGAGAGAATTTTTTTTAAAAGTATAGAAAATACGATTAATTTTGACAATTGTGTTCATATTGACACTGAGCGAAACATTCTGAGAAAATCCTTAAACACATTTAGAGAATCTTTTTAAATATAGAAATGAATATGAATTTTGAAAAACATTTTAACAGTGAGCGAAACATTCTGAGAAAACATAGAGAAAAACCTTTTAAAAATATAGAAAAGACGATGAATCTTGAAAAGTGTTCATATTAACACTAAGCAGAGAAAAATGCTTTAAAGTTATAGAAAGATGATTTTTGACAATTGTGTTAATATTGACACTGAGCGAAACATTCTGAGGAAACCCTTAAACACTTGTAGAGAAAATATGAAAAATACTCGTATAGAAAATACGATAAATTTTGACAATTGAGTTCATATTAACACTGAGTGAAACATTCAGAGAAAATCCCTAAGCACTTATAGGGATTTTTTTTAATATAGAAAAGACGATGAATTTTTTAAATAATTTTCATATTAACACTGAGCGAAACATTCTGAGAAAACCTAGAGATTTTTTTTTATATAGAAAAGGAGATGAATTTTGACAAGTGTTCATATTATTACTGAACGAAACATTCTGAGAAAACCCTTAAACACGTGGAGAGAAAAATGCATTAAAGACATAGAAAAGATGATTTTTGACAACTGTATTCATATCAACACTGAGCGAAACATTCTGAGAAAATCCTTAAACACTTGTAGAGAAAATATGAAAAATACTCGTATAGAAAATACGATAAATTTGGACAATTATGTTCATTTTAATACTAAACGAAACATTCTGATAATTGTGCTCATATTAACACTTAACGAAACATTCTGAGAAAATCCTTAAATACGTGGAGAGAATTTTTTTTTTTAAATATAAAAAATGCAATGTCAATAATAGTATATTCTAAATTTGTCATTATAATAATAGTATATTCTAAATTTGTCATTATTACTTCATTCGAAACGTTTCATTATTAGTATATTCTTAAAACAAGCCCACCGGCTTCGCCGGCCCTGCTCCGCAGGGGGCTTTTGCGCTTCGCGCAAGAACTCAAGGGTCTAAAAGAACCCAATTGTCTAAATGATTTCTAGAATCATAAAGATCTAATGGTTCTCAAAGATTTCGAGGATCTTGAAGCTCTCAGCGATCTAAAGACCTTAGGCTCTATCGATCTCAAGGATCTAAAAGATCTCAAGGATTTAGAAGATCTCAGGATCCAAAAGATCTCAAGCATCTAAAAGATTTCAGGGATCTAAAAGATCTTAAGAATCTAAAATATCTAGACGATCTAAAAGATCTCAAGCATCTAAAAGATTTCAGGGATCTAAAAGATCTCAAGAATCTAAAAGATCTAGAGGATCTAAAATATCTCAAGAGTCTAAAAGGGGTGTCCCGCTTTTCGTAGTGTGCGCGACCGAAACGGGAAAACGAATCAAAAACGGGTCAAGGTTTAAAAATTATATTATTGATGTAATTATTAGTACACATTCAAGTTATAATTAATAATACCTTTTAAGCTTGGCATCAGGAGCACACATTAAATTTTCCTTCTATACTTCTC